>NW_024041039.1:22045827-22355827 GCF_014851395.1 Micropterus salmoides | reverse complement strand
AAAGTGTGTGGAGCCAAATCAGGATGTGTTAGAGCACGCAGGCTTATCAGCCGTGCCATTCTGCTATGCTTTTGCTGTGTGTGGCACAGTGACAAGGGGGAAGTCACAGTAGGTTGGGTGACGGTGCATGGGAGCGCACTGGGCTGCAGACTGTGGCCAGTTGCTGGGGATGTACTATTTGATCAATTGAGCCGAGGGTTTCGGCAAGAAGAGGTAAATGTGCACAGGCTAAGTGGACGTACTCCACTTTGAGAGCCTATCGCGCTGTGTTTACCTGTTTACTTTCACAGGAAGTTCAAACAGGCCGCTTGCCTCCCCACTCTGACAGTGGCCAGTATGCAGACTGTTTTGCAGAGCGGGACAAGTTAACGGGACCAACACCGGAAAATGTTCACAGTCCAGTGAATCTGCTCAGGATACTCTCAGGCTACAATTATGTAAAATTATGCGAAATTAATGTAGTGTAAAATACAGATTTTGCGACTTTGTTATTTTTTTTTTTACAGGAGGAAGACTGTATTAGCCTATTATTATTATTATTATTATTATTATTGTTACTATTATTATTAGGCTATTATTATAAATGATGTAGTGGCGTTTTCCATTATTTTTTTATCATTATCATCTATAAATTTGTGTTTTTTTTTGCAATTATTAAGTCGTGAAAATGAAATCTCCCGTTTTGAACAAATTGAGAAAGTTGAAACATCGTTGTAAATATGTTTGGACACCACCGCTTTTCCTTTTCCGTGGGTAAATCATCCTCAATCTTAAATTAGGACTGTGTGTCTGCTGTGAAATGTGCGTGTGTGTGTTTGTGTGTGCGTGTCTCTGTGTTGGGGGTATTAAACCAGAGAGACGATATAGTAAAGAAAGGCCTCTGAGCTGCAGATGCGTCAGGATTTAAAAGGACAATACGGGGCGCAGAGCTGGTGCTTCCCATCACCCGCTTATTTGAGTTCAGTTGTCACTATCATCCGATCTGACACTCAAACCATACATTGCAATAGTATTTCTCATTGGTTATTTCATTTGACTTTTGTGCATAAAACTGCACAGTGCACGCACAAGACTAACCTTTTTATGTGATCATTGCAGCTATAATTATGCTATCACCAGTTTTGCCAGTGCTCCCATTTTAATATTATAAGCAACAGAGCTGACTGGCTCATTATTAGAGCTCGTTACATTTTCTGATCCCGGCTTTGCAATCAAACGTACAGCAGAATGGACTCATCCAAAAACAATTAATTTTTCGGATGAACCCCAAAAAACGGGCCTCGTCTGATTAATTATAATTCCCTCCTAAAATTCATGCCCACGATTGTTCCCAAATAAGTGAAGAAAGAGCTTTTTATATTCTTGATTAAATAAATCTTTCGATTGAATGCACAAATAGGAATGCCGCAGGAGAATCCATAATAATGTTGATCATTCCCTCCTTTAATCGCTGAATTTCAGCGTGTTTGGATGCCTCAGGCGGGGAGTTAGTCTTTGATAAAGGTAACCCCGCCTGCCTCAGGCTGCCCATGATAAATGTACAGAGTGACAAGACCGATTTCCTCCTTCTATGATTAAAAGCCTATATATAATATGCAGGTAAAGGGGGCCCGGTTTATTTATTATGAGGCTAAGCCATGGCCTGGGGAGACTTGGCTTCAGGGTAGAAATCATTTTGGAGCCCGTTTGGTTGTTTTTTTTTTAACAGAAATCCAGCCACCTTTCCCTCCCGGGCAAAAGTCTTTATTCGTCTGCTTTCCTCTAATGATTAAACATGTCACGGCGAGATTATAGCAGTGCGCCCATGCCCCGAGGAGATGCCTTCATTTGTTAAACCACCAGTTTATTTGTAACGGTGAATTTCATGCCACACTGTGCCATTCGCTTTAATCTTTTTTCTGTGTAAGACGAATTGCTAAAAAGGGGTTTATTATTTTTTAATCACTTCCCATTTCAGTATCGCACTGACACCGGCAGGGAGGAGGGAGAAATGGCTCCAGTCTCCGAGACTTCTTCAGATTAATCAAAAGGGGACAACTATTATTTGTAAATGCGTAGAACATTTGGATAGATAGTTAAATAAATATATAATCCTCTCCAGGAGAACCTGATCTGCCCCGTTCTGGATGGCACAAGTACAGACAACTTGTCCTCCTTGTTAGGCAGCCTGTGTGTGAGTGCAGTAATAACGTTAACAGCTGTTGACATCTGTAGAGCTCTAGCGGTCTCTACCGGCACTTTTAAGAAACAACAGGGGGTGCCTATTGTGTAAACCCAATTAGACAACTTATAATAGCCAATAACGAATAGTCAAATGCAGTCTAGTCAGACACATGTTATGATGTAAGAACTATTACTTTTTTTCAATACTTCATCTGCAGACAAACACACGTTATCTTCATCCATGCCCATCCTAGATACACAGATGTTCTTCAGTAAACTAGGTATGGCTGTTTTAAACTTGCGAGCTCACCAATTATGGAAACTGTTGTGTATTAGCTATAATGTGTGAATATTTGATGGGTGTTGATGAAGCCAGATAAATTAAAAAAATAAAATAAAATTAAAAATCCACTTCTCAAATTAAAATACAATTTAGATATCTGCTTTTACATATTTACATATAATGTGGGCCTTAGCGTCCATTCTCCTCGGACACGAAGGTGCAGGCCACTCTCACAGTGTACCGTCACAACCATAATGTTCAACCAAGCACAGACTGCCCACGTGAGTGTGTAATGATAACTAACTAGTGTAGGCTAAAAACACAAAGGCCTATACACTCTGAATAGCCACCACATTTTAAACAGAGTTAAAAAGATCAGGGTTATTTTACATTCAAGGACTAAGATGCGCTCTGATGCGCGCGCATTAGCAGCCAAAGAAAACAAGCAGTGTCAATTCAACTCAAAATATTGTATGCAAACTGACTGGAACATCCAGTGCGCTTACCTAAACTGGAGGGGGGCTGAATGTGTTGCCAGCGTTAAGACAGCGCGCTGAGTTAATGAAATATCTCCAAATGGGAGTCAGGAGTGCGTGCAGAGATAAGCCTGATGTGGTTTATATACCCAGAAAGCAAGTGCTCCTCTTCTCATATTGTCCAAGAGCGTTTGCATAGCTGGCCAAGTGGCTCTGCTCTTGCTGACTCGCTAACATTGCATGGTGTTTGTTTTCCCCATGCTATGACGTGAGACAAAATATTGGCCATATGTTCATCGGCAATAAATTGGTCTTGGAGCGCAAACACAGCTCCCTGCAGTCGGTGTTTTAACCTTCACAACTAGTTTTCTGGTGTCTTTTTTTGGGAGGGGGGGGTTAAACTATCTGCTGTATAATGTATGTAGGTGAACAATAATGTTACAACCGCCTGTTTAAGAGATAATTGTACGCCTATGGAAGAGCTGCTGGTTGATCTTTATACTGCGACCTATTTTCCTCACACAGGGCTCTCTAATAAATCGCTTGGTAACCAAGAAGCAGTGCTGTCCAAAGAGCAGATGTGGCATGTTATCCACGCCACAGTTGCGTTTACATTAGATACCCTGATACAATGATTGATAACCAAGGTCACAGTAATTCACAATGATTCGGGAGCCGGGCGTCTCCCATGAGGCAGACTACTAACACATAATGTTTACTATATAGATCCACACGTGTCGACACCGAAAATACTGAGGCCACAGACGATTAGAGAAAATGTCATTAGTAACCTAGAAAATCAACAGCTATAAATTCCAAAATCTCTGCTCAGAGGCGCATTTACCTTCATACTGGGCACAATCTTCATTAGTGCAAAAAAACACCAATATTATTAATCAAAATAAAGGCTCAGGTTGCATTATGTTAACATAAAGATACATTTTTTAAAGTCAAACAAGCACACACACACACACACACACAAAGAAAATATTTTACATGTCTGCTTCAGGGTATTGTTGTTGTTTTTTTTACCAACTAATATTCTTAGCTACATATCATGTATGAATCATGTAGTACAAGTTAAATAATAACTGGGTCATCTTAAGTCAACATTTTTATTAGATACAATCAGCATACAGTAAACATTCAGTAGCCTATATATAAGGAAATAAGTAGTGGCACATGGCTCAAAATAAGAAGCTACAGATTTAACTATAAATAATATGGGGGACATGTGTTTGTTGAACAGTGTATAAAAATTACAATTTCTTCCTGTCCAATTCAGCTTGATTATCCGCTATTAAACTTAACTGCTGGAACAGATTATAACTTTCGAAATATGTTCTTAGGTGTTTTGATTCTCTTTATCTATTTACACCTGTTGCATGTTCACCGGCAACATTTTCCTATATGGAAAACATCCCCTCCTGTATTAGAGGTTGTAAGAGTATTGGTGTAAAGATGATGACAGGGAATACACAGTGATTGCTGAGGAAGAAAGCAATATGATTGTGCTATTATGACACCTGGGGAGGGGGGTTACTTAAATCAAGACAATGATTTTATTGTGGGCAGTCTGGAATCTATGCATGATAATAATGGTGTTGCCTAGTAGTGCAGGAGCGACCATCAATCAATAGCGAATACATTACTGATGGGTTTTGTGCAGGGCCACTTTGCTGATGAAAGACAGAGATTATCCTCCCTGCCATCACTGTGTTCAAGAGTATCGCTAAGACGCTGAGAATACAAATAAATAAATTGGCCTCATACCTTGTTTGAAATTCCACATTAAGGGAAAGTAGTTAGAGAGTTGGAATGTATTCATGAGGTTCAGACGAATGAGAAAAAGCTTTCCACTCAGCCGCTCTGTGAATACACTTGTGCTGTTTGAGATTTGCCACAAGTGCTCTGGGTGCTAAATACAAGACCTCCTGAAAAAGGATGGGTAAGATAGGCCTTGTCGGTCAAGCTATTATCAATCCCTGGCCTAAAGCTTGATGACTAAGATACTTCAGATGTAGTTAGCGGCTGCGTAAGGACACTGATGGCATGGCATTCTGAAATCAATCAGTTCAAGTTTTAATGTATCGACCACTCGAGGAGAACGAAAAGAGGGAGAGCTTCTCGACACGAATGCCAGGGAGGGCTGGGTTGGTTTTCATGGAAGATACTCCTTTAAAAAAAAAAGTTTGATTAAATCTGAGGGCTCACTTGTACGGTTGAGACTCATACATGATGATAGCCAGTCCTATCAATTTGAAAGGCTTAACAATTTTTCTTCACAAATACACGCACTTAGAGAGGTTTAGCATCAGATCACCAAGCCCTCAGTGTTAAAGCGAGTGAATGGGTGTTTTTAGCCCTTCGAGAGATGTGAAGCATGGTAGAGGAGCAGCAGGAGATGAGTTGTTTTCCAACAAAGTGCCCAATTCTACACACCGGTGAATATTACCATTTCTTAAATGACAAATGGTACATTGTGAAATTTGAGGAGCTCTGGAGTGTAGAGCGATCAGTCTTAACATTTTTGCCCTGTTATGTTACCTACTGGAGAGGAAGAGAAGGGAGGGAACAAATAGTGTGAAAGTGGTGAGCTGTGTCGAAGTGTCAGCTGAGTGAAAAAAGTTCTTTTAGAGACACTCATGAAATGTCTGGTATTTCCATCAAAATAGCGGATTTATGGGCTGCATGGAAGGGTTTTGTGGGCATTACTTGACATGAATAACTTTGGGATTGACTACCTCTTTTCCAGTGCTAAGCATCTGGTGCAAGGCCAGTGCTTGGCCTTGGAGAGCCATATAGCTGTTTGTAAACTCCGCTGCTGAGGCTAAGGGCCAAAAAATACAGTACTTAGCTGACGCATTCTGTAAGCATTTTAGCCCATGTGGCATGTGGGTACAAAACAAATACCCTCGTCAAGGTCAGACACTTGAAAAGCTGTGAGCTTCTAATAACAACAAAGAATCGATCAAAATTTTCACTTAACTATATGTCAACTGAGTCAGGTATCATCAGAAATGGCAGTGGACGTTCTAACTAAAGATGTGAGAGCAGGGACATACATGAAGAAACTGAACTAGTCCCTCACACATGAAAGCTTTTAATTACTGTAAACATATTATAAAACATGGACCAGATATATGGCTGTGAGGCTGCTTTCTTGTTCAATAGCTGGATATGTGAAAGGAGCATTATAAAGTTCTGTGTCTGCGTAAGCAAGAAGGTTCCTACACTGCGGACAACAGCCATCATCCAAGGTGAAAGCAGAGGAGCTGTATCACAGTTATGACCACTTCAACAATAAATCGCTTTCTCTGTTAGAGAGGAATCTGAAATGGGTGGAGAATCAAATCATGTGATATAGAAAACCTACAACTGAAGAGTGGCGCACCGTGAAATGGAAAGGCTGCATCTCTCTCAAGGTAGCCAACCGGTGTTAATCTGCAGAACCGTATTGCTTGCAAGGTGAATTTCTAAAGAGAGACCTTAAGAAATGCAGAGAGATATGGTTAGGTTGTTTTGGTCTTTCAAGACCTCTTCCATTTTTTAAACAATAAATGGTAGCATGAGCCAAGGACAGATCATCGCAAGATGGGCAAGCTCATCATTGCCTTCACTCCAGCTGCACAGAACAGCCTAGGAGCAAAGATTCAAAAGCTCTGCAAGGATATCGACTGTTACCTTCAACAGTAAGTCCTTAGTGAAGTATAGAAGGAAGAAAATAACTCTAGTGTTTGAATAGTAGCGCATGGACAAAACATGTTGAATTAGAAGAGAGATGTCTCAAGGCCATTTTTTTCCTTACCAAGTGACAGAAATGAGAAGCATGGTGGAATTATCATCGTACAGTGGCCTGCAGTGTTCAGTGAGGTTTGGCTGGCTTCAGCCACTTTAACTTGAGAACCTGCATGACAGATGAACTGATCGTGTGGGTATACAGTACATGTACATTTTAACTCTGCGTTCATCCAAGCACTTTAAGAGGTAGGCTTTTAGTTAACACATATCTGCTAAGATGTTTGACAACAGATTTAAAGATTGGTTTAATGTAGTTTTAGTGAAATCTTGATTCAAGATATAGAGGACACAATGCTGTTTCATTTCAAAGTCCTTTTGAAAAATTTGCACTGAGAACTGATGTTTGAATAATCATCCATCCATCCATCCATCCATCCATCCACATCTTTCCATCCATCAACAGCTTATCCTGCGTACAGGGTCGCGGTGGGCTGGAGCCAATCCCGGCTGATATTGGGCGAAAGGCAGGGTACACCCTGGACAGGCCACCAATCCATCGCAGGGCCTGTTTGAATAATCATTGAAATAAAAAGTCAACTGGTAGTACCACTACCAGGAGTAGGAGGCAGTTTTTTCCCAATGAGTCTATAAAGCTTTATTTATATAGCACTTTTAAAAAGACAGTTACAAAGTGCTTCACACATACACACAAAATATACAGATGAATAAATAAATAATACAAAGAAAAATTACAACATAAAACACAGCACAAAACCAAACTAAAATGGAACAAAACATTAGGCAGATGGAGTTATGTAACAAGGCTTAGAGTTTAAAAGATGACTTAGCTGAAAACCTGGACTTAGTTGAAGAGTTGTTCCTCTGAATCACCAATAACTTTTTATTGGACTTAGCCACGTTGTACATAGCTTGGAGTGCATTGCAAAAAAAGGTGGTGTAACAACCCATAAAACCCTTAAAAAAAAATCCCCCCAAAAATATATATTGAAGTGCTAATTGTTTGCAAAACATCCTCCATATTCACTCAACCTCATATGCTAAGCCTCTTGAAAACTACATCCAACTCACTCTGAAAATAGAAGGGTACTTAATCATACTTACTCATTAATGAAATTGGACGTCCTGCAAAGTCAAAGTGCGATTAAATATCATAAATTTCGGAGGGCATTTTGGACCAAGCCTGTCAAGATGATAAATCATTTCCATAAGTTAAGTTACTGTCTTACTGAACAAACCACTGCCCATTTTTTCGTTTGTTCAGTTTTCTTTGTGCCTGTGTGAATTTCTTTTAAATCATACATGATTCTTGACAGTGATAGAGTGCAAGGATTTTAATCTTAGCGCACACACTGTGTAGCTCTTTTAAGTTTGAGGATAAAATTTCACCATTACTGTTGGTTCCACAAAGCTGAACAGGAAAACATTTTCATCGCTTCAAATCTTACTAAAATCAGTAATGACATAAATAATGACCAGTCATTACACACTGAAGGCCAAGCATTGCTGTGAGAAGGTGTGTGTGTAGTTGTATGTGGAGCAGTGGACCTGTGTGTGCATGTTATGGCTGCATGTGTGCAAAGACAGTCCCTATTTCAGAACGGTGAACATCCCATCAGGATATGTAACCTAAACAACACAATAGAGAGAAACAGAAGGGCTTAGGGGCATGAAACACTCACCTTGAACCAGGCTGCTCCTTGCAGACACAAGGATTACCCATCTGCACATTTTTGAAGCCTTTTGACTAACAATGTGTCCAAAATGAAAGATGAAAAGGAGAAAACACAATTTAGTAATTTCAATGGCTGTCTGCAGATGGGTTGCCAACATATTTGGATAATTAACGTGTAGATATTTTCTTTATGCTGGGCCTGCGATGGCAATTAACATGTTTTGTGGAGAGGTGAAAACTTTTTTTGAGACAGTGAAGATGGTTGAAAATGCATTAGAGGAGGTCACGAAAATGGGCTTCTATTCTTTGTGCTAAAAGGATGCTTTTATAAGGTGATAGCAATTGAGGAATAAAACCCCAAGGGCAAATAAATGATAAAGAACTCATCTTTAATTGGCAATCTTTTTGGTTCATATAAATACCACTCCAAATGTTCTATCCACATTTCCATTGACTGCATGGCAAGTCTCTCTTGAACCAGAATTATCAAAGGCAAAGAGAGCCACAATGCTGAGCAAAAAGGACAACTCTATCTCTCAGCAAGCCAAAGGTTTACAAATTGCCCACTCTCTGTTCACCATGATACTATGCAATTCAATGAGAACAGTAATTGCCTGAAAATCGTTTAAAAGATACATGGTGTAATTTTAGAGAAAACTTAATTCTGGAAACTGAATGAATTCCCTTTCGCCTGTTTGAATAAATTGGAATTGAAACATGAATAAGTGAGTAACTGTGAGTCAATGCTATGGTTCTGTATAAATTCAACACCAAGTCAGAAATCCACAATTCGCTATGTGATTGTCTTAAAAGTATGCTAATATGTCAACGTTTCAATAGAACTGCCACAGGTGCCTTTTCAATACTTCTTGACTCAATGTGGCTGTGCACTAACCGTTTGTTCATACAGCAGTTGTGGCAATTTTAGTGTGTAAGCCATGGCCAAGGCCTTCACCATGTAAACCTTTCTCTGTCGCCACCTAATGGCAGGAGTGTTAATTCTGAGCTCTGCAGCCCAGCTGAGGAAAAGTGTGCACCAACACATCCTCCCTCTCTCAGGTAATTATGTCTTTTATCTAGGAGACACATACAGCTACTTTAACATTGGATATCCAGCCGTCCTAATGGCCCATTATTCAAATAAATGGGGGAAACACTGTGAGGTTGGTGACCCCCTCCGTGCCGCAGGGCCCTCCATCCAGGCACACCTGCTGAGACAAGGTAACGTTTATCACTGACACCTTCGCAGGACAGAAACAAAATGGCAGGCAGGGTCAGCGGTAAGGAGCAGACTGGGCCTGTCATATTGCAAACATATCCATTTGGTACAGCTCTACTCTTGTGGTTGCCAGGCTACTGCCTAATATATGGTGACTGAGTGTGCGTCAGGAAAACAGAAGTAAGATGTTGACTTTGAGATAAGTACCTCTTCAAATTGAACAGCACCATCACATTGCATTCGAAATAACATTTCCAAAGGTCAACTTTAAATGGTCCCCATTTGGAAAAAAAAAATCCCTGTGTTCTTCAACTCACTAAATCGTCAAATTTGCATACCAGTTATGTTAGTTAGTGGCATTTAATTATTTATGTTTTAATTACATGGAATGAAGGGGATAATATCACTGTACGGTAGTTTTGTGGTGTGTGTGTGTGTGTGTGTGTGTGTGCGTCTGTCATCTGAACACTCGGATGTCTCCTTATTAAAGTACACAAAAAGATAATTATGTCCGGCTCTGTCTAAACATTGCCATGGTGCTGCACTAGAGAATCATCGCTGAATTGGACACAGGAGAGGGTTAGACCTCTTGTGATTAATGTACTTGGTCACACACTCTCTGGATTGGTAAAGGCATGTCAACTCCCTCTCTCTACTGCTCTCCTCTAGAGTCAAGGGTCGGCAAAATTGTTTTGATGGGACTGATTGTCGCATCAACCAGACTTATCATGCAGTGAGCTCACCTATGGACTCCAGAGTGCTGAGCTTGCAGCTGAAGAAGACACACCCTCTTCCCAAAAACCACATGTCTGCATGAGTGCATCAACTGGGAATTAACAAAGGCATTAGATAGATAGATAGATAGATAGATAGATAGATAGATAGATAGATAGATAGATAGATAGATAGATAGATAGATAGATAGATAGATAGATAGATAGATAGATAGATAGATAGATAGATAGATAGATAGATAAGCTGCATAGACAGATATTGTCTGTTGTTATACAAATATGTAGTGGTTTGGGTACATAGACATATGTGGACTGGGTCAGTGATGGGAGGAAAGAGAGCTGTGGGTTCACATTTGCAAGGCTCATTTCCACCAGCTCTCCCACAAAACACCCATCACCTGGAATGGACTTGGTGAATGGACTTGGTGATGTCATTGGAGAGTTGGTATTGATTGACCAAGGGGCAGCAAAGGCCAATGCAATTAAGAGACAAGAAAACATACAGCGTTAAAGACTGTGTAAATAAAGGGACACTGCAGTAGGGCCAGACAAAGGCCAGTCCAGGGCCCATTCAGGATCCTCTTGTTCACCGTTGGCCTGGGGTCTTCGCCAAGGATTGAGGGTCTGGGTGGGAGGCCTGGGGGAGGTGGCAAAGAAGAGAGAGGCAGTGGGTGTCCGGAGGGATAAGGACAGAGAGTGTTGCTAGGCTGTCTCTGAGAGTTTGGCGAGAGCTCAGCCCTCCCTGTGTCCGGAACTATCAGGTGATCATGGATGATCTGCATCTCAAGGAGGGGGCTGTTGAGTGGAAGAAGCTGTATTTTTATACGCCTCTGTCTGGTTTGCTTTGCTGTCATCATTACTAACTTCCTTCCTCTTTATTTCTCTCCCCTATCCAAGTACACTGTAGAGTGAATGAGTTCCAAAACAAATTAGATACTTGGATCTCTGATTTTGGATCAAATACATGATTGAGTCAACAATGTTCCTCTATTATTTGCACTCATCATTGTTGTGTTTCTAAACCATTTACATAGCGATTGCATGCATACATTTTTTAAACCTATTACAACTGAATGAGTTTCAGAAAGTTAGGTCCAAAAAAGAAATTGAGCATTGTCCACTGATACACATTGTGCATATACAGTAGAGATATCATATCAAAAGTGGTGGGCCAACAAACAGGCCAACATTGCAATTCCCAGAGCCATGCCATTACTAAAAATACCATCCATGTATAGTGTCTTTCCTGTGTTTGATCAAACTTACCACTTGGTGTTTTTTCCATTGACTGAAAGTATATGAAGAAGTGAGAATCATAACTGTATGAACAAAACAAAACAGAACCTGTAATAAATTTGTGATATTGTAACCTGCTGCCTTCTACCAACATGGGATTACTATTAGTATTGTCCTAAATGGTACTATGCAATATTCATTTGTGAGTTCACAGTCTGTGTCAGTCTGTGTCAGTGTCAAAGGGTGTGCTCACACAACACAACAGACTGCTCAACCCCTCCGACCCCCTGTTTGATTCAGCTCTTCTTCTGGCAGCAAACAGAGCTGGAGGTCACCTATTCTGATATGCTTCCTATCCCCGTCCTCTGTCCCCCCTGTATCTGCATTCAGCAAAAAACAATGGCCTCCACTTCATCTGTCCCCCAGGTGTCGGCGTGAATATGATCCTTGGATAATTTACCTTGCTCCTCATTTCTTGTTCATCAAATGAAGGCCTGTGTCTGCCTGTCCTTAGACTCATTTACATTTTCTCATTTGCTCCGCACTTTTATTATTCAAATACGTATGTTGTCTAGAAAAACTTATTGGACAAAGGGATGGGAGATGTTGTCACCCTTGCTTGACAGAGAGGCGCCATGTGGTGATTGAGGGTCTATATACAGTATGTATCATAAGCCACCTAAGGATGGATGGCAGGCTTTGTGTCCCCTTGGCTGCAGGCAAAGAAACTGTGGGTTCTTTGTATGACTGCTTTGCCTCTAAACCTTCTGGATATTGTACATGTACAAGGCTTTATACAACAAATGGTTAACAGGATGACTATGGCCTTCTTTCAATAGCAATAATACAAAACAGCTATTGGACACTCTCCTGGAAAAGAACTGGTGACATCCCAGTGTATAGCAATTGGTAAATTCAATCTCTCATCTGTCAGTGAAAAGAGCCCTACATATCTTACTTCTCTCGTCTAGTACCAGTGTATAGACTTTAGTCCTTGCCCATGATTTTAAAGGGTTTGCCACTTGACCATGGCTTTTCACCACATTCAGCGTCAGTGAATACACATTGGTCCTTTCCTTCAAATCATATGTATATGCTGCATGTTTTTACTGCTAAATTCAAGGCTGCCGCAGCATTAATGAATCAACCATATTCATTAGCAGAATCATTATATTCTTGCGCAATGAGCCTTGCTGATAGCCTACATAACCCCGCCGGTAATTTAGTTTTGGTGTAGCTCTCAGTTTTATCGGTTTAAACTTCACAGTCTAGTTCAAACAGCAGCATGAATGATGCACAAGTCCACTGCGAGTACAAGCTGGTAATGTATGCTGTGGAAGAAATCATATATGCGCACAAAATCAAGCAAGTTATGGACAGACCAAATGCACTGAGAGTCAGCAGTGATGGAGAGGACTTGATAGGTTCAATCTAAGAGATGACGAGAGATTAGATTGGGTGAGGGTGGGTGTCTGGAGACATGGGGGCAATATTCTCAGACGTCTTTCTACAATAAATATATTTTTAATTTGTGCTCTTTTATTAACCAGCAAAATCACTTCAAAATGAATAGCACATTATTAAGTCTTCTAGTGGCTCTTACTGTTCTTTATCATGAGTTTGTATCACTGTGCAATTCATCTCCAGCCATTCTTCACGCCAAATATGTTTTATATGAGCCTTCATTTATCATGGCCTGTCAGCTCTTAACTGTATCATTATTCAGTCTAGAGTTATAAATTGGAATCATTAAACGGTTTTTCACATAATCTGATGCAATAACTGCTCCCCCTTTATTGGCTTGTGAAAAGAAAATAGTAAATACAATTGTCTGTCAAGATCTTTGGAGATAGCCGTCTCTCTCAGGCAGAAATGAAATTAGGCCAGCCAAGGAGACAGGATCAATGTCAGCAGATTTGTTCGACTTTCATCGTGGAGGGGACGGGGTTGAGCGGATGAAGGATGGAGAGAAAAGGAAGCTGACACTGCTGAACCTGATGAGGAATGTGGGCTTAGCTGTCAATGTTTTTTTCATACAGTGTCACATCAATCAGAGGTGTCTTTTCAACTTCTCAGTGCAGTTCTGCACAGACATTCGTAATGGAGATATTACATTCCCTGAACTCAGCTAAATGTGTGGTCTCTGTATCTTTTTTGTCCGGCATCTGAGACATTTTCATGGAGGTGTAGTGATTAACGATGACAATGTGGGGTCATATTTTTCATCACTTCAATCATATTCTAATCAGAGGAGGACCTTGGCAGCACAAACCGTCCCTGTGACGCTACATACCAAATTGTAAAAAGTAGTTAAGCCCAAATGTTCTTGGATCTAAATGGTTTACAAATGAAACATAAACCTTGCAGTATTATTTGTATGAGGCGTAGAAAAAACAAACGTGTTTACATTGCCAGAAACAAGCTTAACACACACACACAAAACTTAACAAAAAACGTTTCAACTGAAAAGGTGGAAATTGGCACAATTATCAGATTACAAAGGGATAGGCTATCACAGTTTAGCTCTTGAGAGAAGGTGCCTGCTGTTTTGAGTCTGTTTTGTTTTCTCCTTTCTCATCCCATAAAGAGATGGTGATAAAAGGTATTAACCCCACTCTGACAAACATGGGTAAAGACTGCTACCCTCTGGCAAGAAGATAAGAAACTTTATTTTCTGTCACACTGGAAATGTGCCTTTACCATTCTGGTAACACAGTGTAAAACATGCAGTGACGTGCAACTAAAATACATACAACACATAAAATACCTCACAGACTTGATAGAGATTGTCAACACATTTGTATTACCAAGTGTGAGATTATTGTTGAAAACGAGTTTTATTTAAAGGATGTGGATATTCTTTGGAATTAGTTAAATGATAGAAATGATTCAAAAGAGAAAGAGGAAACTGTACTAAGGAAGGCTCTTGCTATTCTACACATGCTTTCCCATGAGCCTATGCTGCCATCTACTGGACGACATAGTGAAATGATGGTGTGTAATTTGAGATGACGCTCACCTCTGAAGAAACCCACACCACTTGTCTGCTCTGAATTTGAACAGCACAATAATGACCACAATATCTTTTGTGCAGTTCACTCTTTTACCCATAGGCTATATCATCTTTCCCTGAAACCCCTTCTCCTCATTTCCTCGCGCTAGAACAAGAAGCTGATTGTGTAGTTTGGATCACCACTGAGATACACGTCTAAAGGTGTAGGCTAAAATCTGATTGAATGAAAATTATATTTTAATCACAAATTTCTTCAGAAAAAAAGATCTCCGATTATCTGCTGTGCGAGAGACAAGCTCCCACTATCCGGGTGTCAGCATTTGGAGATAATAAAAACAAGTTCACTGTGTCTGGCAAGTGAAAGCTCAAGTGAGTAACATCCACTTTAGGCCAGATGATGGCGTGTTTGGTCCGGTTTTGTACCAGGTGGCGCAGACCTTTTGGAAATGTGAGGTAGGGTTATACACAAATGCTGAAATGAATCCCAAATAAACAAACCTAAGGGGTGTATGCTACTAGGAAGCAAGTTCGACTTAGCCAGGCTTTCTTTGCATTAGCTGTCTCAAACCTAAAACCCCAATTAGGTTAATAGGTATCACGAACTTTATTTCATCGATTGGCTTAATCGACTCAATGCACTGTCAGTGCATCCCGTTTATCTCTAACGTGACAGCTGCACATTGTAGAGCTCTGAACTTCACACTTGATCCAGTCTATTAAAATATTATACTCAAGAATGGCATTTAGGCGTTCAGCACGGCTACTATAGTGATGTATGTTACACGGTAATAAGAACCTCCTCGCAGGACTGGAAACCCAGGGTTAACCCTGAAGTTACCTGGCTAACCTCAACTCCTGCTTCGTAGTACAGGCCCCTAGACTATTTATTTACTCCTACTGGCCCGTATTTCCACCTGCATGTTGAAGGTGTTTACATGTAAACTCCCCCAAAAGAGAGGCAGTTCACTCCAAGGTCTCTGTTCTGTCAATCTGGCAGTAAAGCTCGGTCATGCTCTCTTTTCCTCCTCTTTGCCCCCCAATATTTCTCTCTGTCTTTCATGATACATCACCATCTATCCTGAAGGAGCTGGAACGTTCTGGAAAGTAACAAATTGCTCAGGGTGAAAGCCCTTTTCTACTGAAACATAACAAATTAGTAACTCTTAAGGACACACCTACAAAAAAAAACCCTCACAACACATCAACAGTAAAACTTCACTTAAAAAAACTAGTTAAGTTAAGTTTTGAGTTTGATTGGTAATTCTTCAAGTTTAAAAAAACCTCTAGAGTCAGATAAGGTTTAGTTGAGTTTAATACAAATGTGGGGAGGAAAATACAGTTTTATGGTTCACAAGGTATCTGGACCTGGATAACTGAATTGTTTCAGTTAGTAGGAAGAGCAATATTAAAATATATATAAATAACACTTAATTGCTTACTCCTTAAATAACTCCCTTTACACTCAACTTCAGTTTATATTACTTAAATTATCTGGGGAAAAAACTGACTCCATCTGTTAAGTTTATTCAACCAGTGGCATTACTTCTTCTGTGCAGCTCCTCCTCCAACACCTCAGTCTGCATTTTGTAATTTTCTCAACTGAAAAACAAGAAACTAAGCCTTTGTCTCGACAATACTTAAAAACGATGACATGATAGGCGGACTACGTATTCTCTGTCACCCGTGACCCACGCCTCCTTAGACAGGCTGATTCTGCAAACGTGTCATCACTTTGCACCATCTTGTAGATGCTATCGGCATTCTCCTGAGAACTTGATATGATCCAGAGTGCTATGAAGTCAAGAAAAAAGTGGCGGGGATGCCTGTAAGTTTGTCAAGTTGCAGAGAATTTAGAGCACAGTCCAAAGGGCTTTCACTGCTGGTCCTCTCTCCACAGTGCACAGGCGGCCAGTAAAAGTTTTAGCCTAATGTGTTTAAATGTGCCTCACCTCTGTAAAGTCATGTATGACAGTAATCTCCCATTTTGTAAACTAAAATAGCAAAAATATAATTGGAAAACAACATTGTGACTGAGGTCTTCAGTATGCTGTGGTCTTTTCCAAAAAGTAATGTATCCTTTCATTGATCCCCAATTCAGCTAGAAAAACTGACTCGATCTTTCTTTCCCTAATGTGAACGCAGAGAAGAGAAAACTATTAAAAGTAGCCCATCAAACCTGTCCTCCAGGACTTGCTCGCACTTGTCTGGGCTCAAGTTCAGCAAAAGAGAAAGAAGACAGAGTATGGCTCAGAATGAATCATCTGAAGACAAGGAGACAGTGACAAATCCATTTTTAGCTTTAACTCAAACATTTTAGCTCCAGAATGCTAATAACGTCTCGCTTGGTTTAGTCAAACAGTCTCTGAAGAGTGAGTATCACTTTCAGAGGGTTCCCTCATTGTTGACAGGTCACAGCCCTGCTGAAGAAATGCCACTGACAACGACTTAACTCCGCCAGCATTAACACTTCATACAGTAGTGTAAAGTTATGTTACAGGAGCTTATGGTGTTTTTTTGTGCTGCAAAAATCAGGACCAGATGGTACTATCATATTTGAATATTAATCATATTCTCAGCCTTGAAGAAATCAGTGTTGATTTAAATGTTTCTTTCTGGGAAAGGAGAAAATTCATCTTTGAGATCATTTTGTAGTAGGATTGGTATTGTTTATTTAAAAGGTATTAAAAGGAAAAACCTGAGGAAATGAGTGAAGAAACAAATGCAGATGCTTCCATACATACAGATTTACATATTCATTAGGAGCCACAGACAAAGGAAGTCAGAAAGTATTGAGGGACAGACTAACACATTGTTGTTTCGTTGAGTGAATAAGAAATATATGAAATGTTGTCAGGCCTATCCTTTAGTAGGCCTGTAATTTCCAATAATTTCTTAACTCTCCAAAACATGACGTCACTAATCTGGCAAATAAAATACATACACTCACACACACTTTGATTTGTTTAATATCCACATACCAGGGAAGAGAGCATGCATGTATGTATGTATTATCATCATTACAGCAATCATTATCGTTACAATGACAAAGAACAGGAAAGCCTTACTTTTGGGTCCACAACTGGCTTTATCCTCCCATCCTTCGGTAAGTATCCTGCAGGCCTATGTCATGGGGAAGTCCTTGCCATGTTTTTGAGTGAAGGAGGCTCTCTGCCAGTATCGCTGCTCACTGCCAAGGAAAGACTCAACCCTCTGATCCTGGGAAGTGTGCCGCACAATTTCTATTTGATGTTGTAATTGTTCCTCTGTCTTGGACAGGAGGTCTGGGACATGTTTTTGTGTAGGAGTGCGGAGTTCCATCTCTGTAGATGTTTTGGCAGATGTGGCAACAGGTTGCGGTCTGCAGCATATGGGCTCACTTTAAAAACTCCACAAAAGCTTCTCCTTTGAGATAATTGTATCATGAATTAGACCAGGGAGGCTTTGATTTATCAACACAGTTGTTGACAACAAGTTTCCACCCCTTCAGACTTTCCATTGACAAATATACTGAAATAACCCAAACCTCTTAACACAACACTATGCAACAAAAATTACACTTCATTAATTATCTTGAACAAATTGTCTTCAGTGTAATGAGAAAGCTGAAAGGACAGTTGTGGCAGTGTGGTGGCAAATTTAAGCAGAGGCTCTCAATGTCCTCTAATTACCCGGGATGAAGGTAAACTCTCCTTGACATCTTATAACACTGAGTCTTCTAGGAAGCTCACTTCCCTGAGACCTTTGACCAAACCCATAATTAGCTGTAATATGGGTGTACACAATTCAAATATGGTTACATCAACACTGACATTGAGCAATCGTGGATTGTCATTTTACATTTTCCAAAGCGGTTCCAACAAATAACACCATCACATGTGGGCTCCACCACACACACCACTATTATTACAACTGATGTCAACAGTATTTGACATGAATCATGATCTCGCTTGTAACTTTGACCACAAATAATTAAGTGTGCAGCCACAAACTGTTAATACTTTTCTTTGTCTTGCTGAGCACAGTCGAGTAAATTCTCTGGGACGAGATTATTAGATTATTATTATTATTATTGGATATGGCATGTAATAAAATATACACAACAAATAAATGAATAAATACATAACGTTTGTCAAAATCAAAATATCTATCCATCAATTACAGTAGTCAATCAATAGAAAATTTGCACACAAGTTGGATAATTGTTTAATTAGTGAAATCAATTATCAATCAAAAAAGCCAAAGATTTACTCAACTGTGAAAATTGGCTGATTTTCTCTAACATTCATGACATCACTGTACCTTGAATATCTTTATAATTATGGTTAGACAAAGCAAGCAATTTGAAGAAGTAACCTTTACCTCTGGGATATTCCATTGACATTTTCTGTTTTGTTTTTAATGACATTTTATAAAGAGAATGATGAGTGGATTTATAGAAAAACTAGTCATCAGATGGATCAGTAATGAAAACAGTTGTTACTTGCAGCCCTAATCGCAAGGTAAGCTGTTTTTGTTAACGCTATGAACTCTTTATTGGTGACAATAAAGAACAACACAGACAGGTGGAGCAAAAGTAAAACATTCAAACAACAATGCATAGACAAAGACAACCAAAAAAAGAAGAAGAAAATAAAGCAACATACATATATAAGTTGGTGATTTTGAACAGACTCATGTCTGTGTAAAAAGAACATAGAGTGCCTTATTGTCAAATGGCCAGTAGTGGAAAGTAACATAAGTACATTGACTACTTGTATTTTCAAGCACGTTTGAAGTAAATGTAGTTTACTTCAGTATTTCTATTTGATGATGCTTTATACTTCTGCTCAACGACATTTAAGATGGAAATGTTGTACTTTATTTACATGACAGCAATAGTTATAGTTACTTTGCAGATTAAGATTTTACATTAAAAAACACATGATATGCTTATATTTTACGATGCATTGTTAAACAAAAAACAGTGGTTTCCAACCTTTTTGGCTTTTGACCAAAAAAGTGTGGCTGTGGTTATGAGTTGTTAGTAGTTCCACCAACCAGAGATTTCCCCTCTAAGCTTCTCACATGATTTCTCTTAAATTACTGTTCAATACAAAAAGAGGTTAAACTATGCAAATTTTTCATGAAACAAAGCAAAAATTCCACCCGAATTCCAGGACCCTTCATGTTTATCGTCTGACCATTTGGAGGGGCCCAGCCCCTAGGTTGTGAATCGCTGGCCTATACCTAATTGTACATAAAGTAGTTAAAACTAGCTCCACCTTTATCAGCTACAGCTGTAACTATACTTATGTATCAGTATTAACAATCTGAAAATGCCATATATCACAGGGCTGAAACAAGCACTTTTACCTTTTGCTTATAATAGGTATGTACTTTTACTTACCTTATGCAGAACGTTAACTTGTAATGTAGTATTTTTACAGTACTTAAAGTATTTTTACATTATTGTACTGATACTTTCACTTTAGGAAACGATCTGAATCCTTCTTTCACCAATATAAATTTTATACAATTTCACAACAAACAGACCCAAAAGGTAAAACATCAAACACAGAAATAGTTCATACTGTCCTTTTATTTTATTTTTTTAAGTCCAGTCTCTCAGTTTTACACATACTGTACTTGCACATTGAGCACATTGACAGGTGCTTTTAGTTTTGACCTCTGTTTACCTTCCCTATTCTTTCACTTCCACTGCTTTCATCTCTCCAATGTACACACAATACAGCTGACTTTTATTCTGTTCACAGAAACCAACTTCCTCCTGTATTTACAGTCATTATACTAAAGGCAGCAACATTAACGACACAAACAACAGAGTAAAAGTCTCTTTGCATCTAGTAGTAACATATTTTCACACACTGCTTGTTATTGAGCAAGTGTATAGGTGAAGCTGCCTATCTGGCCCACATTAAGGCCCTTTAAACATGGTGTTTTGCTGTATTTTCAATGAGATGCTTATGGCAACTTTATCTTCTTATGAAACTCAGACGCCTAAGAGTTAGTCAAAAGATTTCTGAAATAGTGTACAAAAGTATTGTTAGATTTTTTAACATTTCAACTTTCTGCCTGTTTTCCTAAATTGTAGATCTAAGAATAAACTTTCTAGAAAAACAAGGCCTTGACTTGACTTTTTACAGAAAGGACAATGAGAAAGGATAATGAAGAAAGCTAGTAGTCTACTGGCAAATAGCTCCCGTCCTCTCTTGGGCCAGTTTGAGCTATAGAGTCCCTTTGGCAACAAAAATGTATTTAAGAAGTCTTTCAACCTGAATGTCATCAATATTCTGAGCTCTACAAAGTGGAGACTTAATCCACAGAAATCAACATTAACCGTTGTTTAATATGTAATATACCTTGTCTTTGTGTATTTTATTAACTGCTTGTTTGTTTCTTATGTTTGGTGAGCCATAGACAATTTTGCACACCTAGTGAACAATAAAGATGTATATTTTATTCTATATTCTATTCTATTGTAAACCCAGTGACTGAAGGTTAGGCAGTAGGCTACATTCATTCAGGAAGAAGCATGCTAAGGAAAATGGGGGGGGGCTTTGAGGGGCTTTTTCTTGGCCAGCAAGTCCAGGCTTGGTTGCAGGCCTCTCTGTCCCTACTCAGCGCAAACATGTCAGACATTTCACCACCAGTATGAGTAAGTTAAAGTCCCTTCATTCCTCTGCTGTAGGTTGAAGTGATCTCCACCCGACACTGCAAGCCTGGTTTGTACTCAACACGGTTAATTTGTTAATGCTATAATAATTAGCTTTTAAAAGGCATATGCTTATTCTTTCTAAATATGGAAAGCTGATGAGAGACATGAAAGATTCCTGAAATATCTCTGAACTGTAAAACACACGTGCATATTTTGAAAGCTGAAAGGCAATGTGTCCAGATGTGACCAAAAAATAATCATGTGGGTTGAGTTTCTGACATTGGTCGACACAGGCTTAACTGCTCACTTAACCAGAGTCTGGAGTCAGTTTTCACGTTTACACTCTTGAATCTGGACTTGCACAGTGCAGCACTACAATTCAGGGAGGAGAGACGTCCAGTTGATTAATCCATGGGTGTCGGGACAAACAGGTCTCCATTATGCAGACACTGGACTCGAGTTGTGCAGCTTTCAACAGATCACCACCATGACAGACGACCACAAGCAGGAATACATATGCATTTCAGGAAGTCAGCACAGCTCTCTTATGAGAAACGTGAAAGTGCGGCTCTGGCTGGAATATATTGAGAACACCCAAAACAAACCCACTTCCCGGCCCAACTGGCATCCACACAAGGGTAGAAATAAGGGAATGTATTTATGAGCATCTGGCTGTAGTTCAGTGAGGTCAATCCACTGATAGAGTATGAGCATATATCCCTGCACCCCTGCATATTCCAGAAGAAGAGCTAACGTGGCTATTAGATCGTGTGGTTTCTGCCTTATTAGTAAAGGCATGAACTTAGATTTTAGCTTTGTTAAGTACAGCGTAATTTGTAGCATCATAAATATAAAAGTCTTTGCGTAAAAGCAGCATCACATTAGTTAGTTGGCATGCTTTTTGTCCCAGAAGTAAGAAATCAAATCCAGTATGACTGCCAGCCCCCTCGTCCTGTGCATGCACACACACACACACACACACACACACACACACACACATAAAGACGCTCCTTCTAATTCTCCTGTGTTGTGACATCAATATTCAATCTGTCTTTGGGATTTCTTTGTCAGGACGGCACGATTATGCTGGTAACATTGACTGATATCGAGCTTGGCTTTTGGAAGAAGACACACGGTTTTCATAAGCCCATTAATCTTAAAAGGAGCAACTGTCAGAAACATACAGCACCCCTATCCCTGACATAAAAAAGGCCTGTCCAAGGCCTTGATTTCTGGTTTGGCGGAAAACGATATCACACTGCCTCCGATAGAAGGCCTTGAAAGTCCCTTTGCAGACTTTTCCATTATGGATCTGGCATTCTTAAGCTTAGAAGCAGAGGATTACGCCACAACTCTGATCATGACACACGACTGGATTTACAGCTCAAAGAGGGTCATTTGAGGCATCGCTGCTTATTATTATTACAGGTGTCTCAAAGCTTTATCTAAGTACAGGAACTAATTTCAGGCTAAGTAAGGTACCATCTGAGAGTGTCACATTGAGTGACATGAACAGTACTAAAGCTAAAAGTCAAAAGTTTTTAAAAAAATTACAACAGAACTGTGACTTCAAAATACAAGGTTAATGTCAATTTCCACATGTGACCCAGTGTTTTCGACTCCCTGGGCTGATTTCCAAGTAGGGCAGGCATGAATCAGCAGCAGCCGTGGATGGAGTCTGAAGTGCTCCAAAAGTAATTAAGGTTCCTTCTCTTAATTGACAACAGGCCGAGCCCAGCGAAGTTCCAACAACCAAGCATGGGAGTATAAAAAGGTGCATGTAATAATGCCTAGAATGGCTTTCTGGCTGAACAGACTGGATATAGCATGAGTGTTAATGATGTAGAAACAGAACAAATGAGTAGTAATGCAGCCCTGTCAGCGAGTAAAAAATGTTTTTCGCAGTATTTTATGACGTTTATGTGATTCAGTCCTTACTGCAGGTGTTGCTGTCTGTTTTCAGCCCTCTGAAATGTTTTGACCAACCCCTTCCCCAAAAACAACAAGACCAGAAAAATATTTACAACCTTCTTCACCCTTCGGACAAACTGAGTGCTCCTTTGGTTTGCTTTAAAATAATATAGAACTGCAACAGTACATTTATCTTTACCCAAAGAAGAATTTCTTATGACTTTATATAATGAAAATTTTACTTTTGTTTATCTACCACTTCTTCAACATGCAGGGCTATTCTGTTCATGACCATAGAGGGAGCTCTTCATCATCCTTTTGCACTGTTTGACAACACTGGGGAAGTGAATCATGGCCATGCCCCTAAGTCTCAGGTCAAATTTAGTAAATATGGGGAAACGTTCAGCACAAAAAGTTGTTTTTATCTGAGCACAGGTACTGTAAAAGAAGAAAAACAAAAAACATAAGCCCCCCTATGTAAACCTTGCACAACTTATCATGACTTGGCACAAAATATTTCTGCCTAGTCAACATAACTGTCAACAATGAAAATGTAGCTATAGATTATACTTTAGAACATATAGGATGATGCAGTCTTGCAAGTTCAGATGAAACACAAGCCAAGATGAAGTATATTTTCTGGACGTCAATATAAAGTGACTGAACGGTGGCTCATTTCAACATTATTCAATATGTGATTTTAAAATACACATAAGAGTGCTAAAATTTCTCCAGAAACGTGTGAGACAGGAAATGATTATTATTCTTTAGGAATAAATGGAAAATAATTAACATGGTCTGGAGTCTATAAATTTGACAGAATAAACAGTGGTGAATTAAAGCCATGCCTGATAAAGAGGTCACAACCGAATTATGCTAACCCTAGTCTGATAGCAGATGCTTAACATGTGTATGTACTTATCACTAGTACTTGTGAACTAGTTATTATCTTTTCCATTTCCAGATCAGATCATCATCTTCCTGAATTTATGATTACTGCTTCCTTTCAGAAGCCATACTTTTATCTTAATTAACTGCATCTTGATATGTGCAGCTTCTTTTTTTCAGTCAGAGATTACTGTACATTAAAGAAGTGCAAGATCACAGGATAGTTCTGCCTCTTTCCATTAGATCTGTCATAATTTGAAGCGTTGCAATTATGTCTTTCACATTGAAGATTAAATTCTTAGATGATGCACTGTCCATGTTCATCACAATGTAGGACCAGTAAGAAGATTTTATTTTTGTAATGATTGATAAAGAGGGTGAAGCCTCAATGTCAGTGCTGAGTGCTGCTTGACTATTTGACTGCTACTTAACGCTGCTACGTAATTTTAAATCAAAAGGAGCAAATTGTCATCCAAAACAAATTTTACATGTGTTTTCCAACAAAAGGCAAACGATCACAACGTACGTGTAAATGCTACCAGAATTCATAATTCCAGATCAGAGATCAGTCTGTGAATGCTAACGCTAGTCTTTTCACATTTTGTGATGACAGCATTTTGAATCACAGCAACAGAGAGAAAAAAGTCCTTTGTATTCTCCTAATATGTTTCCACTTTAAATGAAAACCAGATTTGTCCCGAAAACACAACAAAGTTGTCATGGATTCTCAAGGACAGCCAGTGGTATGAAATTAAAACAAACTGAAACCACCCATTTCTGATGGAGCAGTTTTTGTTAGATGGTATATCCTTATAGTGTACAGTAAATAACAGAAAAATTGGCAGGTTAAGTGGAATTAATCGATACATTAGGGTAGCCTTAATATTATATTATGTTAATATTATGATAACTGTGAGTACAGATTAAGGTAAAGAAGGGGCCCACAACTAATTTTCTTCACATACAAACACAAAAACAAACAAACACGATGACAAACCCCTCGTCTTTGGTGGGAAATCTGTGGCTGCTTCCCTCCAAAACAGTCAAAGCACATGCATAATCCTCAGGCATCTCCCTTAATGTAACAATTAGAAGTATGCTCAGAGCATGAAGACACATGAGACGTGTTTAGTGAAGGTCACAAGCAATTACCCAGCCTGGTAAAAGCTGGCATGTCTCACATGGCACCGCTGCACGCCCTCATTAGGCGTGTTCTGCAACTCAGAGTGGGTCTTGTGGCTATAAAAGAACTGAGCTCGCTGCCTTCCAAGCCTCCTTTTAGCAGAACCTCACCAGCAGGAGCAGGAGCACAAAGAAACTACACATCACCACCTCTGGATCAGATAGGAGTGGACAAACCTTTTTTTGTAGGAGGGGGGCTACTTGACTAAGGAATCGGTGTGTTTCTTTACAGGTTGGGCTTGGTTGGCTTTCAACAGGATAAACATTGATTCCCCCTCCTTCCTAATAATGAGCAGCAATGGCTTATTAGACTTTTAGACTAAATGTGAAACTTTTGGTTTAATGTATGGTTTTAACATCGCAAAAAGGATATATTGATATAGACGACGGCCAGAATAGCTACTGCAAAGGTTCAGTTTTTACACTTGTTTGCACTGGAACGAATACCAGGCACAGATAGACATGAGCAGCCTCGGTAGCAAATGCCTATAGTGTTTTTATCCTCTGCCCTTATGGAAATACAATGTGCAGGAGGTTTTCTCTGACACACTTTTAAAACATACAGCATCATGTTGGTCCTGGAGTGCTAAATGCACACAATCTGGACCCCCTCTAATAATTTCCATGCTGAGCACTGAGATCACTAAACTCACAAACACTAAATCAAAAACGTAGGCACAAAAAAGGTCTCTTCTATAAAACGCTATGGGTCACCCAGTTGTGGAGAGAAAATTGAAACCATGTCAGACAATACATACCCATTCTGCTTTTGTTGAAATGGGAAAGACACATTTATCTGAACATGGTTATGGTGTTTACCTGATGATAGATGAGAAGCTGATGTCCAAAATGCTGCACACTATTAGCAATAATTGAAACTTGATGCATCACAGCTACTAGTTATTTTGCAAAATGTTCTCATGCCAATAAGCCAGAGGTAGGCCTTGGTTGCATTAGGTCTGCACACACACACACACACACACACACACACACACACACACACACACACACACACACAGAAACAATCACACAGACACACAAACTTGAATGCACGCAGGTACTCTTTATTGATTTCAACTCTTTTAACATTTTATATAGTAACATCAGGATAATTTCTCCTAAACATTAACTAAAAGAATCTGCTCCAGATTCATTCGCACGCACTCAAGTTATCGGCCCCTTTGAGACAATGAAAAATATAAATTTAAATTCGAAACTTGGAAGACAAAGCACACTTGAGGAAGTGAATCCTTTGATGACACTTAAAACCAACATCAATATTTACCGACGGGGGTCGTTACACCTCGCAGGCGTCAGGTGTCGATCGTATGAGTTAACCTGTGCTCATTGGAAGCGATTTGGGAGGAAATTTCACACTTTGAAGACCTAGGGCTATATTTTGGCCAGTCATTATCTTATGCTCGCAACTGAACAAACAATAAAAATAACATTAAACCATCTACATTCAGAACACACTGCCTACTGGAACTAAACACGGTTCTAAACGAGAGTAATTTCCGATCGCCAGTAAAAACATGCCTACCTACACGTATAAATCACCGCATTACACCACAAAGATTAACTGGTCAGTGGAAATTAGGCCCTGAATATGAATTAATCCTCATCATCTTGGAAGCAGAGTCTCATTAATATTATTGAAATAGAGAAAATGTAGCCTATTTGATAGTAAATAAGAGTGCGCTCTTAAATGATACATGAACCGCTTCAGTCTCTCAGCTGTAGCCTAATATTCAACCAGCAAACAGTAATATGTGTAAATATGAGCTTTTGTCTGAGATCATCATTAGACAAAGCAACCACCATTATGAACATGGACCAGGCTCTGACCGGGAAAATTAATAATTTAATTTGCACTCCCAGCCTTAAAATGTAAAATGAATTCAGTTGTGGCTCAAGAGATGTCGTTTAAAGATACAAATCTGTGAAGACAAGAGTTAAGTTAGTTTGTACACCTCCGATGAGATGGCAGTGGATGCCTGACACTGTGCATCTTCGAAGATAAAATTGTGCAGTAATGGCAACGTTAGTCAGTGGTGTAGTATTCATGCGTCATCCACCGTTAAAGTTCAAATGAAAAAAGGACTGTGCCTTGGGTGTTTGTGTTTATGCTGCAGTATTTATGTGGGCATATATTGTATGAATACACTTTGAACCTTGGAAAACGAGGGGAGCCGTTCAAGTCTGTTTTTGTTTTCTCACACATGAGAAACTCAAACAGACGGTTACAAAGAACTGCATTAACGGGTGAGGTGTTTTCTAAACGCCAGGAATATTTATTAATAGGCCTGTTGATTTTATTTATTTTTTTCACACTTCAATAAATGTGTTTTTATTTTTCAAGGTCCGTGCGGATAAATTAAACAATATTTTAGATAAAAACATTTAGCAAAATACCGTAAGATTCCAATATTAAAACAAGACCACCGACCTCTTGGTTAGATTTTGTATGAAGATCTGCTGTTTATTTAACCTGCACAGACTGAATTTACAGTGAAGAAAATCCTATCAACTACCGCGCACATTTTTGCCTTTGATATCTTTCAATCATCTGAACTACAGCAATAAAAACTAGAATTTCTCAGTCACAAGCAAGACTTTTGATCTCTAATGCTCATTTCAAGTGTAGCTATATCAACCGTGTAAAGGTGATTAGCCTGAATGAAGAAAAAAACAACTAAACAACAACGAAGTAATGCAAATTCAATTTCACAGGTAAGATATCTAGACTGCACTTTTGCATGTAATGTAACTTCATATTCCAAAGACTATTATAACATTATACAACATTCGTTAAATGCAATTGCATTAGGCTATATCAGAAAACGATTATCAAAAAACAGCGCAAACATTTGTATTTAACTAAGTTGTTTAAGTTGTAGAGGTGTAATGCAAGAAAAATGCATAATGAGTAATATAATTTTTACGTTAATAAAGCCGACTCCTGAAGGAAAACGGCACAGAATATACATCAAAAAGCATAAGGTGTAAAACAACGCGCCTTTCATTTTTTTTAATCCATATTACATACAAAGAACTAAAATGTCATTTCTGTTGAAATATTCTGAACGGGGTTTAGCCTACCTACCACGAAAATAGTGCGCGAGCACAATGGACACTCGCGAGCACAATGGACACTCACATAAAATGCAATTCCCACGTTGTCCAGATGAGGGGAGTCCTGGCAGCCATGCAATGACAGAAGACGGAAAGACAGGGAGTGAGTGAGAGACAGTGACCCAGACGGAATGAGACTGCGGAGGATTTTAAATACAAGTTATTAAAACAATCATTTCTACTCAGCAGCAACAGATGACGTCCAGTGTGCCCCGTGTTTCACCACCCTGCAACATGCATGCATACAGCATGTAAATATGAGATGTTAATTCACTTGGTAGTAGCCTATCCAGTCAAACGGAAGGTCCCCGATAAAAATAAAATTTAAAAAACTGGTAGGCTATCTAACTTTAAGGCGATCTTCTCCAGCTCCCAGACTCTGCTCCTCTGACCCAACCTGATGCTTTCCATGTGTCCTGCTCCGAGGTGTGGATGGTGAAGTGGCCAGGAGACAGAGAGGAGAGGGGTTGGGGATGGGGATGGGGATGGGGATTGGGGGTGGGGGGGACACTGCACCTTGTTACCATTGGGTCGACTGTTAAGTTTTACAAGTAACGTTTTGCGAGCTTATAAACGATACCTTCTAAACTTGCACAGGAAACTCCGAAAACATGCTGTGATAATGTATGTCTCTGGCATCCAGTCGATATCCCATAGTCTGGGAGCGCTGCGATCTACAGAGGTATCGATTACATGAGCCCCTTCCCATGTTTGATGCTCTAACACTGGCTTATAAAAAAAGACCGAAAGTCTCCTTTTGCTCTGATAGTTCAAATGACTCAGACCTCAGTTTGGCCAACACCGCTCGGTTATATGATCAATTTAAAACCAATATTCAAGAAAATGCATTTTATGGCTAAAATATGGTATACTGTTCTATAAACTAGCCAAAAATGAAAATATATACATATAGTGATTCTATAATATTAACATGTAAACAGCCAACAGGCCAGTCTCATGCACAAGTGGATAATTTCTGATGTATTAATGTTATTTTATAGGAATAAATTATATGTCTATCATGCAATTTACTAAACTGCTCAGTTAGTAAGATTCGGATTACCAACACAACACAACCACAAGCTCATATCAGGCGATTACATTTAAGTAAAAGTAACTGTAAATCATCTTACAAGCATCACAGCATGAACATCCAGTGGAAAATCAGTTAAATACCTTTCTTAAAATGACTGACTGAATAACTGAATATAGCCTCAGCTGAACGAAAAAGTGGTTGAACTTTATTGTGAACTGAAAACATTGGTGACCAGTCCATCCAAAACTATGTATATATAATTGCTGCGATGTATAGGTCCTTACCAGAAGGCTGCATGTTTGGATGAAACGTTTCCCTTTCTGCCACTTCCCCTATGCAAAATATCCAGGGAGGCTGCACGGCTCCAACCGGATGGGGTTTGCATTGGCTGACAGCGTTTCCAGCGCAGGACGACCAATGAAACCAAAGCAGAGGCTTGGCGTATAACAGCGAAGATTGACGTGTAGGACGCTCAAATTAATTCCAGCAAACTCCGGACTCCCCGGGATAACTGCAATTTGCTTTTATCGGATGAAGATCACTTTGGTGCCATTGTACCTTGCAGTCACTCGCTTCCAGAAAAGAAGGGGGCGCGCTGCACTCGGAGGAGATTTTAAGAGGTCTCTTTTTCCTCTTTTAGGGCTCATTCCTCCCGATCCCCTTCCTTCTCTGCCTTCGCTCGGACGCATTCAGCCATTTGACGGGGCACCTACATTTCTCAGCATCTCGAAGCATATAGGCAAATGGGTAAGCCTGTGTTACCATCTGCATGCTTCACTGACGGGGAGCTTATGGAAGCGTATCCAGACTCACCACGCCTGCGTAAAGACAGAAATAAGCATTAGGTTTTTTTCTCCAAGTTCAGATAATGAGCAAATCAAAAGTGTCTTCTGTCTTTTGGCGACCGCTTGTCAAATTCATTTCATAGTGGATTTTTCCAGCTCTATTCAGCGGGCGTTGTTGTCCGTTTAAAGCTCTTAAATGGAACCACACCACCAATTATCCTAACATGTGTCTTTGAAGAGCTCTCGAGTGTCAATTCCTCAAGCTCGCCATTTTTAATGTTGTTTTTTGTGTGTGTATGCAGGGATGGTGGAGGGTGAACCCAGCCAAACAGTTTACACATTTTTGTGAAATGCAAAATAGCGGTTACCAACCAGAGGATAACAGTGCGCGTAGACTGACGCGTGTTATACAACTTTGTAACCTCATGTTATGGTGTAAATTACAGGAGCTGGCCCGTGTCGAACTGATGCAGGTTGAATATTTTTAAGATGTATCTTAATGAATCAAATTGTTTTATTAAATTATATTTGATCGCAGAATAAGTGCATTCACAATGACAACAGGGGGATATAATATTTAATTTAATATGGATTTTAAAAAGCATGTGACTGATGTTTTTCTCCTGCAGAGCAAACCTATGGAGAGGTGAACCAGTTAGGCGGCGTGTTCGTCAATGGACGACCCCTGCCTAATGCCATACGGTTAAGAATAGTGGAGCTGGCTCAGCTCGGGATCAGACCCTGCGACATAAGCCGGCAACTCCGAGTCTCCCACGGCTGCGTGAGCAAGATTTTGGCGAGGTACAACGAGACAGGCTCCATCTTACCCGGTGCCATCGGTGGAAGCAAACCACGGGTCACGACGCCAAACGTGGTGAAAAATATCAGGGACTACAAACAAGGCGACCCCGGGATCTTTGCCTGGGAGATCCGGGACAGGCTTTTGGCAGATGGAGTTTGCGACAAGTACAATGTCCCGTCGGTTAGCTCGATCAGCAGGATTTTACGCAACAAGATTGGAAATCTCTCCCAGCCCAACCAGTATGAGAGCAGTAAGCAAGCCTCTGCGCAGGCCGGGCTCTCATACAACCACATATATCCTTATCCCTACCCCAATACCATGTCGCCCACTGGCACTAAAATGGGCAGCCCTCCTGGAGTACCGGTGACGGCTGGACATATGAGCCTATCCAGGGGCTGGCCTTCTGCACACACCGTCAGCAACATCCTCGGTATACGAGCCTTCATGGACCCTGCAGGTGAGGAAAACACAACCAGGTTCTGTTCTGTGAGAAATCTTAGGCCTCTGCGTCTCCGTAGCTCTCACTGTTGCACCAGTGCCTCTGAGTATTGTTGTCATGCATGATAATTAGCCTTATCACTTCATACAACCTGTGCTAGCAACAGGCAGGACAATGTGCCCATTAGAAGTTGTACAGGCCTCCGTTTTACCATTCAGCCAGAAAGCAGTAAGTCCACTCTCAATAGGCCTTTTCATGGGATGATGCATTTGCAAACACTTTGCTCACCTGCTTTATCCCACCTAATCCTTCAAGTAGTCATTACAGACATTTTTCTTTGCCTTTCTGGTCCTTTAGTCAGTGTTGTCATCCAATATTAAGTTGTCTGGCCAAGTGTATTTTTTGTGCCATGTGGTCCAACATAATTTTGACATAAATTATACAATTATATATTTTATATTTTATATTTGATTTTTTTTTTTTCCGGTTGAAATAGTTCCACACCGCCTATTTATACGAGGATTTTGATATTCTACGCACACACCTGCGTATGACACACACACACACACACACTCACATATATATATTACAGTAATAATATATAGCAGTATATATAAGCCCAAAACATTTTTAAAATAATGTATATATAATAAGATAATATTGTGTCCTTCAAACTTTATTGTTTTTGTGTGTGTTTTTTTTTGTTTGTTTGTTTCCTTTAAGATTAAAATAAAACCAGGGCCTAATTGAATAATACTCGCGTATTACAAACATACGCTCACTTTATTAATAATTAGAATAATTTAGTAATTAAATTATACATTTGTTTGATTAACGCTAACTTCCAAACTATTTTAGATGGGCCTACTGTTTTGACAATTAAATATGGTTTATAGCCCAGACAAGCTTCATGTGCAAAGCATTTTAAATGTGTCTATAATTGACATAATTAATTATAAAGCTAAATGGGCCTGCATTGTTGTTGTTTTTATTTTATTTTACCTTTTATACATTTTTGATATGAATTTACTGTTTCTAAATCAGCAATTGCTGGGGCGGAGGGATATCCACCAAAAATGGAGGATTGGAGTAGCGTCAACAGAGCAGCTTTCCCAGCGGCTCACGCAGTCAACGGGATCGATAAATCAGCCATTGACGCCGACATAAAATACGCTCAGGTAAATTAAATAAAGTTTCTTCACAAGGTTTGGACAAGTGTGTTCTCTCAGTAATGCATCAGTAGCGCCATTTTATTTTCATTATAGGAAACAGGCCTAATGTTTAGTGCCAAAATGAGCAGATGCCTTTAGTAAATAATTGCTCTCGCTACAAAGGCCTGTGGCAGAGCTGTGAAAAGTTTCCATATCAGGGACCCTCAAACAGAGTCACATAAGGCCACAGAGCTCCGCTTGGAAGATTTTACCCCTGAGAGTCCCAAGAGTTTTATGCTCTTGGTTAAATGTTTACTTCTGTTTCAGGCTTGAGATGACAGACAGAGGAAACATAGCTGTGTAGGCTGTACATACTCTAATCAGTCTTATTTATGGTGAATTAAATTACAGAAGTGCCTGCCTCTTGTTGTAAACCACCTAGACACCCATCTTTCAGATCCACTGCTGTAGGCCGCATGCCACTGTCGCGTACAATTATAAAGTGCTGTGCGTTTGAGGTTTTTGTGCTTATTTTGTTCATTTCTTATCTGTTTGCCTTCAGCCCTCCTCGACTTTGTCCAGTTATGTGTCAGCATGCGCTTACTCTCCCACCAACCAGTATGGGGTGTACAGCGGGCCAGCAGGCGGCTACGTGGCCTCGGGCCACCACCACTGGCAGCCGCAGAGCCCGGCCCTGTCCCACCCAGGCAGCGGGATGAGTATGCATGCAGGGGAGATCAACTCGCCGATGACCTTCAAGCATCAGGCCAGAGAAGGTACAGAGCATGGTGACAAAGGGGGACCGGGACCACAGTTGAATGTGAAATCTTGTTACAGATGTGTGGAAAAAAAGTATTCTCACTGGGATACAGTTGCTTCATATTAGAAGTAGGCCTATATGGATATTATTATTATTTTAATTATTATTATGGAGTCTCTTTATCATGCCAACTTATATCCGCAAAGGACCGTACAGTCCCTCTCCCTTTCCGGCCCCTTTCTCACACACGCTTACTTTCAATAAGCAATGACCACAGCGAGTGTAAACATTTACCAAATCCCAAATGAAGCCTAATTATATGTCAATTATTAAATATTGACCTTTCAGACTTGGCCAGCGTCAGGCCTGCTATGTGGTCCGAGGGAATTTCTACGCCCATAAAATGGAAAAAAGGCTTAATGTTTAAAATAGACCGCTTTTTAATACTTACTTTGGTCTATTTTTGAATATTCTGTTCCTATTCAGATGGGGCATGTAGGTAGAATAAGTCACGTTAGATGCATTTATCTCGGGGAGTAAATCATAACTTGACGTTAAGTTGCATGCACAGGCCAACTGTATGTCGTCTATGTGTTGTGCAGGAGACAGAAAACCGCCCAGCCCCTTGAGCAAGCAGCAGCAACATGAAGACTTGAACAGTGTGCATGGACTCAGTCTCACCTCATCATCATAACCGGGATTTACACCACCTTAATTACCAGACCCATTTAACTGAACTCATTTCAACAACTCCAACTGTAAGTCTGAACACTAACGACTTGCCTCCCCGAGTGTTTGTAGCTTACAGACAAACACAGGCCTGTTCACATGCATTATGAATACAGTATAGCTTTACCGGCCTTCATGGCCAATGAATGTAAGCTTGCGTGGATGTATTGGTGTTTCCCCTCATTGTTTTTTTTTATTTCTCCATTGAAATACTTCATGTTGCTAGACTGTATATTCTCTTATGGAGACTGCAGGATAGGTAAAAACATTTTTTGTCAGTCTAGTCTCTCATTGATGTTTTATTATAAAACAAAGGGCTAATCTGTAATCCACCATTTATTATTTTAATTTGTGGCCATGATCTCGATTCTACAGTGACTCAACGATGTGAACAAAGAGATAATTGTCTAAATGTAAAATATTTGCCAAAGCTTTAATTATATATTTTTATAATTTCATTGTAAATATTAAAAAATAAAGGCTTTCTTAAATGCCATGTGTTTGTCAGAGATTACATTATTTCAGCAGAGATCCATGAAAGGGCAGTAAGTGTATTGTTCAGTTCATGGCATTGGTTAAGGCCTAATTCATGAGGGCACTGACGAAAGTTTAAAGACAGAGGAATAGGGGAAATTTAAGTTTTCACTTAACTCAAGTGGTTTTCAGTTTTGTTGCAACAAGTGAGGGCCTTGTCATACAATCACCCAGTGTCATGTCTGTGTTTTTTTTACGCTGCTGGTTGTACGCAATTTAGCCCAGAGTTTATGTAACTACAAAAAGTCACATTTGATGTTGTGTTTAAAGGTTTATTCCACCTATTTATGTCACCAGTGTTGTCCATCTATCAACTAGAGAAATATGATTTTCTCTAAATGGAAGTTTGATCTGGCAGGTCACTCGCTGACCCTGACATTTTGCTTTCTCTGAGGCTAGAAATGAATCCCATAAGGTGAATAATCGAAGTTTTTGCATGCCATTTTACCCTTGTGTCGACAAGGGAATGGAAATATATTGGGTCATTACACCACTACCTACTGGGGAAAAGTCGTTACTCAAGTGTAACCTCCCTACACTTCCACGGAGCTCTCCACAGGCTGGGCGCCTCCGCTGATGCTATCTCAGTTGTAACTGATACCTGCCATGATGGAAATGAGAGATCTGATCATGCGCGTTAATGAACAGGATAGCAGCTGACAAATCAGCCCACATGCGGCCCCAGGGATATGTTTACCCGTATACAAATTATGAGTATTTTCCCATACAGGCCAATAGGCCCTGCTCATTCTCTCTAAAGTGTTTATTCCTGGGGCCTGTTTGCTCTAACGAAAAGCCTTCTCACAGCTGTCCTTAATAGGCTGAACTGTGCATCACTGATGCAACCATGTTTTCTGATATCACCTCTTTGATTGGCTCAATTCTGTTACATCTTATTATTGAGGTGTTTGACTGATCTTGTCGTAGTCTATTTTACGATGGTTATTGTACATTAATACTGCCTTAAATATTATAATTAATAGTTTTGTGCTTGTTGCGTTTTTATATGATTTGTATAGCATTGGATTATTTCTCTGTCATTCTTAAAAACATAGGATTCCCTCAGTAGTTAGTTCGCTCTGGTGACAAATTATCAAATGATCCTATTGGCTAAAATCTCTTCATTTCATTTCAAATTTTTGTTTTATCATATAGACTAAATAGTTTGAGTCATTTTTTTATATTTAATTTCTACTGGAACCAAATTTACCAAGAAGCAATAGATGTTTCAGGGAAAAAATAACAAAAGAAATGCATATTTTTAACATGTTAGAATTTGTCTAGTAGTTTATGTATTTGTCTGGACAGCTCAAATGTACTTTTGTAACTAAACTAGACTCTTACATGCTGGTCCAAATGCATGTCCTCTATTGCTTGAGTTCAGGGGGAATATGTGCAAAACACCTGGTATGGTGAAGGGCCCAGTACAGGAAAATAGATCATGTTGATGGTTTTTAACAGCACCTTCAGTATGAATGCAATCAGGAAGTCAAAAATATTTTGTGATGGTATTTTTAAGCCTCTGAAAGACAGAATGATATGTTATGCAGTATGGTTTTCTTCCCTTTTTGGTGTCAGTAGGTCTTCAAATATGTAATTCCAAAAGTTTGAGTGGGTTTCCATTGAGCTGAGAGATGACTCATTCACTGAGATTATTGATTGTATCTGTTTATAGTTAATGCTGGCAAATTTGAACAGTCAAGGGTCAAGGAGGGTGGATTAATAGTGTAATAATGCACTGTAATAAGGTGAATAATACATTTCAGTTATGTGTTATACAGACATACATTCATTCAGATTTCTCTCACTGAAAATATTTGAGCTCAATTTGTGGATTTAGAGATATTTATTTTGATTGTGTTTTCTTGACATGGAAGACAGTTGGAAACTCAAGCTAAACCACAGTAGAACAAGGAAATATTTTACATAAAAGAAAGACAGGGCAGTATTAGTTCAATGCAGTTATAACTTTCTATATAACAATATGGTCTTCGAACATGTTGTTGGGCTTTAAAAATTCTTCCTGATGTTGTGAATCTAAATGGTCATGGCTTTTACCTGCCATATCCACATGACTGCAAGCATGACATTAAATGGACGACAATAATCAACCTTGCTTACAGGTGACTGGTATCATTTGAGTTTTGACTGATGATTGTTGGGAGTTATGAAGAAGGATCCAAGAAAAGAGGAAGTCATTTATTCACAGGGTGCTAATCCTGCAAATAAGATCAAAAACACAAAGCACTGAGGTGTCATACTGATCCGTTTTAGGGTACACCCCGGAATATGGGCATCCTCTGAGCACTATTTCGCAGTCGCTTTCCCTGTTTTGCAGCAAAATCCCAAGTGACTCAGTAAATCCAAACATTAAGATGGCCTATAGTACACACGCTCCCTGAGTGGAGTCGTTCTGTTTTCCCGGATACCACTTGGGGTTCAGAAAACACTCCTTCATGGTGGCGGGGTTACTTCCTGCGGGACCTATGGTCATCAATCAGGGCAGCAAATGATACCCCCCACTGCGTCCTCTGCAGACCCTCTGTGTTGGAAGGGCAGCAGGTGGGCTCGTTTTAGTTGGTTGTTTCCTATTGATACATATTGCACAAAGACGTAATATTTCCTTCATCTTTAGTGTGCATCCTTTGAGATAGGTGCAACGTGAGGCCACCCTTTTCATCCCATTAGGATGAAGTTTTTGTGTATTGTGTTTACATAGTTCCCACTGAGCCATCGTTGCATTACTTTTTTTCTGATGATGTTGTAATTTCACAAGGAAAAACTCCTGTACTATTTATATATGCAGTTATTTCAATTAAATATTCAAAACTACAAAATTTTGCCAAAATTTTATTGTTTATATGTTCTTGTGTCCAGTGTTATGGCTATACATCAATGAAAAAACATTAGATCACATACTTTTTTGCAAGATACAATTTCTCCCTTTTAATTTCTCCTTGTCTATTGAATATTACTAAAAAAACAACACCTGCTTGTGGTTGAAGGAGAGAAAAGGAGACTTTCTGCACTGTAACATGCCAAACACAAGTGTGCAGATACCCAGAATTAAACACTACAGTGCTCTGATCTCTAGCGTCTTACCTCTGCAACTTAAACTTGAAAGGATTCTCAAATGCCGCAAGCTTAAACAGATACTTGGAGAGGTGTATAAGGGACTTGGCCTCCTTGATCCTAATGGATATGATATTAAGCACTATTAATAATCAAAGCAGCAGCGAAATGGTGACTGAGATTCCTTAAAAAGCAAGAACAGGCCCAACTATCTCCAACTGTAACAATTCATCAATGTCTTCCATGTGTACAGGAAAGAGTGAGTGTTCTTTAGAGACCAAAGTTCAGTTTATGTATTGGACACCTCGCTGGGTATGATTTAAGACATTTTACATTATCTGTACTTTTTGTGTTGAGGGGGGAAACTACCCTAGGCAGGCCAGGAGTCATTCACTTTCGCTGCCTGTGCATGACTCAAAGTCAACAAGAGAGCATCTTGGGACAGGCGACATGGCAGGCCAGACAAGTCTTGGAAAAAGCAAAGAAAGATACATGAGAAACCTTTTAAGAGAGAGTGGCAAGTTGGCAAAGTGTCAAATTTTGAAAAGAAGGCTGGTGTTAGGAATTCTCATGTCTGAAATAATAAATGAATTGACTTGTCATGGAAACATGGTGCATGCAAACATGTGCAATGCCGAAACATGTGCTTGTCGCGGTCTTTGAAAAGCAGGATATCATTTTTTGACAAGCATGTTAGAAACAAAGTAATGAATTAAAATGACACGAACAGGATGAGAAGTTCAATATTGTTATTTGATGAGTTTGTAAGTGATGCATTCATGTTTTTACCACCCAAAACGTAAACACCAAATCAACTGGTCCGTACAGATGTCATCCTTGTAATGCAATCACCATTGAACTTTTTTTTTTCCACTGACTGTCCACAGGATTTCCAAGCAGGCAGAGTTACAGCTCTGTAGTCTAAAGGATGATAAATGTCTCCCTCCATGTTCTTACTTGCTCTGCCAGCTCACCACATCAACCAGATGCTCTAAAAGCAAAAGGGACAGAGACATGATGATGACATTTGGCTTTCTAAATGAAAACGTATCATTTCACATTTGCTCTCAGGAGATTCTGCCGCTGTTTTTGGTCCTCAGAGGATACAACGATACTGCAATAAAGAGAATAACCACAGGATCACATTGAATTGCAGAGCCCAGCTTTGATTATTATATACAGATGACTAAAAGAGCATGAAATTATGTTTGCAAACACAACTGAAATGCACTCTTTGAAAACAGTGCCAAGAAAGCAGGCATATTTTTGTAAAACTAAGAATGTTTGTAATTTCTGTGTATAGTCAGTAATGGGCATGTAAATATCAAATATCTAGAGGAGTGTGCAGTTCTTTACTGGAAAGTCCAAATACAGACCTTCATTATGGAAATTTGTCAGCAGTTTTCTAGTGGAATTCTATTTTAGTGAAGCTCTGGGCACAGACAGAGAGACAGTGCAGGAGGATCCTCTCTAATTTGTGGATACTATAGAATTAATGTTCTGCCCTACTGCCCATCTGTGACTTATTTGAAGTGTGCTGAAACGTATACTGTGCTAAATGCTGCCACACACATGCCAAAAGTAACCAGAAAAAAAAAAAAACGAAAAGCTATGCGAGGTTGGATTTAAAGGTTGCCTTCAAGTTAATTTTTGGCTCAAAGTCTTATTAGGTGATAATAAGATGATGACTCTTCTTCTAAAAATGCGAGTGGTAGACCACTGTTGGTTTGGGGGTGGGGGGAGAGGGGGATCTCTGAGTGAATAGAAGGTTAGGGAGAAGGTCAGAAGAAGAGCCTTCTTACTCACTGGATGTTGTACCTGGTGCAATTGTATATGATTTTTATATGATTCTGTTTTTATTATTATTGTCAGCAAATCCCATGAAAGAATCAAAAGCAACAATGCCTTGTTCCGTCTCTCAATACTTTGTGACCTCCTTACCCTGTGTGTGGCTCCCTGCTAGGGAGTAATATTGCTTTTGTTTGGGGACTATTTTCAGCTGTGGATTCATATTTGGTGTTATAGTGTATTTATGGTGCCAGTTTATGATGTCAGGTCATGAAAGAATAGTGTGGCTCACTGATGTGTTTCTAACTGTCTTTGTACAACAATGGAGCTCTAAGAGGAATAAGCTAGGTTTTGGAAACATGACATGTGTCATTAATTGGGTGGAGATCTTTATATTGGTATTAAATGTACAGAAAACATAAAATGTGATTATATGTAGTGCAAAAAACAAGAAAGAAATCAAAATAATGGTACTTATTTTATTTAACATATGGAGGTTCAAGTTAAAGAAATTACAGAAGCCAAATAATTGTGAGTCAAAATACAAAACAATCTTCATGGACGGATCATATTACAGATAAATGATGAAATGGAATGGTTTGACAAATTGCAAAGTCCTAGTATTTATAATGTCATTATGATAATATGGCTTCTCTAGACCTTCTAATTGAGGATCAGAGCAAGGGTTAAAGTTCAGTCCTTCACATTAGAGGTCATGAAGCCATATCCTTGCTTGTTTGAATATAATATATTCAACCCTGTGTATAACTGGAAACCAAAATTGTGCTTTTATAAACTGGCAATTATATCTTTAAAAGGCTCAAGAAATTGTTAATGCATCCATTTAGGGCTAAATAAGAATGACTTGTACCTCCTGCTGTCAATGTAAGCAGGAAAAATGAGAAACAAGTTGAACATATTGCAAAGAGAAACAAAATACCACCATTAAACCTGTCACACATCACAACACCGTCAGTTTATCATAAACCTTTTTACCACAAGTTTTTACATGAAATCATTTTTTAAAATGTAAATAAAAATATTCTGTGAAAATAAATGACCCCAAAATTATAAGTATTTAACCCAACCCCGCTTCCTAATTAATCTTACAGAATTCTTTAATAATATTTATGATTTAAGAGTCTGTATGATAATGGTTTCGTGTGCCTGACTCATCTTGTTATGAAATTGTATACGTTTTATAAAAGTCTGGAACTCAATGGGACTTACTGAATAAAAAAAGTTTAACTGACTAACTTAAAAATTAATTATTGAGGCAACATCATTGTGCTAACTCAGAAAAGAGGTCCACATTGTTCCAAGCAAATAATAACCCAGTTTGTGGGTTGTGCGTGGGTATTGCCTCAGTATTCAAGTGAGTTAACAGGAAGTACAGCATGCTGGTCTGTAATACAGGTCTAACACACACAGAACCAGTTGTTCTGCTGCTGTACTGCATGTGTGTAGCAGGACCAGGAGTGAACACTGTCTCCATGTACTGAGAACGCAACAAAGGGTGAAAGGTAAACACTGACTGTCAGTAATCAACCTTTTGACCATCTCCTCTGCTGCCACTCCCTAGGTGTTTGTGACAGCAGCGCCAGTCAGACTTGCCACCCCTATCAGTTATCAGATTTTAAAGAACTTGTTGGCCGATGGTTACAGAACAGGCTCCAATCAACACAAACGTTCATGACCTAAGGACTTTAGCAACATCCGGGATGAAATAAAACATATACATAACCGTCTGACCTTTCCCATATTGACAGTATCATCAGGTTTAAACAGCCAATATTTCTTTTTGGTTCGTTCGTGAGTAGCAAGGCCCAGGAAGCCCGGTCTGTCGTGCAGTTGACTGCAGCTACAAAGAGAAAAAGAGGGAGCAAGAGGGCTCTTTGAAGAACACGAAGCGGAGCCAATTGTGGAGAACCATGCAAGTTGCTGTTATTGGTGCTTTTCACTCAAACACGCCTATCCCATCTCAAAACTCGCACGCAGCGTTGACCCAAAGGGTGGCTGTTAATTTGGCATGGCGAAAACATGGGTTTAAACTGAATGAAGGGTCTGATATAGCCACTCCACTGGGAGGGGAGTACAGCTCCACAAGCCAGACCAAATGACATCACACTAATATGGAAATAACTGGAAGACTACATGACATGGTGTGCATTGAGGAGAAAGAGGAAATTACTGTCTATCTGTTGAAGTTGTGTGGTATGAAGTGTGCTTTCTATAGGCAACACAGAAGAATACTTGATGTTTTAGTTATGTTATTTAAATCATTACCACAGTACAGTAGTATAAGGCTGTGCTGTATTTACCAGCTTGTTTACAACAGAAAAACGGCCATATAGGTCGGCTGTGCAGGCAGCATGACCTATATTTACGTGGATGGGGTGGATGGATAGGTCAAACAAATACAGGCACCCAGGAGAGGGTTTCTTGCATGCCCTGGTCAACAATGACTTATTTAAAATTAAATAACATTACGTCCTGCGAGTCAAGTCACTTGAGTTTAGTCACGTGACTTACATGACATATGACTTACTAACATAACATATTTTAACCCAAACGATGATCATTTCCTAAGAAAGTAGCTTTGTTGCCTAAACTTAACTGGGACAGTTTTACAGTGTTAACAACATGTTTAACTTCATGTGATTTTTGTCGCATGACTTAACAAACTTAAGGTCTGGTACACCTGGCGCTGGTACTTTCCAACAGTGATATACTAAATGTCATTTTGGAATTCATTGGCAATGGACCTGCTCTGTCATTTAAGTATGAGGAAGTGTTGGTATTTTCATATGAGGTATTAGGATATTCATAGTTAATTAACATGCAAATTATGGCTTACTAGCCTGCTCATGTGTGCTTTGTGTTTGAAAACTGACAGCTCAATAACTCATACACACATTTAACAAACAAATTAATGTTCCACTGCATATTAAATCATTAAACCAAAAAGCTGTACACTGCAGAGTAGGGGTGGAACAAGTATTCTTTACTTTACAAATAGCACAATGTAAATTATTTTCCATTAGAAGTAAAATTTCTTCATCCAAGACTTTACTCAAGTAAAAGTACAAAACTTACTATCAACAGCATTGACCTAAAATATCAAAAGTATATGCATAGTGGATCCTTTCACAGTGTTAGTTTGTTTTATGTTATCATATTTGTTCAGCATTTATATATTGTATCTTGTCTTGTCTTGTAGTTTGTCAAAGTGGTCAAAATGTTAACTACTTTACACTTTCCTCTTTACAATATCATATTTCCTAAGCTGATTATACAATTTACTTACATTTTAATTTGAATCTGTAGTAAGTAGCAACAAAAGTTTTCACATAAATGTAAAGGAGAAAATGTGGAATATTCTCTTTAAGTATAAAGCTGCATAAAATGATACTCAAATACTTGAGTTAAGTAAAAGTACATAAATATTGTTCCTACAGTACTTAGTTAAATGCACTTGCTTTTTTATAATGTATATTTTAAATTTAAAAAAAGATATATAAAGTACATGTACCATGTCTTATTTCAATTAAATTGTTCTACATATTAAAACAATTTAACCACACCACTGTGTTCTATAAAGGCACATTGTTATACAATTGCCTTAAGTTGATACTGTTAATAATATAATATAATATAATATAATATAATATAATATAATATAATATAATATAATATAATATAATATAATATAATATAATATAATATAGTATAATATAATATAACATAATATAATATAATAATATAACATAATGTAATATAATATAAGGCCCTATCTATCTGTGTGTGTAGAAAAGGTTAATTTTGTATTAACTTTATTCAGTCAAATGACACCTTCTGTGACACCAAATTCTCTCCTATACAGACAATGAGAGGAGTATATATCACTGTGCAAATGCATATGCTTCAATATAGAAATTATTGCTTAAATTCACTGAAGAATACACTGAAAGGAATCAGGATGAGAAAAGCTGTGAAAGCTGACATAATTTTTACGAAATGCATTTGACTCCTCTGCAGACAAGATATAAAGCTATGTGGGTGGCTACTCTGTACTGGAGATCGTCTCAGTCATCACCCTCCACTGCAGACTGACTCAACCACCAGTCACACTTCCAAGCCTCAATAGCAAGGTAGACCTCTGCAGAAATGCTTAAACTGCATTCAATTGTCTAGTGAGCCCTCTGTCTTTCAGCTCCAATACTTGTCTGTCATGGTGTGAGACCCTAATGAGAAACAATCATTTTTTGTCTTCTGGATGAGGAGTATTTTAGTAGCTTGGCAAAAAAAAGCATGTATGTTTTGCCAAACTGCATATAATGCAGCTGAAATGCTTCTTTATGTTGAAGCTGTGTGGACTCGAGTTTTATTTAAAAACAATAATTTCCATGTTTGCAAGCATCTTAGTGTCCAGGTCTACATTTAAGATCCATTCCTACATTGTTATTGAACAAATAATAGATGTAATAGCACATTTACAAGAAATGTTGCATCAAAATCTAAACTATGCATGGACGTTTGTTAATTTTTTACCTAAAATGTAAGGTTGACATTTTGTTATTTTACGAATTCTTCCTATATATGTGTTATTTTACATTTCAAGTGTACAAGCTTGTGGTATATATACACAGTATATTGTGTAACTTGACAGTATAGTAGTGTTTATCCCACGGTAACATCTCACAATAAAGCAAAATGTTTCTTTTATGTGTTTCTTCATGGGGAATGACAAAGAAAAACCATTAAACATCTCCACTGCACAGAAAGCAGCTCCTTGTCTAGCTGAGACAGACAAAAGGTGAGTGTCAGAGTGACAGAGGAAGTGATTGTCTTCTCTTCCTGCTCTCAGTGGCACAAGAATGAAGAGGATGTCTCTGTGTACACCAGGGCTATCCATTACTGAGTTAACAAGGTCTCAGCTACTCTATAAGTGAAATCCAAGGCTGTCTGTCTGTCCATCACATGGAAGAAAAAACAAATAAACACACATATGAATTCGTTGAGGTTTTTACACGGGGCCGATATGTGCCAAAGAATGCTAAGTCTTTGTCCATTAAAAACAAGGCGCTGCATGGATACACCATCATGCCATCTTGGGTCCACCTGCAAATGCAAACAGGGAAATTCTTCGAGGAAGGCTTACATTTCCCCCAAAGAAAAGTTTGGTTCCGGCCAGACTGACTGGTTGACCCAATGAAAACACATCAAGAAAAGCAAGTGTGCAGCACTGTGCTGCAGGTTGAATCGGACCACTTCCAAAGACCTTACTTTCTAATGTAAAATACAAAGCAGATAAAATTAAATGAACTTATATTATGTAGAGAATATCATTGCATACACCACCACTATACATTATATACAAATTGAGAAAATCAGCTACTGGCAAAGAGTAATTATGTATTTTTATTTTAAGTACAATTTTGAGGTCCTTGTACTTTACAGGAGTATTTCCATTGTATGCTACTTTAAACCTCAACTCCACTACATTTCAGAGGTGAATATTACTTATGGTAATTTTTATTCAACTGCATTTATTAGACCACTTTAGATAGTAGTCACTTTACAGCTTAAACGTTTACATTAAAAAAAAAACGCTAAACACAACTAATGCGTTGTTAAAGATTGAGCCAGTTGTTTCCTCAGAAACTTCTTACATGGTTCCATTTAAATAATTGTTTGAAGCAAAAAGATTTACCCAATATTCACAAAAATGTTTAGTTTGAGAAATTTATAGAAATGTGTGTTGCAGAATGTTTTCTTCTTTCAGACGCCATTAGTCATGTCATGACACCTCAAATTTGTTTGGAGGGGGCGTGACCACTAGGTTGGGAACCACTGGACAAAACTACCTAACTGTTTAAGGTCCAATCAGGTAATAATACATCACTGACAGGGGCCATTTTACTTTGACTTTTGATACTTTTAAGTGCATTGTGCTATGCACTTGAGTTTGAATGCAGGACTTGAACTTGGCATGGAGTATTTTTACATTATTGTATGGTACTGACTATTTCTTCCACTATTGAAATCAACATTTCATGGAGCACCTTTTCTCCTTGCTCCATTATTAAGATTACTGTGCATTATTACAATGGTAAAGGGTCAGTTTGAGAAAGTACAGTAAGGGACTTTTATGTTGTATGCACCCGCGGCCCCTACTGGCCCATATATATGAGCTGATAACCACTGATAACGCCCATTCAATCGAGTGATAACATTCGAAGCGGGTGTTGTATGTCAAGGGAGGGAGAGTTTAAAAATTAAAAAAACAGCTACTACAACTATATTTACTACAACTGTAGTAAATATATGCATACCTATACATACAGCATAGCTGAAAATACAGACTTTTTGCATAAATTCTACATATCATGATAACGCTTTTGCACTCTGCATGAATTAATAACCGAATGCAGATTTTCCTATGTGAATAGACAAACAAGACCTTTAAGAATAAGCAAATAATCCGCTTTAGAGTGTCATCATCCTTCATGGTTTTTGCATGTGCTATTTTGTGTTTTTCTTCAGTGTTCATAGGAGAACATTTTCAGGTCCCCACATCCATCTGCCCTCTTGGCTCATGCAGCAAAGAATTTGTCTCTACTTTCATCGCATGAAGCCAACACATAGGTCAGGAGAATCTAGTTTCTCTATTCGGTGTTGATAGGGGGGATAAAGGAAGATTGAGTCCCTCAGTCTCATCATTGCAGGTGTTTGCCTTTATGACCAGCGTCCTCCACAAGCAGTTTCTCATTGCACTCTGGTGAGAAAGGAGGACCTTCAAGTCTCATGCATTCCGACAATGCTCTGAAGAGTGTGTAATTTTGGAGACTAAATTTAGGGGGGAGGGGAAGGAAAATCAGTTTTTATTTAAAGCAGACCTGACTCAAACAGAGATTCACCGCACTGTGGTCAGACTTCAAACCAACTCGTTATTTGCCTTTTTCATGTTCAGACTGCTGCAAATCTACAATCCCTCTGAACACGGCTGGAAAAAAAAGGAACAGACTGTTGTTGATTTTGTTTCCATCTTTGTGGGAGACTGCCTCCTTAATAATGCGCACATTGATGGTGAAGCAGCTGATCAGCAATTTGTAAGCAAAGAGCTCGTTTTAGTCTGCAACTAATCCATATATTTAGACTTCTATTTCACTTCAACTGGTCAGTAACTTTAACCAACAAACACCGTTTGTTGTCAGCTTCCTTGTGTTAAATAGCTTCTAGTAATTTCACTTGCAAGTGATTGATGCACAGCCCCCTCAGAAGTGAAGCCTTTAGATCAAACTGAGAAGATAGGTTAGATTTCATCATTAGAGTTAATCCATCAACAATGCCAGATCACTGAATAAAGCCAGAGTAAATGAGTGTGTTTGCTCTGTCTTGGAGTAAATATTAGTTTGTCCAGATAATGCTACGGGGCTGCCGAGAGGGATTCCACAATGCTTAAGTTACACCAGCGTCTGCTCTTTTCCACCAGAAGAATTGTTCCCCCACTCTTTCTTCTTCTTGAAAGCCAAACATCAGTAGCGGTCTCAAGTGGCTGAAAGTTTTAGTTGATAATCCGGTCTGTCACTCAGACCCATAGTAAGATTAATGGCAGGGGAACTCCTGGCAAACATCCCACGCAATCAAAACAGATAACTTGGTTTGAGAAATAGTTCACATAGGCTGTTGAAAGGGATAAAAATAACAATTGTTATTTATTAAATACATATGCTATATGTGGATTTTGGTCCTATATATGGTGTTTATGGTGAAAATCACTATCAACCGACCCTCAACAAGTTTAAAATCTATGTCACAGCTTTAATAATAAAAGATTTCTGTTAAGTCATCTCTCTCTGGAAATTAGCAGTGTCAAATTAGAAGCTCACAGGGAAAAGGGAGCCCTCTACTGCTGAGTAATGCCACCACACAGCTCTGAACTCACACTCTCTGTCTGAATGAACCAGGAAGTGTTTGCTTCTTCATAAGGTCATAAGAAGTGCAGAGGCTGCTTGGAGATTAGAGATTTTACACAAAAAGCAACTTTGAATCAATCTTCAAAGGTCAAAGAAGACATAACACTGACACACTGATAATGCATTCAGACTTTTAATTATAAAGTAAAAGTAAATGACCCAACTTAAACATGCAATCACCCAACCATAAAAGTAACCAACAAAGATGAGATCCAGCTAAATCACACTGATGCATGAGCTGCTCAATGAAGAAATCTTGCAGATTCCCAGCTGCAAGATAGGCAGGCTTCTCAGTCATGGAAAATATAGGTTCTAGATATGACATTCACAGAGATAATCGCAGCTTCACGCTACGCTGGGTCCACAGCGAGTTCAGCTAATTCATAGCTGTGCTGCCTTGATCTTTTGTTGCTTCTGCAAGGTATTTTATTTACCGATTTTATGGGTGTAGGGAGATTTTGTATCCCTGTGCGCTTTATGAGTGCAAACTCATTAGCCCCCTTTTTTCTCTCAGTGACATGTAAGGAGCTAAAAGCATACCTGTGAGAGTGTTTGAAGTTGGCTTAATTGTGAAGGAACACGTAGAGAAACATTGTGCTGAGCCAATCTTAGATGCTACCCAATGATCTTGCCTCGTTGACTGCCCCTGAAAATCCTGCTCTCGCCTCAGACCCGCCGATAACCATCTTTAATGAATAGCTGTGTGCTTCAAGGAGTCCTGGCTGATAGAGATCGTTTCAGGAACGGTGGGGTTCAGGTCTCAATAACAAATCAGGGAATTCCATCTTAAACATTTGGATGTCCTCCATAATGCCACACACTCGGAGATTGCTCTTGCAATGGACCTACACCAAAATAAAACTTGGCACCAGCGAGGCATTCTTGCCCAACTCAACAACTCCAAGTCTGAACACCCCCGGGCCCCCTCCCAGTTCCAGGATCTATCTGTCGATGTGAACGCTGACTCTTTGTTGGTTCTTTCTGATCTCAGGTGGAGATACAGCACAGCTACTGCCTTATAAAAGGCTGGATGGCTAGGCTGGCGACTGAAGGCACAAGCACAGCTCCCTGTGAGTGTGTCTGAAAAGCCCAAATTGAGCCATTTCCCCAATCTCCAGGGAGAGTCCTTATCGACTGCAAGATCCAGAGTAGACTGTTTATAATTTGCAAAATACTATGCTGATACTGCAAATGAGGTTTAATAGCTGTTGAGGCCCAGTTAAGCTTCATAATGTAGGTTTGTGGTCTTTGATAACCAGTAGCAGAGACATTTTCGTGTAGGAAAAAAAAGCACAAGAAAAAAGTAAAGGCATCAGTCACTGGGTGTCTGCTGTCATACTTGACTGATATTTGTGGGATTGCTCATCCTGTCCTGTCAAAGTAATTAGACATGAACAACACAAGCAAACTGCTCTGTGCTTTCTTCTTCCCCCAGGGTAGACAAGAACTGTAATTAGTCAAGTCTAACTTTGACAAGCTGTCAACCCTAATACTGTTTTGTAACACCCAGGGCTTTGTTTGTTAATTTCTAACCTAACCCAAAAAACTGTGTAATGAATTGAGAGAAAATTACTTATTACTGTTATCATGGCTGACGCTGTCATCGCAGTAATCAATCATGCCAAGCAAATCTACCATAAGCAGCTGTAATTTTATATATCAATACCTGATAAGGCAAGTACAATTAAAAGATTAGTTTGCAGAGATATTTGCACTTGAAATTTTGTAACATATGACAGGTTGGAGTTTGTCAAGCCATATCAGTTAAAACCACATCCACAACCTGGTGACACGAGAGGAAAACGAGGGAGTTTGTTGTGTACGTAAAGGATCTGCTAGCAAGACTTTCCTGACGTTACTCCAACACAAGAAACTCCTCTCTCCAACTCTGACTCTAGTTTTCACCGGCGTCTTCCTGTAACAACTCGCCCCTCATGAGATTTCAGAGCAAGAATTGTCCTTTTTAACAAGACTTCTGTTTCTGGTTGAAAACAAAGGGTGTCACCGGGAGTCACTTGTAAGGATCCTTTTCATGATGTTGTCAGACACCTCTTATAACAGTCTGAGCCTGTCAGTGGCAAAAAGAAGCAACTTTTGTGGACGTAATGTTGATGGGCAGAATTGCCCTGAAAGAATAAGCTGAATTGCCTGAAGGAAAACCGTGGATGCCTGTTGAAGCCATCAACTGCACGAATTCGAAAAACATTTTCTGCCTACCAGTCACCATATGTGAAAATAAAGCTCAGGTAAAAAAAAAAGCAAAATTATCTTTTAAAGAGGTGGTATTATGCTTTTTGGCTTTTTCCCTCTACTTTATTGAGTTATATATCTTTTTTGTGCATGTAACAGGTTTGCAAAGTGAAAAAGCCCAAAGTCCAGCCCAAAGGGAGTTCCCATCTCCCACAGAAAGCTCTGCTCTGAACTGCTTGAAAACAGCTTGTTTGTAGTCCGGGCCCTTCACTTCCTTTACTTGTGACGTCACAATGAAAACGCGTCATAAAGCTTGCCAAGCAGCTAGCGGGGGTCAGGCACGCCCTCAAACCAAGCTAGTCTGAACGGAGGCCCTTTGGCTCCACTTGCCTTTGTTTGGGTTTCCATTGTAGAAATGTTGTACCTGTACCTGCTTCCAGGTCCTTTTTTTCGTATCACCTCACCTCTGTAGAGGTTCCAAGCGAGCTGAGGGATACTAAAATGTAACGTGAAAACACGACAGACTGTTAATTGGTCAGAGAGAATATTCAGTATTCACTGCATCATCATCAGAAGTTTTACAGTTTTTGTATGGAATTTCATCATTAAATCCACGTCTGAGAAGTTTTGAGGTGAGAAATCAGCTGTGTAGATTTTTGAATATTGACAGTTTTACAATAAGTGATGGCGGAACAAAAATGCTTGAATATTTTCGGAGTTGAGGAGCTCCATGAGTGGCTGCGGGTGAAGCCTCAGCCAACCTCCCCCGGAGGAGTGTGTGAGGCCGGCCAGCCGCCCGCTCACAGAGCCCTCTGCTCCCGCCGTCACACAGACCGCAACAGCAACAACGGCAGAGGAAAACAGAGCTGTAGGTTTTCATACCGCTTATCTTATTACTCAGTCTCATTACTCAGACTGTAAAGACTTACAGTCTGAGTAATGTTGAAACGCTTTAACCATAGACTGTATATATTTTAACTTAAAAAAGAGAAAGCTGTGTGGATCGCTGGTGTGTGTGTCTCATTGAACATTACGTCGCGGCAGTTGTGTGTGGCATCGCTATGACAACAAGCTATGTACTATCTTTGGGAACTATCAGCAATGGAAAACGGAGCAGGGCCGAGTAGAGTCAAGTCTATCGATTTGCGCTATGGTAGCATTTTTCTGCAAGGCAGCATAGATCGTCAGAACAACGGCAAAAGTTCAACGTTTAGTCCTAATGGTAAGATGTGGAACAATGATGTTGTGTGGTTGTGGACTTGAGTAACTTATACCATCTGCTAGGTTACAGTCACAGTCTGAAGCGGCTTTGATTTGGATCACACTACCTTGTTTCTTACGACCCGCCCTTCTCTGCTTCTGATTGCACATGTGCAACTCCCAACAAAGATTTTGTACAAGTAAGATGCATCACTCTGTAGCTCAAGAGCGGAGCTTACAACACAAAAGAGGAGCTGCAGCAATGTGCAGTATGAGAAATATATGGTGTTTTTTGAAAATTACCATGTAAAACTGTTCTGGTACAACCCCTAATTAAGATTTTGAACCTGAAAATGAGCATAATACCACCTCTTTAACAAGCGCCACTAGTTATATCTAGCTACAGTGACACAGACTTGCGCCTGAGCTAGCCACAATGAGGGTGTGTACACTGCTGTGGCCTACTACATACTATATCATAATACAGCTCAGCCTTTCTCAATGGATCAGGGAGAATGCAAAACATATTACAAGAGAACCTAAATTTTTGTGCAATGCTACGTAAAACATTAAAGTATAAATAAATTCTGTATAATCCATCCAAGTCCAAGTTAGCTAGATATACAAGACTAACAGATCGACACTGCAGTCCCTATAGCCATGCTGTATCGCTAATAAAAGGCTAGGAATAAAGACAAAGCAACAACAGAGTGCCATCGTTCGGGAAGCTTACATGAAACATATATGGATTACCTTTCCTTATTCATCTCTCATGAACTTAGTCAGTGCATCTCTTTCCTTGCATTTCACCTAATAATTTAGCAATAATACAATCCTCATATATCAGTTTGAGACTGGCTTATCTGAGTGAAGAGCAGATAAAGCAGGAGATGAGATGCTGCTGAGAGAACAGCTTCACTGGGTGTGTCAGGCATTGACCTGCCCTGAACAGGGTAGGAATCGTCTTCTCACCTCAACCTACAGCTAATGAGGTTTTGGTAAGTATGGGTAGCTAAACTGTGATCCTGTTGTGTCTCATGACACCTGCCAAAGCAGGCAACACAGAAACTTCATTAAGTAGTAGTATTCATTTAAGATCAAACAGCTCCATTTTTGGATAATCGGTATGAAGAATTGATGGAAGATACTATCAACTATAGACTATCAAACACCTTAGGCTTCCATGAGACCGGAGATAGGTCTGAGCAAACACATTCCCATCTGCTAGTGAAAATGGATATGTTGTTGACCTGTCCAACCAGACAAAAGCCATTCCTAGAGCTCAGGTGAGTAATCCTCCTCCAGCCTGAATCTCTTAACTAAATATTGTGAGTGTCCCTCCTTATATCCGTGAGTCTGTCTCTTTACCTTCAGATCCAGGGGATTAGAAGATCAACACTGCATGCAGGTGAGGGAGGACTCCCAGTTTTCAGGTAGGCAGAGAAAATTCCAAGAGAAAAAATCCAATATTATTATGTATTTCACTATCAATGATTTTGATTTGTGCAATACAAATGGAATGTATAAAAACAGACTAAAAAAGCTGGCTTTTAATACTGATTAAATATGATATTATTGCTAAAATAGTTTTATTTGATAGGATGTTCTTTCCTTGAATGGATCATATGTTGTAATTCAGAAGAAATTTAAATATAGACTAGTTAAAATGTCTGATCAGATATTGAAGTAAAGTTGTTCACAAATAAGTAATATTTGACAATCCGTTTAATTTAATTCAAATCTTTGTGCATCATAACTGAGTTGGCCTCCTGAATCCAGTTAAAGGCTTTACTCCAATATTACCCGTTCAGCAATTACTTTTTGTTGTAAGTTGGATTTAGTTCTGTAATGACCCAACTGAGCTGGCTGCACATCAGGGCTGCACAGTAAGCCAGATGGGAGGGAAGATCCTTCTCTGTGGCTAGAGCAACAGAGCATTAGCCAAAATGAGAATTAGAGTAAACTTCAACATGTCAGCACGTCCTCATATCATTTATTTTCCACTGGTTTGGATGGATGTGGCTAAGATGATTGCTGATGATTTTCAAAAAGCCCAACGCACATACCCACGAACTTGTATAACATGATCTCTCATGTGCCCAGCTCATTTTCTTGGAACAGCTGGGAGAAAGCTGGATTTTCATCACAGATATTTAAACATTCCTTCCTCATCTATGTGATCCGAACTGTAAAACCTTATCACTCACTGGTATTCTTATTACACCTATCATACTTTTATTGCTTATCTTTTCAAGGGCCATCAGCAATCATGTGAAGCAATTCAAGGGAATCTTATGTTTATACATGACAATTAAAAACTGCAGTAGTAAAATGTCATGCATTTTATCCTCATTACCGTCATCATTCTTTTACTCAGCCAATGCGTAACGGCCAAAATGTGCTTTCTCCGATCTCAACAAATCTGAATAGGCTGTGGTCCAATTGATTGTGCAGGGTTTTTTCCTACATGAGGGCACATTGACTGTGTGCACTGGAGGGAGGTATCTCAATCTAGGAGACATCCACATGGGTGGCAAAGGAGGAAAATGGAAATGGTATCCACGCTTGCTTTTCTGCATGCTGAAATGCAAACAAAGTGAAGGTTACACATCAACTCAGAAAAAGTTTTTTCCTTAGCATATGACACAAGTATTTCTTGGTGCATAATTTTTCCTTTTGTCATTCATCCAATGTCCGAGCCTTTTATTTCATCTCAACACAATATTTAATGTTCAGCTCACTGTTACTGGTCCGTGACTTTCTCCAGCTGCTGACAATGCTGCTGTACAATAACACTGACCTTGACATCTGTCTCCATAGTGAAGCACAATAGACAGCCTATGTGTGCGTCAGTACCATAACTAGGTAGGCACCAGTTTTAAGTAGAAAGCCCCAGTGTGAGGAAGTTAGTAGTTACCGTGTTTCCGTGTGGAAAGTAAAACATTGTCAACATTGATAGGAGTCATGGCAACCACTCTTGAGCTAATCTTGAAAATCCAGTTATGCACTGTACAACGTTAATTGTGTCAGTTTATATATTATTGAACTGTTAATCCCTAGAAAGATACTTTTTGTTCTGTATGGCTGCGTGCAAGACAAGATGACCAAACCTGGTACTGTTGGAACACACCAAGCGGTCAGTGTTTTGCTGTACATTTTTTCCTTTACTCTTGTGGTGAGCCCTTTTTTCCAAGGACATTTAGCCTAATCCACTTCAGCTGCCTTCATTCAGAGTTGGTAAAAGTCGTCCCATCACTGACTCTGTTGGTGAAATTGCGAGGCTGGTTTTCATAAAACATAAATATCAGTTAAGAGTCTGGGTATGATCCACTTTTATGAAATGATGAGTAACATTTCCTTATTGTCGCTTGCACCCCATGCCGCACTGTGAGAAGTCGGTGCCAAAGATACGACTCTCATTACATTATGCAACCAAAGGATAGCAATTGTGTGGCGCAGTCCCCATGAGAAAAACTCACCATCTCCATTTTAACAATAGCAAGATTTTCACTGCCTTTCAAAATACAAACCATAAAGTGCAATTTAATCTCTCCCTCTTAATAAAAAAACACTTAAGTTATTTCTAACAAATGAATATTAAGTGTTGTGTGATTTAAAAAGTAAAATAAAAACAGATGAAATGTCACATCTTCATGGAATTGTTTTATTTAATTATATAAAATGTTTTAAAAAGAAACTAGATATATTGAAGGTTTGACTACCGCGTATGTACGACAACTGGATGGACATAAGCTTTGTGTCATGTGTTGAACTGAAAAAATTTATTTCCAATATTAATGTAAAAAACGTTTGTGGCAAAACATAGAGATCCTTATGTTTTACATGGAAAAGATCCAGTCTTTACACATTGCCGGTTTTGCCGTCATTTTTCATTCTGAAAATGTTAAATATACATATCTATTGGAGCAAGCACTTCCTTTTCAAAATAAGCAAATTATGTGGCATCTTCATCATTTGGGATTTGGACATTTGGACAGCTTTATTCCGTTGTGCTTCCCTCTGTTGGTGTGCTTTCTCTTCTGGATGGGAACTGCAGAGAGCTGGGTACAACACTGCTGGGTATTCTACCAGATGGATACTCGGTATGAATCAGGGCTAAGTTTCAGCCAAGGCCTGAATGTGTGTGTTGGACTGCACATTGCATATCTGGAGACCACACAGGTTCCATAAGCATGTCCAAATCTCTCTGCTGCCCTCTATCTTTGTCTGAACATGTCCCTCCGGGATCAGGGTCATAAGTTCAATACCAGCGGGGAACCTGTGCTGAGAGAAACACATGCCATTGAGCTGCTAATTATCCTTCAACCTCTCTTTAGTGCCTACTAATACAACTATGATTGATTGCACTTCTTTTACTAAAAAAAACAAACCAGTAAAGAACCTTGCATGCAAATATATAACAACACAGCACAACACCTGAAGTCTCAGCCAATCACATTGTAACCTATCTCTATATCAAGAGAATGCTATCAATGTTACCCCTTCTTTCTGTTTTAGCCTTCAGTTGCATGCAGGTGAAACAAAATATGCAGCAATCAAATCTATTTATATCAAGGTGACAATACACACACTTGTGATCAACCTATTAATACAGAAGGTGTAGAAAAAGAAACAGTATTTTCCATCACTGCTGCTTTCAGGCTTTTAACCGGTCCATTGGTGAGCTATACTAACAGCATGCGGTCCCAACCTGACACCTCTCTCATATTATCTCAATAGTGTTTAGCAAATGTGGGAGAAGAAACTCAGCAGTGTGTGAAATGGCCCCCCAGCCGACGATTGCACACTAACAACAGTGATCCTCGACCCATCGTATTCCTGCACAAATACACAGACAAACAGATTATTTCATTACCAATGGTGTCTGGGCAGCGAAGGAGCAGGAGGAAGGCACAAGTGATCTCATCCAACGTGCTGAAGCCTCACTGTTATAAATGAGTTTGTCATACCACCATGGTTGGCCATAAATGACCTCACCAGACGTGCTGCTGTAATAAACTAAACTAATAAGAATGTGCAGGAAGAAAAACACTGCCTGCAGTGAGCGCGGCTACTATGAAGCGAGAGCTGGCTGCTAAAAACATAAATCTTGCCCTGATAAATCTCAATGGACGGCTGTCACATGACATGTGCAGAGAGCTGAAGTGTAAGGCAGGAGCAGATATGTGGTAAAAGGGGACACACACTCTGGATATCCGCAGTCATGGAGGAAAATCCCCCTCTACTGTGAAAAGAGACTTCCATATGTACTTGTACCTTCTGTGGCCCTTTAACCTAGAGCAGATGTTATCAATAAATACCCCTGACCCATGGAGGCATTCCAGCGTGTGATCCAGGCCTTTTTTTTTTGTAGCATGCTAGACTGGCTTGTCTAGCTGGTCAACACCTGACCAAACTGCAAGGTTTACAATATATATGTGTAAACCCTCTTTTCATGTAATCATGGGCATAGGTGTTCGAGAAACAGTAACACTTTAAAAACTCATTGGGTAAAGTAACAGCTTAACTTACACATGCTGCGAGCTCCCCTGGGAGCAGTGTGAGAACTTCTACAATCTGCCTCCAGTTACAAGGTCTGCTACTAAGTTATGACCTATCGCCTTGCCATCCTAATCTTTCCACAAACATCTGTAAGGAGAGATTTACATGTCCTCTTGTGCTTTATTGCTACATTTTCAGTTTTCCATTGGCTTTGAACCCGGGATTGGTCCCATGAAATGTAGCATTTCCATGTTAGTGTGTCTGAGTCAGTTGGTGTCCTTTTGTCTACTGTCAGGCATGCAAGGCTTGATTTGTAATAATAGTGATTCATCCTCTGTTGACTGGTGTGTTGTGATGCAATGTAATTACTATTTTACAAACATGGCCTGACAGGACAGCTGTTTGTCTGCTATAATGTACCTCTCAAATGGTTGATTTAATTGCTTTGATTAGTGATTAGATTCTGGATCTTGTGCACAATGGCAACTTACAAACTAGCAGCCTGCTACATACATGACAGGGTCACAGTGAAGTCCTTAATGAAGGCAGGACTGTGGTGCTCACTGAGCTGCATCTGATAACCATCACAAATGCTGCATTTCAAAAGGACACAAACTTCCACATAAAGTGACTTCCACTCCTCTCTTTCTAAGGGTGGTCTCTATTTGTCGGCCATGCGTTGAGGTGAAAGATATGTTCACATGCTATCATACAGTAACCAGGTTGGACAAGTATGATAATCTATTCAATATGTAAAATGTTTATTTTGTAGAGGGACCTCAAACAAACTGAACCAATATTTACAGAGAATGGCAGCCAAATATTCTGCCTTTTTCCCAGACATTACTGCTCCCTCATTTATCTTCTATTCTCTTGAGTAAAATGTCGATAAGGAAACTAATGCTTGTGAAGCCTTAAGGACACTATAACATTTCCTTTGTATTATTTTTAAGTATTTCACAGACTTGTTTAAAAAAATTATTTCCCTTATGTATTAGTCTTTCTTTGAGTACAATACAACAGGATATGTAGATTATGCAACATGCCGCTGCTGCTACTTTTCTGTTATTAGAAGAAGTACAGTATCATCATCATACATACATACAGTAATATGAAAGTGAAATGTGAAAGACACAATAACATAAACTTGAGAAAAACAAAATCAAACCCTGATGAATAAATTCTGCCTTTCTTATGCATTGACTTTTTTTTTGTTGTTCGGTGTAGGATGTTCCATTTTGTTGTCCCACCAATGAACACAATACAGAACATATATTATCACCACCTATACTATAAAGTGACCACAATTCTGAAGTTGCTGTAATCTAACTGTCATTAGCTACAACTTGAAATATTTAATTAAAAGAGGTAAATCTGTGAAGTCTCTTGACATATTTGGTGACTCAGAACGTTGCATGCTAGAGGAGCAAACCTTGGTGGTCCATTGTTGGTCACTATTAAAGTTGCATTATTTTTCTTCCTCTTGACCCTTGGAAATGTCTACAACACTAAGATGCCCTCTCTTAGAAATAGCAGCTGTGTGTAGTTACATAACAGGAAACAGCTGTCAGAGGCAATCCCAGTGTCTGGCTCTTTAGGTCTGGGTCTGGACTCCTGTACAGGTTGTGCTGTTTGTTTTGAGTACATGCTCCGTTCTTGTAGAGGCGTCATGGAGTCAGTGGACTGGAGGAAGTCTAGGGTTCACAGAGAGATGCTGCGTGTCCAGGCGTCCGATAGTAATATGGCTTGCTGGATGAGCCATTCATACTGTAGCTCAGCTTAAATTACATCATTATTCTCACCATTTATTTCTTCCCCCTTAATGAACAATGCAACTTCTGATATCTGACTAATATTCACATAGAACAGAAAACGTCTTCCTCCTGCACTGACTCAGTCCAAATAAATATTTTTATTAAAAGTTATCAAATTACAATGATGTAATGAGAAAGGTGACAAACTCACAGAGAATTTTTATCCAACTCTATGCAGTGCTTTTTCTTAGTTTTTCAGCTCATTGTTTTGGTTGTACGGCCCCAAACATTGCTGTTTTGATTCAGTCTCTACGCTCTCATCAGTGTCATTTCCAGAAGCAGCAGACAGTTGTTTTGAGCCAAAGCAGGGCACCAAAGACAGAGAGGCACAGTTAGCAGCTCAAAGGTGAACATAGCAATAAGCAGTTAAAGTCGGTGGAGACCATAACAGAGCTAAAAGTATAGTGATTATTGGGTGTACAATTGTGAGGTGCCCAAAAACACAGCTCAGAATGAATGCTAATGTTGCTGCATATTTGCTGGATGTTTAAATAAGCAACTGTTTGCAAACAAGTTCATCATATAACCTTTACAAAGTGATAGTAAATCAATGTTGTGTTTATAGTTTATTTGTGCTGCCCCCAAGTGCCCAACAATTTGTTCATGCAGCTTTGAAGTAACTATTTAGTCTTCAGAATAGTAACGTCTTTTCAGTTCATTTAAGCTTACATGGAGAGGTAATGTAGTTATAAATGCTACTTTTTGAATAGGGGAAATTGTGGCAAATACAATAAAATAAAAGAAATAAATATAAAGAATGGTCACTGACATCAGAGCCCCAAATCACAGCAAAATGCATAAAAAGAAACTTTACCGAATTACCGAGATGTGACCGCTATTAGTAAATTGTACACAGTACACAAAGTTAACCAGTACTGTACTAACTTTATATTGAACAGGATAACGAGAACACAAGAGAGATAAAATAATCTAAAGTTGATGTGTCCAGTTTCTATTTAATGCTGGGGTGCAGCAATGAGCTGGTGATTCATCACCTTCTGTGGGTGGAATGGTGACCAGACTTTCATCCCATAAAAACATAATTAGTGTGACAGTACAAATAACACGCAACCAATCTGTCTGATTTTGTAACACTACCTGTCCCTATGGTTGGACCTCAAAGAAAACAGTCCACTAAGCCCAAAAGGCAGCCATTATGTGTGATGGAGAATTCCTAATGAGAGCTGAAAATCAAACCGTTGTGTAATCGGACACTGTACTGTACACAGTAAAGATTCTCCAACTCGTTTTCCCCTGAACAGCTTCAGCACCTGATCAAAAGTTTGCTGAAGGTCATAAAAATTCCTCACCTTCAGTTAAATTTATGGCGGTACTCATTAGTTGAAATAAAACAGATTAATGCAAGTGCAATTAAATGTGACCTATAGGTTTAATAATGAAGTGGAGTCTACTTAAGCATGTCTTTTCCATTCTCCCCAGCCGTCCTGGAGTCCACATAAAACTGTTTAGTGAAGGTGTACACTGGAAACAGTGGTGAAGGAGACTGCAGAGGAAATTGTAACTGCTCTGGGTTCTGTTTGCAACCTTTTAATACAGCAGCTTAGAAAAAAAACAATATAAAACTCATTTTTGTTAACGGTTCATACTTTAGTACATTTACAATATATATCTTTTATTTTTAAATTGGCACTACAGTTCACATTAAAATCTTTCTCTTCAGTTTTAAATGTTTAGTCCTGGGGCCTTAAGTGTCAGTGTGAGATTTTTCTGTTGATCTTGAGTGTTAGTCCACATCATGCTGTCCCACAGGGATGGGGTATTAGTTCAGAGAAAAGGAAGCCACTACCTCATTATGCTGCTAATTTTAGGCACCAGGAAGAGATGTTTGGAAACTTTTGGCCCAGATTCCAAGTGCTGGAGTGGTACCCACTCTGCTCTCTATTCCCATGGGTGAAACAGGGGTGATTTTGGTACTTGAGCAAGCTCAAAGAAACAATTTACAACATATACAGTGGAACTTCAAAAGTGTCTTATCAGAGTCAGGCATCAAACATGAATGATTCCATATGAAATAGCAACTTTCTGTTTACCGTAATTAGGGGAATATTTTTCCATTAGGGAAGTAAAAATAAATTAAGGTAGCTTTGGTTGAGAAGCTGACTTAAACACATTTTTTTCTCCTCAATAAATATCAGGTGGTGGTTCAGGCAAACGGTAACTTAGAAAACAGAGCTATTGTGGTGCCTTAGTAGAAAGTAGAAAATTGAAACCTACTTTAGTTATTTAAGTTTTTGGCCACTTGGGAGCAGCGCAACAAGCTATAAATACTATATTGACAATTTATCATGTAAAGGTGATTATGGAAAATTTGTTAGCAAAGATTGTTCTTTAGCTGCTAAATGCCTAAAAGTCTGTCTGTAGTTTGGTGCTGGGCATGTAGTGTACAGTGAGATCAGTGGATGAAAGAATGCTGATGACAGCCGTGAGACAAACCCAAAACTAAGACAAAAAAAGACACTAAAATGCTCTCTAGAATTGAGGGGAATAGTGGGTTCATCACTATAAGCAACCCCTTTCATATTACATGTTGTCATTTAATCAGCTAATATTAAAATATTGATTAGAGTAGCTTTAAAGTTTTAAATCGGCTTAACAGTGTCATTATCTGAATGGATTTTATATTTATTTTAAAAATAATTACCATCCAACTGCATTTATCTACTGAAATTCTTATATGTAATAAAAAAAGTCGCATTTACATCATGTCACATCTAAAAAAAATCACATGTTGCTTTACTCAGTCATCTATTTATAGAGTGTTACAGGAGAATAAAACTTGAAAAGCATGTGTAGTGGCAGAACTCTCTTAAATCCTGGCGTCGGCTCTGTGTTGACCATAAACCTGGCAGGAGCTGTGGGGAGGGATGGGGAGGTAAACCTAACAAACTCATAATAAACACGATGGTTGATTAATTGCAGATGAAACAAGTGACACTCGGACACTGGGATCCAAGGAAATTTTCTCGAGGACCACAGCTGACTAGAGAGATGTGGCGCCGGGCCTCCCATAAAAGTTTGCAATGGTTATTAAGACTCGGCCAGTGAAAATTGATTACAGTATCTTCAGAGGACATCACGCAGGTTGGCATGAGGGGGGAAGATCAGCTCTCTCAATAATGTACTCAATGCGTTTTCCTACGTTATGGGGGAAAATGTACAAAAAGAAATTGATGTCAATGTTTCAAGCCGTGCAGTAAAATTAAAGGTATGGAAAACCTAAAAAAATTATCTAAAAAATCATGACGCAAAATATTATCTGTGGGAAATCATTGGAATAACCTCTTTCAGAAAACAAGCAATTTAGAACCATTGCATAAATACACAACTAGACTTGATCTGGTACTTTCCTGGGATGGTGAAAAGAAAAGTGTTTGTTATTCTGCTGAAACATCCATTTGCAGCACTGTACATCAGAGTGCTGTCCCTGCCCAGTCTCGTCAGACCACCCAACCACACAGTGTTGAAACACACTCAAGAAAAAGTCATTAAACCGTTTCCCCAGGTCACTCAAATCAGACTTGTTAAAGCTGTGAACTGGAGGAAAGAGACCCTGCTGGTAGGCATCCAATAAGCTCCAGCCTCAGCACACTGCCCCTGATTGATAATATTTGAAGGCCCAGATGCATCAGTAATCACTGTGTCACCTGTCTCTGGTTGTCATGCCTGTATTGTAGATTACTGATCGTTGATATGGCTCATGTAGTAATATGATTTGATAATATATATAGTTGTAATGCCTGTTATCAGAAAATTATTGTGTATGATTCATTAACATGTGCCACCTATTCTGCTCAGATTCTCATGTTTGTTTCAGTTTTGTTTGAAAATCTGCAAACAATTTAACACTGTACAGTAAAGTATTTATATTTGTATATTACACTGTTAAACATTGAAAAGGTCCTTCAAAGTGCATAAGATATAAAAAGTGAAGACAAATAACCATTTGGCTAATGAAAAGGAAAAGCACGATCAGTCCAATGGTTTGCCAATTTTCCATTAATGCACTGAGCCCTCTTTAGTATGTATCCCTGCATTTCAGTTATTATCTATTAGCTCAATTAGAAAAGATGCCTACTTCCCAGCTAGAGAATTTGGTCAATGTGCAATGGTGCAACCCTGAGCCTGATTTTTATTCTCGCAAGTCTCATGCCTATGGATCTTGTACTTACTTTAAATTGTGTTGCCATTGCCTTGAGGTCAGTGTGCCTGCTGTCACTTGTGGCCACCATTGTCCATAGTGTGGAGTTTTCCAGAAAGTGCACAAGCCTTAACCAAAGGTAATAATGTTAAATTGTTGATAATATTACGTATTGTACATGGAATAGTATTTTCCATTTACATCATCAACTTGCAATTCCTGTTATAATCCTTACTAGGGATCCCTAGAATTGTCATTTTCCTCTGTGCTTTATCTTTTTGCTATTTTTTAGTTACAAGAAGAAAAAAATGTTTACTAAGTGGCTCAATCACCAATTGCTGCAAGTTAGCATAAAGTTGAACTCTGCTCAACCTCATATGTTCTACGGTCACCATATCATTAAGATCTATTTTATATATATATATATAATATCCTGAGCTGTTATATTGAAACCACCTTTTCTAGGCAGCCATAATGCATTTTGTTACTCTAATAAACAATGAATACTTCCCAGCACTTTGCAAAGTTAAGCAACAAAGTCTTGATTACAATTGGATACATGACTATAATAACAACATAGTTGTCAAAGTGTGTAAATTCAGACTGGCCATAAATCCTAAGTAACAGAGTGAATATCACACTGACACACAGAGAAATGAATCGCCTGTTTTGGTTGTGAGCGTGCTGAATAGATGTCATTTTGACTATTGGGCTGATTTTCACACAGATAGTGTGACGGTGTTTGCATACTTTAGGAAACTGGTGAGAAGATTAGTTAATTGGTATCAAAGCCGGTATGGCAGGTGCCACCACATCTTTCTTTGCATGAGCAGCAGCCTGCACAGGTGAACTGGAGGTCATGATGTCAGTTCCTCAGCTTGTCACACCAATGAGGAGTTCCCACGATACAAGATGAACCTCAGCACTCACATACTGTACATATTGCAAATCAAGTTTTAAAGTATTTAAAAGGTCTTAAAGAGCCATGAGAACCAACTAAAATTTTAAATGTGACAATCCGCTAGTGAAAATGTTGCAGAGGGGTTAAAAGTTAAAAGGGAAGTCAAATGCATAAGTGGAGAACCAATCAAAGCAAAGTGTGTTACAAAACCATAGCCTTGCTGCTTCTGTTTTAAAGCCAATGGCTTTAGAATGATGGATGAGCTACACATTCAATAGGCTTTTTTCACTGTAGGAGGAATTTCTCTCTGGCAGTAGCAAAGTCCATAAATAGGTGCCAGTTTGAGATTGGTTTCTCCCTACGTGGTAAAGTGTGGGTGGCTTTTTGGAACTATAGTTTAAGCACACAAAAAAAGCAATGAGGAAAATCTTGTGCAGACAAATTTTTGGTTCTCTTTCCTCTTGCTTTCATTCTCCCGCCTCTGTTTTTGCAAATTATGTGTGATAATTTTCAGTTTGATGTATAACAAACATATGTAGGATATCCTTTGTAATGCTTGAGCACAGTGTCCTCTCAGTGCTGTTTAACCAAAGCAGGCAGACTGATAAGAACATGGGAATAAGCATTGGTGGATGGTTTCTCTGGTTGCCCCTCTGTCTTTGATTTTTGTATATTATATGTTAACATGCATTCCTACAAGGATTCCATTGGACTGCGTCTCATTACTGTGTGGTGAGTAGATCTGAAATGTAGACGACATCTTGCAAATGTTAACGTTTAAAAGCAATCTATCGAGAAATTGAAGAAAATCTGCCAGAACCACAGTAACAAATAGCTGTTAATAGTTATTTATGTAAAATCAAGGCACTTTAACAACAGTGCTTTATTAATATTCATGCTGATTTCTGTGTACAGACTCCATATTTCAAGTTAATTTGAGGTATTCTGGAGGTACTGATCTAAATGTAAAAGGAGTTCAGTCTTTAACATATTTAATTTTTAACAATAATTTAACTAAATTTAAAAATTTAAAAAATGCATTACAGTGCTGCTTCAGCATACCTTATACTATTTAGCTTTGCAGACCACTGGCGCCATAGTATAATTGTACATACCTTTTGATAATGTTGAAGGAAGGGGTGGAGGAGTTTGGTTATGATAACAGTGCACTATGAAAACATTTGCATTGTGCAAACTGAATAGATGGCATGCTTACATCATAAACAGGCTTCATTTCTACGTCTGGATTTAGAGTTCAGGTGAATTCACTGCTGCGATGCACATTCTTGCATCAACTGTGGGCAAAGTCTGTACATAACTTTTGTTGTGATAGTCAAGATGTTTCATTTAACTCCAACGCTAAATTTTGTAATTTATTACGTGACAGGGCTTGCAATGAAATGCAGTGTGGTGTAATTTATTTACTATGCCCATGCATGTTATAGTGTCTTTTCTACAGTCCCTGTCAAGATTACAGGAAAGGCTGTGTGAATATTTTGAGAACATGTCACAAACTGACAGCTACATGAAAAATAATTAAGCCGGATCAGGGTTGCAAAACTTCAGAATTTCCAGAATTCATTTGCTGCCCAAGCAGTGTTTATCTAACCTAAAGAGATGATTTATGAAGACTTCTGGATAAATTCCTTGGCTTTTGCATCACTATGAAGGTGATTATTCTGCCAAGACACCCATGGCCCGGGCTTCTGTGCAAGAGACAGCCTGCAATATGGGCCAAAGATAACGTGATGTTTGAATGTTTTGTTTTTTTCTCCTCCTACTTCAGCAGAAGGTGAGAAACCAAGCTACCAGCATTGCTCTTGTATTTGTAAGCATAGTCCTTTAGGAAAGATATGAGGTCTGTAGAAGCTGGGGGTTGTTATAAATTACCTGGTGATGAAAGTGATAAGCCTTGTCAAAACAGCTCCTATACTGGCATGAGCAGAGTCCAGATCGCTGCCCATCTTTCCTTGCAAAGCTTTGTCACATTTGATTAGATCGTGATCTGGATGTGGTTGACTTAGGGGCAAAAGACAGCAGTCACATAGGATGAATATTAGTAAGCTCATGCACAACGGTAGCCACAAACTTGAGTCTTTACCACGGGATGGAACGAGAAAAAAGTTTAAATTGTTTTTTGTTTAAAAACCTATAAAAGCAAATCCTGAATAATTTGTAAATCATTAACATATGGTCAGGAATGTACTGATGTGAACTTTCAAACCATGTGTTTAAAAAAAAATAATAATCTGCCTATTTAGCAGCTTTTCAGAGCCCACTAACAATTTCCTGGGTCAGCGCACAATCTGTTTACACTCCTTTAATCGAGACATGCTTGTCACACGAAAGGATTAGAGTAGAAGGTATCATTTAAGGATTAATTACTTTGTTTAACATACATGCAACCTGAAAGCATTTGTAAACCACCATACCCAAACACATTAAAGGCTAGGCTGTACTGCACCTAACATTTCCCAAATTCAAACTTTTTTTTCAAATGGCCAGACATTTAACCACGTAATGACCACGATAAGTCCCCTTAATCGGGCCACAGAAAATGCTTTGAGGATAAGGTTCTGCAGATAATTAAGATGATACAGTCAGTCGGAGCTTGCAGTGGGCAACTTCATGTTTAATTGCTTAAATCAACATGATAAGATGCTCTTTAAATGTCTGTGTAGCTCTGACAAAGCATGCTGATACTGTGAACAGGCATTCACTGTTTACTTATTCAAGACCTCCATTACTAAGATCAAATCAGCTACAAACATCGAGATGAAGAACAATGTGAGCGCACGTAGGATTTGTTTGATATCTGTGAAAGCAGAAATGCATGTTGTATTAAATCAGATTATCTCTAGCACAGATTACTGCGTAGGAGGCTAAAATACAATACACAAAAAAACAGATGAAATCGCAGCAAAAGCAGTCATATCATTTCACTCTTACTCATCAGACTAGACTGCTCAGCACAAGCACAATCTCATAATCATTACCATTACAGATGAAAGGCAAGGCCCAATTAGAGTGGCTCCAATTGCTGCAATTAAATAAGTGTGGTTGAATGATAATATCTCTTCCCCCCAGAAATAAAAGAAAAAGACGGCAACATTGAATAATCATACAATCAAAAACAATCCAGTCGTCCTTTGAAGTTGTTGCACTACCAAATCTTAGAAATACATCTGGTGCAGAAATGGTGTTTTGGGCTCAGCCGACAGGCGCCGTTGGACCACTGTGTCGCGGGCCACGGGGTCGGGCCTACTAATTCCAGTACCGTAGGGCTGCTTTTGGGTTGCTGAGGACACTGGTGTGTGTTCCCACCCACAGAGCATTGCAGCAGACCGCCAGAGTCTACAGCCCTTTCACAGCCGTCCAAGAGTTGTCCCATGATCCCATCCCTGCATCAAAACCAGCTGAGTGTGAGTGCGGCGTGGTAAGCACTCGTGCTCACACATAATTTGTAGCTGACTGCTACTCTTGCAACCAATTGATCACTGTGTAAATAAACATGATATGAATGGAACAAAATGTTACTGCTTCCCCAAGAAAGATTTAGTCACTGCTTTACATTTAAAAGGCTTCAAGCTGCCGTTTTTAAGAACGTAGTGTGGATTTGTCTGTCTGTCTTGTCATTTTGTCTGAGCTCGAACTGTTGTATCAAATGCAGACTGTCCATTTCACAGCTGAAGAGCTGCTCACAGGACAGTTTTCCAGCTGGGCTGAGATCCAGTGTAGTTCCCCTTCACCCAGTGGACTTCAGGAGCACTCAAGCATGCCAAACAGAATACACCCTGATTGCTCCAGACTGGGACAGCAGATATTTCTTCAGTTGTTAGACATTACTGAAGCAAACAAACATGGCAACCAATTTACTATCTTAAATCAACACAAAATGCTGAGGTGGACCCATCTCAATAGGACTAATTATCATTACGATGGTGTGCAGCTGCAGGAAATGATAGAGTGGACATTTAATGTGCACGTCTGTTGGCGATAGTCTTTCCTTTTTATCTTTTGGGGACTTTCTGGCTCTGTATCTCAATAGACAAATGTGTTTCATCCACAAAATTAACTCAGTGTTACTCTTATTTGGTCCTTTTTTGCATTTTTATTGTGGCTGCTGCCATATTTGTCTATTTTTACTTCAATTGCAACCAGAGCAACCTGTAACGTCAGCTTTGTAGTTTTAAGCACAAATGCAGTGCTTGACTATGAAGTCGCATCAATACTGAAATTAACTAACTAAACATCTTCCGAATCACACACTTTGGACAAGTTGCTTCATCCAGCCCCTATCTTAAGCTATGAATAGCTGGCAAAAGCTTCAGCACACGAAACACAGCTATTCAACTAGAGCACTTAAAGGACTTTAAAGGACAGTTAGGAGCTTTTGAACCAACCCTGATCTAAAAATATTTGATTAAATGTCCGATTAAGGAAGACTAGAAGTTTATTGTTCCAGTGGTTGAGTGGGTCTAATCATAGGCTTCAGTACTTAGGGATTTTCTGCTGCTACTGGGCTAAGCAGTCATTTTCACTGTGTTTACATAAACTACAGTTACTTGCATAGTTTACTTTAGTACCAACATGTGGGTCACAAAGATTGAATAATTGCTTGTGTTATTTAAAAGATGTTTATTTTGACCAATGCCATATCAAAAGCTACAGAAATTATGAAATTATTGAATCACAGAACATCCAATATAGAAAAGGAAGAGTAGAAATCTAAAAACATGGAGGCTGTTAAGGTTTAAACCTGCCAGATAGTCTTTTGATTTAGCACTCTATATAAACTAAAAGTAACTGCAACTTTCTGATAGTACCCTGTCTTATCTTACTGAGTGACTGACATATTATGGAGCTGATTCAGGTGCCCCTCACTTCAAACGTCCAAGGGAGAAAAGGGGACTGAAGCACACAGATTGATAGTGCAAACAGACACAGACAGTCAAAACTGGCATACTGTCCATGCTATACTAATGATAGCAGTGGGGTGTACAGCAACACACACTTTACACTAAATCTGGTGAAGTTGTACTTTTCCTTCCAGTCCTTCTTTGGGGGGTATAATCTGTCACATATTACGAGCTTTGACAGAAGTGTGAAGGAAACACATGAAATTGCCTCAGGGGTACCCATGGCCGACTTAACCACAAACAGACCATGCCAGACTTCTCACAACAGGTATTTATATTGAGCCAATAGCGCAACTGAGAGGTGAAAGTTTAGCTTAAGTTACTTCAAATGAGAAAATGCTGTCACAGGGCTTTCATGTCCTCGACTCAAACGCTTTGTGTCGTCCAGTGCGGTGATAGCCGTGAAAAACTGTTTTGATGATGATGTCACTACGTCCTAATCTGATTGCTCTTTTTTCACCTTGCTTTAGGGCACTTTTCTTACATCCTGTCAGAAACGCAATTCAATATACAAACATGTTCCTACAAAGCAGTGCATACACAGGTAAAGTTACAGTAGGTGATGCAACTCATCCAGCAACGAGTAAACAGTGTAGGCAATACTTACATTATCCAAGTCAAACAACGATGTTAACATCTCACACACAATTTCAGCAACCACAGATTAAACAACCTTACATAAAATAGTTTGAAATGAGTTTTAAATAGTAGGCCAAAACCGGTGCAACACATTTGTCTAAAAGTATTTATCAAAATCAAATCATCAGTGGTCAGCAATGCTCATCAACTCTTCAAGGGACTAGCTCTTTCTCTGACCTCTGAACTTTACTGTATACTGAGCTCAGTGTCCTAGACCATATTCTGGTTTTCAAAAAAGAGGACAGAAATAAGCTTACACATGTAATACGAATGGGTAAGCAAAGACACTACACTGAGCTTATAAAGGCTGCTCAAGGTGATCAAAAACAATCCTGGAAGGTGCTCAATGAAGTCCTTAGCCATGGACACAAAATCACTGTGCTTCCCGACATCAAAACAAAATACAATATCAGAAATGATAGTTGTGATCCTGGCAGTGTAGATCTCGCAAATAGTTTTAACAATCATTTCATCTCTATAGGAAAGACCTCTCCAACAAAATTGGACAACCAAAGGTTGCTACTTTCACACAATATCTTCAAGGCAATTATTTGAATTATTTTTCACCAACTGATAAAAATGAAGTCTATAAAATTATTATGAACATTGAAAGTTCCCAGACAGCTGGGACGGATGGAATCTGTAGCAAAATTCTTAAAACTATTGTAAATGAAATTGTGGAGCCTCTTGTCTACACTATTAGTCTTTCTTTACTTTGTGGGACTGTGCCCAAAATGACAAAGATTGCTAAAATCATACCAGTCTTTAAGTCGGGAGAAAAAATAACATGCACAAGTACCGACCCATATCTATATTGCCCACTATCTCCAAGGTTTTGGAAAGATAAAGGTTTTGTATATACTAGACTTAGTGATTATTTCACAAAATTAAATATTCTTATTCCATCACAGTATGGCTTCAGGAAAAAGAGCACCACTTATATGGCAATCTCATTGAAAAAATCAAAGATGCCATAGATAAAGGTGACTGCGGAATTGGAATCTTTCTTGATTTATCCAAAGCATTTGACACTATTGACTTTGAAATTCTTCTAAACAAACTTCAACATTATGCTGTAAGAGGCACAGCGCTCAGCTGGTTTAGAAGTTATATACACTGCTCAAAAAAATAAAGGGAACACACACACACAACACAATGTAACTCCAAGTCACTCACACTCCTGTGAAATCAAACTGTCCACTTAGGAAGCAACACTGATTGACAATCAATTTCACATGCTGTTGTGCAAATTGAATAGACAACAGGTGGAAATTATAGGCAATTAGCAAGACACCCCCAATAAAGGAGTGGTTCTGCAGGTGGTGACCACAGACCACTTCTCAGTTCCTATGCTTCCTGGCTAATGTTTTGGTCACTTTTGAATGCTGGCGGTGCTTTCACTCTAGTGGTAGCATGAGATGGAGTCTACAACCCTCACAAGTGGCTCAGATAGTGCAGCTCATCCAGGATGGCACATCAATGCGAGCTGTGGCAAGAAGGTTTGCTGTGTCTGTCAGCGTAGTGTCCAGAGCATGGAGGCGCTACCAGGAGACAGGTCAGTACATCAGGAGATGTGGAGGAGGCCATAGGAGGGCAACAACCCAGCAGCAGGACCGCTACCTCCGCCTTTGTGCAAGGAGGAGCAGGAGGAGCACTGCCAGAGCCCTGCAAAATGACCTCCAGCAGGCCACAAATGTGCATGTGTCTGCTCAAATGGTCAGAAACAGACTCCATGAGGGTGGTATGAGGGCCCGACGTCCACAGGTGGGGGTTGTGCTTACAGCCCAACACCGTGCAGGACGTTTGGCATTTGCCAGAGAACACCAAGATTGGCAAATTCACCACTGGCGCCCTGTGCTCTTCACAGATGAAAGCAGGTTCACACTGAGCACATGTGACAGACGTGACAGAGTCTGGAGATGCCGTGGAGAACGTTCTGCTGCCTGCAACATCCTCCAGCATGACCGGTTTGGCGGTGGGTCAGTAATGGTGTGGGGTGGCATTTCTTTGGGGACAGCACAGCCCTCCATGTGCTCGCCAGAGGTCGCCTGACTGCCATTAGGTACCGAGATGAGATCCTCAGACCCCTTGTGAGACCATATGCTGGTGTGGTTGGCCCTGGGTTCCTCCTAATGCAAGACAATGCTAGACCTCATGTGGCTGGAGTGTGTCAGCAGTTCCTGCAAGAGGAAGGCATTGATGCTATGGACTGGCCCGCCCGTTCCCCAGACCTGAATCCAATTGAGCACATCTGGGACATCATGTCTTGCTCCATCCACCAACGCCACGTTGCACCACAGACTGTCCAGGAGTTCATCAGGAGCATGCCCAGGCATTGCAGGGAGGTCATACAGGCACGTGGAGGCCACACACACTACTGAGCCTCATTTTGACTTGTTTTAAGGACATTACATCAAAGTTGGATTGGCCTGTAGTGTGGTTTTCCACTTTGATTTTGAGTGTGACTGCAAATCCAGACCTCCATGGGTTGATAAATTTGAATTCCATTGATAATTTTTGTGTGATTTTGTTGTCAGCACATTCAACTATGTAAAGAAAGGAGTATTTAATGAGATTATTTCATTCATTTAGATCTAGGATGTGTTATTTTAGTGTTCCCTTTATTTTTTTGAGCAGTGTATATGGAAGGGTACATATAAATGGCCACAGATCTCAAACTAGAACCATCGAATATGGGGTCCCCAGGTACCCATCTTAGGGCCACTCCTCTTTTTACTGTATATAAATGATTTTGCAAATTCCTCCAGCATTCTACATAAAGTATTATTTGCAGATGATACAAATTTATTTTTATCTCATAAAGATTTTAATGTCCTGCAAAATAATATAAATGAGGAAATGATTAAGGTGGATACTTAAATGTAATCATTTATCTCTAAATATAAACAAAACAAATTACATAATTTTCTGTTCTAACAGAAATCGACAAAATTTTGACTATGCTTGCACTGAAATAAATGGTTGAATCATTGAGAGAGTTAAGTCCACAAAATTCCTGGGGATACATATTGACGAGCTCTTTAACTATAAGGTTCATATAGATGAATTGACGAAAAAATTGTTGAAATGTGTTGGCTTATTTTTAAATTGAGACTCATTCTTCCATCCAAAACACTTATAACTCTGTCTCTAACTAAGTCTCTATTTAAGCCTCACCTAAATTACTGTAATGTCATATGGTGCAATACCTACCAAAGTTACCTAAAGAAATTACAGATCTTACAGAAAAAAGCTATACGTGCCATCTCATGGTCCAAAATAAACGCTCCGACTGATCCTATATTCTACAACTACAGTCTTCTGAAGCTAACGGAATGTAATATCTTTCATAATGCCTGTATAATGTATAATGTAGTACATATGCTTAACAGTAGACTATGTGACCTTATTCCGATTCATTCTACTTCACATATGTTTGTCAGCTTTCAAAAGTACCTTAAGACGGCAGCTACTAGAAATATATGTTCAAGCTACAATTACTTAATGGCTGGGGACAACATTTAGATTTGATTTGTCTTTTGATTGTGGATTCTGTTTAAAATGTACTGCAAATCTTATTTATCAAAGTTTCTATTCATTGTACATTTACCTACCTAATTAATGATAGACTGATACAAAAATGTTTTATATTCTTGTCTGTTTGTTTAGGAACCACTAGGATTAGGGTAGCTTAGTTTTTAGGGTGTTATGTAGGTACCTTTTTGGAATACTGTAGATTATATGAGCTCTACTTAATTGTAGTATATATTTAGATAATATCTTAATATTTTGTATATATGTTAAATTATTTCCTTACTGTCTGGGCCCCTATATACAAGTTTGAGGTAGCTTAACAGGGTGTCCCTATACACAAAGTGGTATTATTTTTATGATTGTACTTGTAATATAATGTCTTGTTGTTGTGAATAAAGTATTGATTGATTGATTGAATATTATAACAATAGTGGTGGGGATGGAGCAGTGGATAAGACATATACCTTTGGTGTGAGAGACCTGGGTTACCACTGGGAAACATCCACCAATGTGTCCCTGAGCAAGACACCTGACCCCTAGTTGCTCCAGAGGCGTGCGATCTCTGACATACATAGCAATTGTAAGCTAAAATTAAATTAGATAAATGAAATTGTCTTGTTATCCCCAACCTACGGAAGCCCTAAGCGGCCATCGATTCATATCATTATTTTACTCCATTTTCCCATGATAATGGGATAAGTATCTCATGATCTCGAGATAACGACTGTTGTTTTCTCGTGATAACGAGATCATTTTCTCGTGATTTTGAGACAACAAACCACAGCTGAATACAGGGGTCGGCAGGTGCTTTTCTTTATGATAATTTTGTGTCAATTTGCTGAGTTAGCATTTAGCTCAATAGGTGGAACACAGGATTTGCATGCCAGCATTGTAGGTTTGACCCCTGCTCTCTGCAAAATTATTTTATTCTTCTTTTGTGTGTTTTAATCATTCTCTTCAACAAAGTTCAAGAGGTTCAGAGGAATCCAATCACACATTTCCCAACAGCTATTTCAAAGGTTCTGAAATAGCCGTCAGGAAATGTGAAGTTAAATGGGTTTCCCTGAATGAGAACCGGAGGAATTTCTTCTGCCTGGGAATGATAGGGAAATGAAAAGTCAATAAGTTGATGAATGTGGACCAATTGCTGGGATGTGCATACTCCAGGTCGTGATTAATTTTGAGCATGTGAATCAGTTATCTTCATAAGAACTTTGTTGAAGAGGAATATGAAAAAGATTTTTTTTTTTTTAAAGTTGGTCTTCCATGAGGATCAAACTCACAATCTTAAGACAATGAGCAGTGTTGGGCAGCAGCATCGCTACAAGTAGCGCCGTTACTAGTTTAACTACATTTCTCAGTAGCTTGGTGGTAGCTATATCAAATAGCTTTTCAGTTACAAAGCTCTTTTATTGAACGAGTAGCGCGGTAGCTTCCACACACGCTACATTTTTCCCAAGCATTTCTGAAGGATCAGTAAGTGACACCACCGCCACACACTGACCTGTACGTGTAGCCCGCGGAAACTGTGACATCACGTACAGATCCTTGGGCTGATGTCTGCGACTTTGCTAAAGACACTGAGTTTACTTTCTATTGTGATATTACTGTAACACCTCTTGTGAGAAAGATCAGGGTCCAGCCTGGACACCTCTTCCTCTAGTGAGGAGGAAACTTTGATATGTAGTGGCAGAAACTTGTTTCCATGAGATGAGACATCTCTCTCTCTTTCTCACCCATTGCCATGAATGTTTAGGTTGTTTAGGTTGCAATGTTGCCAGAGCACAAATTCACGTTCAAGTTACTTTATACAAACAACAATGGTTCTCCGTTTGTTGCATGAGGAAATAAGTTAATATACAGCCTATTACAATACACATTTCAATGTTCAATGCTGTAAATAAACATGTAAAAAGAATAAAACTTTCAATAAATGTTTTTGAAGTGCGTGAATAAATCCAAAATTGTAACCCTAACCCTGCAGTTGTTCATAAAACTCTGCACAAGACCAGTGAATGACAGGAGAGAGAGAGAAAAGGGTCTTCAAAAAGCCTCAGTTTAGCTGGAAATTTACAGTGTAAGTTGAATGAAAAGAGACTGCCGCTCTGCAGCTTCTCAAGATTAAAGTACCGCTACCGCTTCTCAAAATTAAAGTACCGCTACCGTGTGTAACCCATACCTTGTGTAACCCATATATACATATATATATATATATAGACCTAACTATAAAATATTAAAAAATTAAAAGTAGCTTCGATATAACTAAGCTACTTTTACAACATTGCTGTAGCTTAGCTTGCTACATTTCACTGGGGGGTAGCTTCTGTGTAGTGAAGCTTCATTTAATGTAGAGAACACTGACTATGAGTCATGTACCTTACCCACTGAGCTAATCAGTGACAATAAAACCACCTTGAAATTGCCCATTAAGAAACTTTCTTAACGTTAAACTACTATTTTGTTATCTTGAGATCACGAGAAAATTATTCTGTTATCATGAGAAAACAGTCATTATCTCGAGATCAAGAGAAAATGATCTTGTCATCACGAGAAAACAACAGTTGTTATCCCGAGATCACGAGATAATTATCCTGTTATCACGGGAAAATGGAGTAAAATAATGATATGAATTGATGGTCGCTTAGGGCTTCCGTACCAACCAGTAAATAAAATAAGTGTATTAGTATAATGCTAATATATTTATAGGTTACACTTTATTTGTCCTATGTCTGCTGACAGATTGTTTATAGTAGGTCTATTTGTAACATTTCAACAGCTTATTGATATTCAACAATTCAACTCATTCACAAATAAATAATAATGTGGTTTTCTGTCTTATTAAGATTTGATTAGGGCCAATAAATTATCATTTCAGATAATCATATCATATAGCTTACCACTTGTATAGGCTACAAATAATTCCTGTTACAGCTGTTTCATTATAGTATGGTGTTCTCACTCATTAAATCCTTGTGCAAGAAAAATGGTCGTCATAGTGGTTAGTCACTAATTTTTTGATGGTAAGTGCTAACTTGTCAATAATAGACAATAATAGAACTATTCATGGAGAAAAAGTTCAACATTTCGAAAGTTTGCTGTAGTATCACATCAACTTTTTTTAATGTCCCATCCCATCGAGACTGTGATTGGTTGGTGCACGAAAAGTGACATTGATTATCAACTTTATGCACAACCTTGGATAAAAAAAACACTCGATCTCCTACCTGCTTTGTAGTGATGGGAATTACGGCTTTCTGAAGGAAGCCGGATCTCATGGTTCCAGTCCTTTCCGAGAGCCAGCTCTTTCGGCTCCCAAAGAGCTCTTCATTTAGGACTACTTCTGCTTATATAAGAACCAATTTTATTGTCGTCATGCAGAGTACGGCTACAGAGCTAATGAAAGTTAGCTGTTAACATCTAACTTAAGTGCAGAAAAAAAGTGTTTGTTACAAATGAGTGCTGTTATGCTATATCTTACAATATGTACAGTGTTACACAGACATTATACAGTGTATGTGAATATATTAAAAACATATAGAAGAGGAGTGGCTCCCATCAAAGAGCCGGCTCATAGAGCTGACTCGTTCTCGACTGACACAAGGTGGAGAGGGCATCAAGAGGACCAGCAATTTGTGAGAAGTGCCAGTACGCAAGAAAAAGTCCTGGTAGGCCAAAGAGTGAAATGTATTATGTCGGTACTGGTCAAAGAAATGCACAAAAGAAGACATGTCCGGGAAAAAGAGTACGTATGTAACCCTAATAAATGTATCTTGCTCAGATAACTAAATCAAAACATCCCCGCTGAACATGCAAGCATATGCTTATTAACACATCCAGCAAACACAAAGCAAAACAACAATAGCATTCATTTGGAATGTGTTATTGGCTACCTGACGACTGTATTCACTCTTCTTTTAGCTCTGTTTTGGGCTCCACCAAATTGTAAGGGAAATATCTGCAAAGCTGATAGGAACTGCAGAGTCAGGTGACAATTCTATGTGGGTTTGTCACTACTGACTGGCAATATCAAAAATATCAATTAGTGCAGCTTTAAGATTTTAGAAAACATGCCTTACCCATTAATACATTAATACATTACACTGAGTCATAGTAGACAACTATCATTATCTCAAAGTTGTAAAAGGGTAACAGATTAACAGCTCAATGTAATATAATGTGAGATCAGAAATAATGACACTAGCTAATACACTAGCCAGGCAGTCTTGTGAAAGACTTAAGAATTATGGGGGAAGAAAATCAGTATCTGAACAACATCTAAACATAGCAAATGTTTATTGGTGTTGCCTTAAAAGCATTAGTTATCATGCATGTAGCTGAGAAGCCAATTGTTGTGTTGGAAGTAAGTGAGTTGACCCACAGCCAACCATCCAGAAACTCTGAGTATTATTCCTCTAACAATGAACTATGCTTGAGCTGGCAACACTATTAAAAGTTGTCAGCACCAACGCAATTCCTACTACTGAGCCTCTGATTCAGTCAGTTTCACACTGACTCTTAGTAGTCAAAGTGATATTTAAAGTGTCATTACATCACATCTGTGGTACTTTGGATTCGTTATCTTCATATATCTTCTTATACGAACCCTCAACACAACAGTCTTAAAGTCTACTAACGTTTAACACTTTCCTGTTACGCTTAGATAGGATAGATTTCCTTTGATTCTTTTTGTATTTTCCATCATTCCTAACTCACTTTTCAGTGGCGAGGTACTTCCTTCCTGACCCCGAGCAAAGTATTCTTTCTGTGTGTACCTTTTTGCATGTCTTCAGGCTTATTTCTGAATATGGCCCTCTTCAGTTCAGAAAATTGCATTATAGTCCTGGCAGAAAAACATTTGAAAGTCGCCTGTTTTCTCGACTCAGTTTACTGTTTTGGTTGCAAAAAGGTAACCTAATCTTTCACCTTAATGAGGACATATTTCATGGCAAATGCATGATCACTTAAACAGTTCACCTCACCTTATTCAAATCACATTTTTCCTGATTGGGACAAGCGATACCCACACAATTCAAATGCACAGAAATTTTGGAGGCCAAAGGCTTAACATGATATATGGTACAAGGGGAAATAATAAGAGTGTGGTGTAGCTGACATACTGAGAGCATTTTCACTTCTGAGGTTTGCTTCAGAGACAACTGGCCTGGACTGACACCAGACTAAGCTACACAGTTAGAAATATATCTTCTTGGCTCTGTTCCATTTTCGCATATCCTCCTTCCATGCTAACAAGGTTCCGTGTTTGCTAAATGTAGTCCGTTGCTTGTGTGTCTTTTAGTGGAGAGGAAGAAAAACATGTACACCCTAACTGCATCATGATCTGGTGTTCATTTGATAGTTTTGAACATGGGCAGCCCACCTGGTTTTAATTTTGCAGCTTGCATGCTGGTCAGAGTTGCCTTGTTTTATTGGAAATCTTGTTCATATATTCCCTGCCCAGTCCTCATCGACCTCTGACAGCTCCCATGGGGCTCATGGGTACATCGAGGAAGCACTACAGCACCGTGCTCTGTGGATACGGATGCTGCTTGCTAAGATGCCACTCATTAAGTTGTTCAACAGTTTGGGTTGTGTTTGCATAGGACTGCTATTTAGTCACTTGTGGTTCCACGTAAGAGGCAGGGGGTGTTGTCTTGTCACTGAACTGTGAAGAGCTGTTTGACTACTACAGCATATTAGTCATGCTGGCGTGTGGCTCAGCATGACTATAACCAACGGAAACTTCTACTATCATCTCTGCTATACCAGAGGTGCATTAGGATTAATTTATACTGTAACTGCTGCTGCACAAAGCACTACACCTTTTGCTTCAGGGGCCAAATATTCAAAATATTGGTTATCAATGATTCGAGTCCAAAGCAATTAACTAAAATGATTTTCAGTAAAGTTCTTTTCAGGCATGTCAATAGTATTACAGTTTAGATAAAAAGCTTTTCAGTCTTATGAACTTCTGCAAAGAACAATAATTTTAAATACATCTTTAAAGAGAGAAGATACCCAAATCTTCCATTGGTAGCTCTCTGTGCTGCTGTAGCTATAACAGGAGAGCAGAAGTAGTAAATGGTCTTCAGATATATTGAAAATGACACAGTACTTTAGATAAGGCCCACAAATCTCAAGTGATTACAATGGCTATTGAAGCTTAGATATTTTGTGGCCTTGCATGGGGCAGTAATAGAGTGCATCTTATTCCAGACAGTATAACTTTAATGAGAAAAAGGTAGATTATAACTTTGCGCAATATGAGTTTGGTTTGTTTTGTGTTAGTATTTCTTTTATTGAGTTTATTGAGTTCCATTCATGTTTCTGAAAATTAATATTGTCTTTAATCTTTGTAAAGATACATCTCTGTACTGATATTTGTGTTGCATCTTTGATCTGTTCTTCACATTACAATGTAGCATGCCATTTGGTAATATATAGAATATAACTTGTATTTTCTGTATTTGGGGAAAAAAACTGCCACAAAGCTAACTGTGTGATTTATTAACCATTGCTGCCTTTATTTTATTAGTCTGTATTTGCTGAGGATAAAACATACTAAATCATTCAAGTCCCCACAAAGCTCTATCGTACAATACTCTTTCAGGAACAGCCCAAATCCATGTGAGATGTGAAATAGTAAATAATAGCCTTGGACTTAGCTGGGATAGACCCTGACACTGGGTCGTTGCTTTGCTTCAAACATAACGTTTCTTTTCCTTGACACGGATCACTGTCCTGATGTAAAGCTGGCATTCTGTTCTGATTTAGACTAATAATTTATTGCATCTGGCATCAGGGTCTGCACAACAAGACCAAAGGCACAGCACAAGCGTTCAAAAAGAACCTGATATTTCTGCACCCTAATCAGTTTAAGATGACCCTCTTCTTTTAAAATAAGCTCTATTTGCAAGATCTAGCAGACAAAACATCTTTCTAGACTTACAGAGCCTATTAATATAGATATAATCATAGGTCTCTTCCAAAGGATTTTGCCCTCAGAGGGAATTCTTCTCTAGTGAGTGCCTGACTCCCTCCAAAGCCAAAGTGTGACTTACAAATGACTTGCTTGGAATGAGTGACGGTGGACATGTGAGAGGGCGAACATCTCCTTTGTGGAATATTAATTTTGCTCAAAGGGTTTCAGGATGCATAGGCACACTCATGGGAAATGCCTAATCACCCTAATATGTTAAAACAGAGCTTCATTTTACTAGTTTTATCAGTCATCACATCTTTACTCCACAATTTTAAACAATATGTAAAAATTTAGCAAATGCTAGACATTTTAAAAATAATTGAAACTAAAAATGGCAAGTTGATTTAAGCAGCTCAGCCACATTTAACATCCTGCCCCGGTTCACCTTACAATATCATGGAGGTTGCAAGACTCAGCAGATCAGAATGACGAGAGACTCATCTGAAAGACAAAGTGAAACGCGGGCCAGCTTCCCAGCCATCAAAGCAAGTTCGGAGCTGCCTTTTGAAAAACAATGGCGCAACAGCTAATGTGGCTCATTGAAACGCTTGGCTGGCCGTGAATGGCCACATTTCCCCACGTTAAAAGACATCTTCAGAGTCAGGCTTAGTGGAGGTGAGACTGTCACTTCTACTGGCGCCTGCCCTCACCTGGCTACACAACTTCACCAGTGTCAAGCCAACATTCTCCATAGCAATGCACACACTGATACTGTATATATGAGTGCTGCCAAATACACACACTCTGATACTTTCCATTTCTTCACCAATCTAATGGTTTGCTGAAATACAAATTTTCTGAAAGTCTAAATGCTTCGGGGCTGTATGTTTTATATGGTGTGTCTAATACTGCTTTTAAATTATGATAATAATTACTAATAATTTACAATAATAATAAATAATATTTTAAATAATATTATTATATATTATGCTGATTGTATTTAGTATAGCAATTGTGCTCTTTATTTTAAACAAAATTCAGTTGACTGTGCACTGACATGGTGATATAATGCTTTTATATCATTTAAAATATTTATGTGTGTGTATTCTAGTGGAAGCGATCTGGGTGTGCATATTTAAATGCATGGTTTTACTTCTGCATGTATTGTACTTGTGAAGCGTGTGTGTGGTACCACAGGGAGTGTGCTCTCCCTTGGTAACCCACAAAGCGAGAGAGCAGTGGGCCATGGGCCACAGACTTTGGGCAGCTCTTGGTGAATTACACAGCTTGGTGAGATCCACTGAGGGTGACCCCACTTGCTGAAAGCAAACACACAAATAAGATCTGGTTTCTGCAAGTGCCGAGACCGGCTGAAATCCTAAAAGCACTTTCAGGAAATTAGTTTGATTTCATTTAATGTAGCTGGTCCTCCCAGGTCTACTGTATTATTGTAATATAATGTGTGGTAAAATGCTGGAAAAATACCTGAAGTTTTATTATACATAGTACACTATATTTGTGCTTTTAAATAATCATTTTAGGTGTGTTAAAATTCAGTACAATTGCTCTTTTGTGTTTAGTGTAAGAGAAAATGAAAGAGTGGTCTTTAGAATAAAATGTTGTTTTCTATTTCTATTATCCTGACCAATTTTAGTTGTCCAATTCCAGGGAATCTCCACTTTACCAGAACTGTTTGACTGTTGTAACCATGCCCGGAAATATTTTAATTGGTGTTTTCATATTTACCTAGTTGCAAATGAAGCAAAATGAAATAATGTCTTCCAGTTGTACCACATAACAACCCATAATGTTGGCAATTAAGCTATTATCTTGAAAGAAGCAAAAATGTTGGGAGATGAACAAAAAAGTCTAAATTGAAAGTACTTTTCAAAACAGATGATAATCTTTACATTGACTTGATGGTTCTTAACAAAAAGCATTTTTAAATTTAGTTAAACACAAAGGCCTTTACCACACTTCTTATAGTTTTTATTTCAACACAGTAAAGGCATGAAAGTAAAGCAAATTCACATGTGTTGAATTGTGAATGATTTAAAATAATATGAAGCAACTATTTAAGATCAATGACAATGCTTGTAGATGTTAATGCTACTGGAGCCTTTTCACTGCACATTTTCTAGTCCTTCCAGAAATGTAACTATTAAATCAGCATCAATACTCCCACCTACTGGACAGTGCCCGTCAATGTGCAGCCCTGCAGTCCTTTTGCCCCTTTCCCAACCTCACACCGCCCACCTCGAGGCTTCCCTTCCTGCTGGAGGAATGGTAAAGTGATCTGTTGGTCCCTAAGTGCTTTTTGCTGTCAGTGGTGTTGACGTGGGATGCAATAGAAACCCAGCTGAGGCCACCTTCGTGGAGCAGACCTATTGGGCTGCACAGACAGCATCAATAGACACAATGTACACATTCATTCCCAGACATGTTGGACCTTTCTTTACTTTATTTTCATTCAACAAAAGCATTTAAATTTTGTTACTACATTACAAGGTACCAGGTATTTACATTTATTTTATCATTTTACAACACAGGTTTTATTAATAATGAGATTAAGTTGTAGTTTGCTTTATGCTACTCACAAAAGCTAAAAGCTAATTATATACAAAATTACATACAGTACGTTGGGTGGATTAATAACAAGTTACCGAAATGAAATTATTTACATGGTGCAGTGCTGAGGATGAATTTAGGAGTCTCACAGCCTGGGGAAATTAGCAGCTCTGGAGTCTGGTGGTACGACAGATACTTCTGTATCTCTTGCCAGACAGCAGCAGAATCAACAGGCTGTGCCTGGGTTGGGTACTGTCTTTTAGCATCCTTTGGGCTCTGTGCATGCACCTCACTTCACAGATATCACTAATGTTCGGCAGATGGGTACCAGTGATAGTATACTTTAGGGCAGGGGTTTTCAATGTCTGGGACTCTGGGCCTCCCCTCAGACAAAGCTTAGGAAAAGGCGCCCCCTCATCCCCCCTTAGTTTAATTACTTAGATTTGCTCAGTTCATGGATGTCTATGGGGTCATTATTATGTTATTTGATCACCCACAGACACTCAAAAATTGAGCCAAGATAGCCTAATGCTGTTTGACTTTACTTCAGATTACACCACAATACAATACATTACAAAAGGTCTGTCTTGAGGCATGTATTTGTTTCTGACTCTGATGAAGTGGGAAAAGCAATTCCCAAAACTTCTGTATCTCTGAACTCTCTCTCTACAACTAAATCACATACATGTAAACTATTCTATGTGATCTCCTTTTGATAAATAATGTAATAACTAATATAATAATTTTTCGCCATTCACTGATTCTTCCCTGAAACTGTTTGGAGCCACACTGGGGAAGCCCTCCTCACCTCTGCTTTTGTGCATACAGTAAAAAGTACCATTTGTGCTGTATTTGACCAAATAAATTGAACTGATTGACATCAGTTCCATCACTGTTTCTTGGACAAAGAATACATGAAAATTATTGTATATATTATTGTAAATATAATACTATTAGTATAATAGTATTCTGAGTTCAGATCCTTAATCTGTGTTTTGTTTCCATCAGGCTCCATCCTGGAAATCGTACATATTTCAAGGCCCTCTTGGAACCAAGGACTGTATGGGAAAATCCCCCCAACTGTTGGAGGAAGCCATGGACACAAACAGAGGAGAGTTGGGGACTACCTGCTGTTTAAACAGATAGCTGAGCCTATGTGGTTGCGGCTGCAAAGTCCCCTGAACTTCGCTCCACTTCAGATGTTTAAGAGTCCCAGTGAGGGCATTGGAGTTCTCCTGAGAAATAAGCAACTACTTGGCCAGAACAGCCTTTGGATCCCAGGGTGGACCGCCAGCAGCGTTGCAGAACCCTTTTGCTGATTGGTTAGCGGACATGCAGAACATCCTCCGGGGAGCTGATGCTTGGGTGGTTGAGGAGATTGCCAGGCAGACGCGCAATTAACTCAAATAAGCTTGTGCAGAATGACTTAATGTGCGTCAGGCCCTTGCTGGGTATACAAATTTTGGAGAATATCTACTGTTGCAGGAGTTCACAAGAGATGCACATTAGTGTACTACACAAACCAAGCAGAGAAAAATAACTCAACTCTCATTAGAGATGAAATGTTATGGGAATAGGGGTAATAAACAGCAAGTATGCCAGTGCCTAGAGTGATAGTATTATGTGAGAGTATAGTTAGCGCTGTGTTAGCAAAACACCTGTAGTCCTGTCAGCAGAAGCTCTGAACTTTGTACGCTGTGTGGGGGCCAGGGCCATGACTCCTTCCACACAGAGTTTGTGACTGGCCAGGGACCCAGAAGAGCAGTTGTAAAAATAGATGCAAAAACAATACAGTCAGAGAAGAAGCCTCAAATGTGGAGAAAGACACAGGTGAAGATGAATTGATGGGATTTACTTAAAACACATCACTGCAACTCATTTTTAGTTTGGGTAGATATACAAACCTTAGTGTTTTTATAGAGTTCTTGAGAAAGGAGAAAGGCTTCTCAGGCTTGGATAACAGGCATGTCTTTATAAAGTTCACATCATTGAGGAGGACATAAAAACACCATTTTGATATCTGGCAACCTCATAGCTGCATGACCACCTAAGTTCATTTTATTGCACCCATTTCTGGTTCACAGGAAATCAGCATTTATTTAGGGACACATGAAAGTGTCAATAAGCAAAAGTATTAATTGGGAGCCACCCACCCTCACCTCAACAGTACCCTGTTGTTAATGCATGCGCCTTACCCCTGCATTTCCTCTCACTGACCGTGGTACTGAGCTAATCATAATATATTAACTGACCATACAGGAAGCCATGTCCCACTGTGCAGTTTTAGCTAACATGTATGCCTAACGGATTTTAAAGGCCATTTAAGGTATTGGCGGTTAACACAAGCATTTTTAACTAGTCCATTTGATTGTGGATGCATAACACTCACGGCCACTGTTGAACACAGCCGCTTTCAACCTAAAACTCCACCTTTAAAAGAAACAATTTTATATAGACGCGGTGACATCATTTACACGAACATGTTGTTTAAAATCCAAGAACGTCCCGTTGTATATTTGATTTGGCCTTGGGCACCTTAGCTGACCAATACATCACATGTCCTGGGCTACAACTATTTAATGTAGAATCTCCAAAACTCACAAATGCAGTATGACCAAATGTTCCAGAGATGTACCAGTATACTAAACAGGCCGTATATCTCGCTCTCCTCTCCAAACAGAAATAGATTTTGCTGAATTGTTTGATAAATTTGGTCTCGGTTTTCCAGCCATCCTTATTGGAGCTCCTACTGTTTTTCTGGCTGTTGGTGGCCTAAGCCCTAATCACCCTCCATTCCCTCAGAGGCCATAAATTACTCCGATGAGATGGTGCTTTGTGTTCCTTCTGCTGGGGGAGCAGGGCGAATTCACAGCGCCATGTTTTGACAACCCGTACTTTAAATCATTGTTTTATGACAGATGGGAAAACTTCTGCACTTTCACCGGCCTGATTTATGTTCATTTGGGTCTGGAGGACACTATAATTTGCAAGTAATGTGAAAACAGATGGATAGAGAGATACCAAAGGGTAAGACTGACCTATACATTCTCAGTGCAGCTTACAAATGGCCTCCATATGCCGAGAGAACTCTTCCAGTTACATCTCCATTACCGTGTGTGTGTGTGTGTGTGTGTGTGTGTGTGTCAGTGCACATGTTTATATGGCTGACTTGTGCGTGCTTGTTCTATAAAAAAAAAAAGATGAAGGAAAATGAAGGAAGAAGCCTGTGAAAATTTTGTGTTGAAGCAGGTTGAAGGAAACTGAACATTCTACCAAATCATCTAGAGCATTTATCGACAGCAAAATCAGTGGAGTAATATTCCATGTTTTACTGTTAATGCCGATCCAATATGGAAGTGACACTTACTTATTTGGTTATGTTTAACATGTATGAACAAACACTTTGATTATTTGACCTTGGTTTACATTGCAGCTTCCCATCTCCAGTGAGGCATGAAAAATGGAAGTGAAATAATTTAAGCCATACTGTAACAGATTTCCTCTCTGGTCAGATGTCAATTCAAAGAAATTACAAACTTGGTCTGCTTCATTTCCACTGCCTCAGGTCATGTAGCAAGGTCACACACAAATCGCTCAACAAAGCTGATTTTCATGTTCTTACCCACACAACAAAATCACATCAGACGCACTCTGTGGGGCTCTGTAGCAGCTAAATGGAACAATAACGCCCTACAAGCTGCTAAGGGGGACCTAAAAGATTGTTTCCTTCAGAAGGAAGAAGAAAATGTTCCAAAACATCAGCAAAAGGATGTTTTTCATAAATGACAAGCAGTTATTAATGAACTATAATATTAAGTTCCATTTGTCAAATCACTCGTACAGAAATATCTCTGGAAAAGATTGATACATTTCATTCAGTCTTCTGGCAGAGAACCAGCAAATATCAGGTAATCTGTGAGGAAACCGAAAACTCAAAATATATCATGCACAGCCTGGGAGCGCTGGTCGACTCGTGTTTTATGGCTTTTCCAATGAGGCAGGACAGTATGTGAGTGAACAGTGTCTGGTGCAGCCATTGTATTCCAGCGAGGGGGGACCACCCACATGAAGTCAGTGATGAAGTAAATACTGTTGCATGGCCACGTCCCCTTCCCTCGCTCGTAGAGTAAACTGTGGTCGAACGGCGGGGCTCTGCTATCTCAGCTTGCCTCCAGATCACAGGGCAGAGGCTTGAGGCGGAGAGTACGATCACGCCAGCCCCCCGTCCCACTGTGAATCCCCCACTCTTGGCCCTCCCCGTCTTGGCCAGGAAGCCAGCTAATAGTAGTTGTTGTCTCTGGGCTGGGTTGAACTTGGCAGAGCCCCATGTCTTTCAAGACAAACCACTCACGCCCCTCTGGAGCCGAAAGCGAAGTCAGGCCCAGAGGGAATGAGGTGCCTACTGATGCCCGTGTCACAGGATGACGCCCTCAGTTTCCTTCCCTTTAATACAGGACATCAGGCAGAGAGCATCACGGGAGGGTACACATGCTCAGATGACACTTGAAACCATTGGTAACCCTCTTCAAGCAGCAATGTTGCAGTCACATATGTGAAATACTGAATTAAAACAAGTGAAGTAACACAACCAAATCTCTTGTGTCCTACATACCAGAACCCTTTAATCATATCCTCTCTTTTTGTTTATTTGGGCTGTTTGGACATCAGACTTTTCAAGGGGGAATAGTATCCCCGGAGAAAAGAAAAGAGCAAGCCTATTGGCCTCTTACAGGAGGTCTTTGAAGACCACATTGTGTTCTACCAACAGGAACAGGCATTTTCCATTTTGACTAAATGTAAGGCTGATTACTACGGCCACCGGAGTACAGCTCCTAATTTGTTGGGAACCTATTTATCATCTCCTTGCCTGTTTCTTGTGGGAATGGACTGTAAACATCATTCTGGCAAATCCCCGTTAATTGGATCTACGGGGGAATCTGATTGAAGAGACAAAAGAGCTTAATGTCTGTCTCTTACATGAGAATTGTTCCAACCTTGTTGCACCTTCTCCCTATTTCTGAAACATTGTAATCCCATGAAAACCACAGGGAGAAATGTCTACAGACATGACAGTTAGTGACAGGTATATGTGAGGAGGCTGTTCTTACAAATGGGCGCTTTATTGGTCTTAGATGATAGCATCAACCACAATGTCTTTTGCTTTCATAATGATTTACTGCTGCCTGGTGGGATGAGCTCAGTGAATATGTGTGGTTGGCTGCCAATTGCACTTTTTCCTCTGTTTCTTTTTGGTCTTTGTGGGCCCTGGAGGTTTCTTAACTGTTATAGAGCCATTTGGATCGGAGGCCAGGCAGTATAAAGCTGTATTTGGCAAAAGACCTCACTGTGCCTCCAAAAATAAGAGAGAGCAGGGTGAACATATTTGTCTACATCTGCATGTGTGTGTGTGCCTGTGCGAGACAGACAGACACAGAGTGTAATACTGGTCCAGTAAGACTGGTACCTAAAAATACAAATGGACATTTTATAGTAAAACCAACGTTCAACTTACCAGAACATACAAATTTGAGTCGAGTTGTCAAGTCCTCTCATTAAGCTTTTTTATTGACCATACAATCTATAATTTGTGTATTTAGCCAAGCCCTTTTGAATGTTAAGAGAGGAGAAATTACAATTTGACAAATGTTTAAGAACATTCACATCACAGTGTTAATGTGTCTGCACCAGCTGTGTGGTTAGTCCTCTACCTGCAGCTGTTCCTGCTGGTAGCCATCTTGAGGAAATGTTGGTATAAAACAGAGCCCCGACCCGGCCACCGCTGTTGTTTTAAAAGGAAGAAAGGTGAAGACGTTCCTCCTGAGGGACCAGTGGTCTGACCTGAAGACCAACGGTCAGGGACGTGAACCGCAAAGAGCAGGCAGAGGTCCGTGTCTTTATAGGGGGCTTCAGCTGGAGGAGAGGGGGCAACATGTGGCTGCAGGTGAAAGAAGTGGATTCTTCCCAGAGGCAGAAAAATCATCTCATCATGTATTATTTACTTACATACTTATTTATTAATCAAAGCAGGAAAAAAGCGACTTGATTGTTCTTATAAATAAATTATAATCATTTATCTCCATCCAGTGTATTTCTCACTGACAAAACCATGCAAAGTTTATATTTTTTCATCATGAACACTGAAGGGAGAAATATGTCATGCAAGACAACCCTATAAAGGAGCACAGTGTGCAGGTCTGTCAGCTGCTGGCTGATCATGTGATCAGTGATGCGGCTGTTGCGACCTCTAGTGGTCTCTCTACTTACTCCACATAACTGTGCCATATGGAACTGGTTTACATCAGTGGTTAAATATGCTGCACCACATGGTATTGGGCATGTTGGGCAGAAGCTGTGGCAACCCTTACCTACAAATCATATGATCTAAAAAATTGTTGTACAAAGCCAACTCCACTGTTAGCTTATTGTAGGGAATCGTGTCAATCTTGTAGCAAGGGCCATATTCAAGGGAACTGAACTGGAGCCAGGTCTAAACATTATGTTTATTACAGTCATATTCAAGCTGCTCTGTATTTTCCTGGCATGAGTCATCCCTATGACAAATGATCCAAATGCATAAATTAGGTTGGTAATTGTTCTGTTTTTACCCAAATGGCAAAATGACATAATGCATAGTGGATGTGTTTCATAGTTGTTCTGCAGCAGACTGCTGTTACTTTAGCTTGACAGACGTCTGCTCCCCCTTACACCACACTGACTGACCCCTTTACTCAGTAAGCTTGAAGAAAGCCGCAAAGCCACTTCTGTCTTTCACCTCACACAAAATTTTATACTGGATAGAGAAAAGCTACCCAGGCTGAGGCCGCCTGCCTGGGCAGCAGACAACAGAGCCCTGTTCATCTGTGTTTTCTCTGGCCACCCTCAAACACAGCACTGTTACATCATCCATGGTTTCTCTTTCAACAGGAAAGTGCCATTTATGTTGCGTTCACCCTCCCTTGCAGCCCAGCAGATAGTGATCACATCATGTAAAGCCATTTGTTTGGAGGTTTTGTGTTGGTGGCCACCCGTGTTCAAATGGGCCCCTGCCCTGGGGCCTGCTGATGAGTTTTCCAATCCTCCCTCATAGGATGGCAGGCGGAGTGGAGCAGAGCAGGCTGCCCCAGCCTCATAACCCTTTTAGCCCTACACCCAGACCTCAGGCAGGGCCCAACCTTCCAGTTTCCAGTATTCATATTTGTTCTTCTGCACCTTGATTCCTGTAAGAGTCTACCATCTGATGTACAGGTCAAAGGGAAAGGAAATTGCAATCCCAGCTGAGGACGAGGATATAACCTATTAACTTTCTCATCTGTGGGAGGAAAAAATTGGATCACTCAGCAAGTCTTCTCTTCTAACTGGTGGGTGATTTCCTTTCCCAAAGGACATTAACAGTTACTGTTGAAGTGGAAGGTGAGAAACTCCCTGTGTGTATGTGCACATGCATGTGTTTCTGGTATACAAACATACTGGATCAAATTAAACAAGGCAATAACAAACTGTAATTGGGGCAATCTTTTATTGCAGTACATTTGCATGTTTTGTTGTCCAGATAATTCCAGTGTTTTATGTTGGAAAGGAGATAATGTTGTGAACTTTTCCCATTCTCTGTGTATGTTTCCTACAGCAACTTTGGAAGCTAGTGGCTTCCAAATAAAAGCAGGAATTCAGAGGTGATTTATGACTATTTAGACAAGTGGTTAACAGAGAGATGTAGGATTATGGAAATACTGCTTTCATATGAAATACACAGAACACGTCATGTGGACTTCAGTGACCACTTAAATCTCTTGGCAGTCCAAACCACCCCATCCCCCTACCCCCATTCAGCTAGTCAGATGCACAGGGCTCCTTTTCACTCCTCACACTGAATATTTGACTTCCTTATGAACTTGACAGTTATTGCTGGTTGCAAGTCTTGAGGCCTCACTGGAGTGACACAATGTCCTACAGCTCCACCAAGAAGAAAAATGTGAATCAACACAGAGGCTGCAGAAGTACATCATCTTGATGATCAGTTAATGTCAGGCATAAAAATAGAGCCTGAATTCTTGTATAAACTGCAAAAGAGTAATGCTCATTGAAAAGAATGCCCAGTACTTATGTCACTTAATCAGTGATGAAGTGTGATGTGTGATATTCAGTTATCAGAGGGTATAACATAATAGATGTCACAGAAAGTAAGAAAACTCATTTCTCCAGAATACTACTAATACCAAACATATGGAAGATGTTATGGAACCACATAATAAATCATAAATATAAATGTACATAACTAAATATTTCACTAATCAAAATTTATTTTGTAAGACAATTGTTGGTACTTCGTCTAAATCGTGCATGAGATAAACAAACATAAAATGATCTAGAATGGTTCTTGCTCACATGTACTTTTACAGAAGGTACAAGTTGGATTCTCAGCGGCTGTCCTATCCTCTGATGTGGTTCAGAGTAGGGGGGGATGTCACAGGCTGCAGAGAGATGGCCATCTGGCCCACCTCCTCTCTAACCCCCATCACTCAACAACACTGAGGGGCTTTTCTCATCCTGGAGGTGGGAGAGCCAGGAGATGACCAAGGGTCAGACTGACATGCAGTCATGAATTTTTCACTGCTATATTTTCTTTGGGTAAATAATCCATCTCAGTGTTGCCCAGATGGTAGCTTATAAATCTTGGATCAATATAAATACATTTCAAAACGTAAGATGGTTTGGGAGGGTTTAGTGCCAAAAAGGAAACGCTGTTTGGGACTTTCCTCCACATATGCAGCCTGACAGAATATTTCAATTGTATTTTTATTCCAGAAAAAGAATGAGTCAAAGATAGGCTATTGGCTAGTTTCAATAATTTTTTAGATATTTTAGCTGTCATCTGTATTTTCTTGTGCGTGAGTGCATCTAAAATCAATTGTGAAGATGAAAAAATCTTTCATAATCATTAGAAAGGCTTAATACATATTTTCCTGCACCAACTGCGCTATTGTCTTTTTGTTGTGTCCCTAGCTCAGTTTAAATTGCCATTCTTTTTATAAAAAATTATAATAAACTGGCAATTTGGGGGGGGGGGGGGGGGATTTGTGATTGGCCATATGTAATTGTTTGCTTACATATGGCCAAAATGTAAGCAAACAATTGCTTGTTTACATGTGCAGCAGATGTGGAGCAACATTCATTTGTCCCATATCTAATAATCACTCTCCTTTTAGCCTGTTTAGTTCTCATCAACCACCTGAGGGAAATTTCTAGTTAAATTGGCCCCGTGTTCACCAGCTAGATTCTTGATTACAGGCAGGTTGCATGTAGTGGTGTTATCAGAGCTTTTTCGCTGAAAACAGCCACCTGCTGCATTTGAAACGGGGTAAAGTTTTGTGCCATTAAACCAAAACAATTATGTTAAAGATGTTAAAGCACCTATAAAGCTCAGGAACTGCAGTGTCAGGAGATAATTCTTTGTGGGTTTGTCACTACAAGTGAACCCTTTCACACACATAGTAAAAAACATCTCTTTTTTTGTTTGCTCAGTCTTTCAGTAAATATGGTTGCATAGGACATCCTCCAGCCCTTTAGTACAGTAGATGGCCCAACCAGAGGAAAAATCTTTTGCTCAGAATAGTCTTTTCTTTAACTCTTGTGAAAGCACTAACATCTCAGATTATATATCTTTTTTTCATTCATTCTCGAGACTTAAATTACACTTATTTAAGATTATTTAGAGATCTCATCTTTTGATAAGAGTAAGACACAGATGAGTTATTTTGCTTGTAAGGTCACTATGAGAAAAGTCGAGAATCATGAGATCCCAGGAGTCATAGCTGAGTTTTCTCTGATCTGATGGTCCCATGTTCATGAGACTTAAATTAGACTTATTTAAGATAATTTAAAGATCTCATGTTCTGATCAGTGTAAGACATAAATGAGAATGTATAGGCTAGGTTGTTTCTCCTGAGCTGAATTTGAGAAGTAGGAGAAAAAGCCTTTGGACTCACAGTATTAAAAGTAGCTCATTTGTGTTTAGGAGAAATGAAAGAAACAACTATGAGATCTCTTCTTGGATTTTGCTTTCCTGTGCTAAACACCTATTGAATTTACATTAACTCATTTGGCAGACACTTTCATCCAAAGTGACTTACATTTGCGGAACAACATACAAGCATCAATAAAGCATCAATACAGTACGAGATCTACGAGTGACAATACTAGTAAGAGCAGCAATAAATACAAGTAAGAGCTATTGGTGCGTATGGCATCAATAAGGTAAATACCTAGGGAAAGAAGTAAGAGTTGACAATACACCGCTCTCAGCCTCACCATACAACACAATACCAAGAAGTCGTTCCCTCACTGAGCTAGAGCTTGAGGTTGTTCAGTATCTCTCCCAGAAAGTGTTTTTTACTGTTATGAAGGATTGTTAAATATTTTCTGGTTTTCCCTCTGATGTCTTCCAGCTGCTCTGCCTCAATTCTCTGTGATTGACAGAGTGAATCTAATGGATAGATAGCTTTACTTGTTGCAAACGCTACAGTTACTGCTAGCTACTGCTAACTGTAGCTGCTGTTATCAGCTGATTCTGTCCTTACTGGGTGCTCCTCTACTAAAATTAGAGATGTAAACACTAACGCACACCCAGAGCATCAAGCTTTCAGTCCAGGCACAGTCAGTTAACAGGACGGCTAGCTGCACGGCAAACAGAACTAACTAGCTAGTGGCAGCTACCATTAGCAGTAGTTAGTGGATAACTGCTAACAACAAGCAAAGCTATCTGTCCATCAAAAAACTCTGTAAATACCCAAAGTTGAGGCAGAGCAAAAACTGGAATATATTTTATCCATAAAATATGATCCAGTTCATTAAAATCAGTGAATAAATTTGTGTTTTGTACTGTAATCAGCAAGGCCTAGTCCCGCATAGTCTTATGGTATCTACACACAACATGTAAGTGCTGTGTCAGCCATAGACTGTATAAGAAATGGACGTAGTCATCGTGACGTCACCCGTTGGTTTGTGGACTGCTGTTTTGAAGCCTCAAGTTTGGCTGATAGGACGCCACTATGTTGAGTTTTTGCAACCAGGAAGTGCCCAGAAGTGACGATACGGCGGAGCAAACAGCCGTGTTCAGAGGTGCAACTGTAACTCACGTTAACTGTCATTTTACGACCTGATTGACAGGTCGCTATGGTAACGACTTGTCAATCATAGATAATCCCGCCCTGAAACATACCCTGCTTTGTGGTCTATTTTAAAATAAATGGGGCCATAATATACTAAATGAACATCATTCTGTATTGAAGAAGACTTGAAACTAGCGACTGAGCCCATAAACTCATCAGGAAAGTGTTTACTGGGGTAATTATTCAGCTGAGAAGTAGGGTCATTTTCCCATTATTTCTAATGGAGCCGGACTTCTTTTTGCAACTAGAAGAGTCGCCCCCTGCTGGATTTTCAATAGAATGCAGGTTTCAGGGACTTCCGCATTCGCTTCATATTGTAGACCGGAAGCTTCCCGCTTGGTGCCAGCTAGTTGTTGCCCCTCAGGAGGCTTCCAGGAAGTTGACCAATCAGAAGAAATTGAGCTTTTAAAAAAAGAGTTTTCAGGGTGGTGGACAGTGAGAAAAATCATGTGTTTTTTAACATTAAAACATGTAAACATTTTCTAGTAGACACCCAAATTAACCTGAAATTGAGCATAACCTTTGATGGTTTCTGATGACTCAGTTTGTATGGGTTTTTGGCCAATGACACAATCCAAACCTTACATTTGTTGATCCTTTAGGGCTTGCTACAAATGGTTGATAATATGAGTTATGTATGTAAACAAAATCTAAATTTATTTACACTCAGTAAATACATTATATATTTATACTGGCCTTTTGATGGTTATTTCCAGTCAATAGTAGGCCTACAGTACTTCCAGTAACAAATGTAAGACAGCAAAGGTGTTAAGTGAAAGGTTCATATAGGTAAAAGTGGTACACATTTGTAGTACTATGTGACATTGTTATTTTTATGCATCGTATATCAATCATGTCCAAATAAACCACTAAGAAACATTAGCCAAGGAAGAAATTAAATCCAGTTTTTCATCAAAGATCGTTTGGAAATCCTAAAGCCCATGAAAGGTTGAAAACAAAGTCCAGTAGCATACTTGGTCCTCATGAGGTCTTTTACATGAGGATCCCTACCTTTGATGGTGCATCTGCATCATGTCAGGAAACTCTGGTGCTACGCCAGCATCTCAGTGGGTGTGTTGCAGAGGCATACCGCTTGTAATGAGTTCCACTAGCGGGACAGAAAGACATCTCTAAAGTAGCCTCAGAGAGACTTTAATTTCTGCTGAGTCGTCCCCAAAACCTCTCCTGTAAAGAAATACCTTGATGACTCTACCTCCTATTTCTGAAGTTAACGGCTTCTTTTAAAAATATGTTTGAAGCTAATAACCTCCTGAAATCATGCTGAAATCATATTTGGATCTTTTGGCAAAACATCACACGCATTCCTACCGTGACATACTCTCTGCTGTTGTATTTATTAGTTTCCAACCTAACAATAAATGTCAAACTTTAGACATGTCCTGCAGGGTTCAGCTGCTCAGTTTGTACAAGCACATGAGAAAAAAATTTCTGGCAACATAAAGGTTCAGCTAATGAAAAGGTGTGATGTTATGGCAATTTCAGTGAGATTGTTAACCTCTTGCCTCTATTTCCTTCGTGAGCTGGCTTGGTTCTTATTTTAAATATCTCAAATCTCCAGTCCTTTCATTTCATGAGCAAACACTCAGGCTTGGAGGAGTCATGTGTTTTTGATGACCATTTTCCATTTTAGAAACTCTGAAACATCCCTTGTTTGCTTGAAAAGGATAATCACCTAACCCATGAAATGTTGATGAGCAAAATGAGCAGAGCCATATTTACCATACCAAGAGGCTCATTAGAGAGTCAATCCCAGTGACGAGTTGTATGAGGTGGCAAGCACCTGCCTGCTGTCTGAGACATGCCTCTCTTATTGCACTCACTTTTATTTACTCACTCTCAAATTATTTTTGGCCCTTAGTTGACAAAGATAAATGGAGGGATTAATATATATTGGACTAATCTGGAAGCTTGCAGTGGGGGTAGAAGAGAGCCTGGATAGTATTTCCCTCAGGTAACCAAACACAGGCCCACTGGATTAAGAGCCATTTGAGGCAAGGCTTAGCCATGATCCAAAGCCATTAACAGAACATGGCTGTAGAAAAAAAACAAGGAGAGGAGAACCAAGGAGCTTTTTAATTGCCTCATACTGATTATAATTCAAAGATGCTACTTAATACATGATTACATGCACACATGAACAGACATGCTTTTAGTTAAAATTCAGAATGAGGTCTTTAAAATACATTTGGGCAAAGAAATTCTTTGTTTTGAACAACCAAGGAGAAGTTGAGGGAATTCTTGTGTTTGATCATGAACACTGACCTGGGATGTCTTTCCTCGTGATTTGCTTGAATTCATTTGGCAGTGGAAAACAATACAATAAACACAGAGTTGCATAATGGCATGCTGTAGACTTACTACAGCATGTTTAGTTATGTTAATGAGGAAGACACAATTAAGAGAGAAAAGCAAAAAATCCTCTAAATCTCCTGCAAGAGATTAATAAATAACTGCTTTTTTCTTCATCCAAGATTTGAGCCAAAAAGGTACTTTCACAGAAGGTTCGTTTTATTGTTTGGTTTCGCTGCTGCTGTGAAGGTGCACTCAATCAGAAAGTCATTGAGTGTCTTAATAACTGCGTCATTAAATAGACACCTGTTGTGAGAAATAAGGTCCCTTGTTTTCTTGCAATGTTTGAATGCGACTCTACATGGTGTGTTTTTACTGTCCACCACTAATAATATAAAAATATTTGTCACTACATCCATAGGATTTACCATCTGGGGATCATCCAACAGTGAGTGCACCTAAGCTCAGTATAGGCCTTTTTTACAGCAGACTTTCTGACTCTTAGCAGGAAAAGATCAGGTGCTACTAATAACATCAAATATGTCTCTGTTCTGTTTAAGGGTCCCAGTAAACCCTGACAGTGAGAGAGAGAGCAAACATGCAAAATGAGGCCTGAGCAGCTAAATGGAATTCAGCCAACGTTCATTTTATTATTTAAACTTAAAGCTTCTAAAACAAATCTGCAACACTATTATATGAATAAAATTTAAATTGTAACTTGCCGTTTATTTATGCAGTTTATATTTGCTAAATTCTATTGAATGACCTCGTTCTGAACTCCTGAACATGTAGTAAACTGAGTCAGTCTACTTGAAAATGTGTTTTCTTACAACTAACCATGTACTAATGTCTCTGGGGATGATCGATGAAAAGCATTCATTAAGTACACACATTGTTGTCATACTTTCAGTCATACCAGATTGGGCATATATTTGACAGGAATACAATTCTCTGCTTAGTGAGCCACAGTGATTAATTTACTTTTATTTTCTTGCTACACATTAGGATTAGTTTGACCTTGAGAATAGAAAAGGATATAAAGCAGGGGTGATTTTTTTTAAAAACTCTTTCGGTTTGTATTGCTTGTAGACAGGCGCAGGTAATTGAACTGATAAAGACAATGGTGATCAGTGATTGGCTCATGGGCGGCTGTGGCTCAGGAGGTAGAGCGGGTTGGCAGTTAATCGGAAGGTCGGCGGTTCAATCCCTGGCTCACCCTGGTTGCGTGTCAAGAACCCCGATTTGCCCCTGTGTATGAGTGAGTGTGAATGTTAGTTTCCGTTTGAGCTAGTTAGGCTCAGTGTATGAATGTGTGTGACTGGTGAATGCAGATGTAGTGTAAAAAGCGCTTTGAGTGGTCGAAAAGACTAGAAAGGTGCTATACAAGTATGGAGCATTTACAAAAGATGGTAATGTCAGAGTAGTGGCAACGTTAGTCTTCTTAGATTGGATGAAGAGAATAAAACAAAAAGTATTAGCACCAAGAGTGATTGAGAGGGAGTCTGAATCAGAGAAGGGGAGTAATTTTTACTCTCTCTTTTGAACTTTCACCAAACTCTTCAGTACATGATAAACCTTACACACCTAGAATACACATGTGTTTTTAAATGTGTAAGAAGAATGATTAGGTGCTGGCTGCAGATAGTTCAGTTGGAGTCATAAAAGTTTTAAACAATCAGAATGTATTTGTACAGCCCAATTACTTTGCATTGTCAGGGTTGTGTGGCGAGGTAGGTCGGTGGACCCAAATGCAGGACAGGTAGGCTGACTGGTACAGTTCAAAAGGTTTATTAACAAACCAAAAGCGAGCACACTTACAATGAGTGGCTGAGTCCAGGTAATCCAAAAATAATAATAGTTCAAACAAACCAGGTGATCCAACTAAAAAAAAAACAAGAAGGTAACATAATCCAGAAAGCAGGGAAACACGATGAGCAAGGCAGGCTAAACACGACAACATGAGACAGAGCGTATACACGCGACAATGACCGGACAAAGACTAAACAGAAACACCAGGTATATATACACCAGGGACTAATGAGCAGGACAGGAGCAACACAAGTGACAGACATAAGACACAGGCAGGCAGGGAGAGAGCAGGGGAAAATAGAGAGACAGCCAGGCAGAGGGATACTGGAGGAACAGTCAGAACACTGGTTACAGATCAGAGGAATATAAATCAACGTACACAGACAGATAACCAAAGAACTACAACCAACAATGAAAACAGACTGAAGCTGGGATTAAAGAGAACTAAGACACCAAACTAGGAACTAAGATACAAGACAAGACAGATACTAAGTAACTTAAAGATGTAGATGAATAATAATAATAAAGATACTACACAGATACTAAAGCAGAATGCTCAAAATCAGATTAATTAATGAAACCAGCAGAGAACATAAATTGACATCTAGCAAACAGACAGAACTCAAGCATGATGGTACTGAAACTAATACACCAGACTGGAACAGAACTGAGATCAGGAAAATACCTAAACACCACTAAACACCAGCTGACGGATAATGACCAGATAAACAATAACATAGACTACATAACAGATAGAGAAAAGACTGATATAACAAAACTGAGAACTACACAAAGCAGGCAGGCACACAGCGTGACATGCATGTTGAGAAATTCCTAGATGGAAGCTACTGAAGTCCCACTGGACTATATGACTTATAATTTATTCACCTGCTGTACATCATTTATGTATATAACATTTGTTTTTGTGAGTAGCACAAAGCGAACTACAACTTAATATTGTTAAACAACTTAGTGTTTTAAATTTAAAAATAAATCTACCTTCTACCGTGATTCAGTTGTAAGTTGTAATTGTAAGTGTGTTAGCAAGTATATCGCACCTATTCAGATATTCAACCAGCCTTTTTTACATGACATTTTGACATTGCTGCCATTTTGACTCACAACAGTAGGACAAGCACAGCTGTCACTAGTAATATTAACAATGACACTGTATTCAAGTGTTCCAATAAACCCTGACAGTGTGACTGTGAGTCAATGATGATAACCACAGTAGTACCCTGAAACCAAAGCAGCTAAATGGAATGTAGCCATCATTCATTTTATTATTTACACCTGTGCTTTTCCTTCTTTGACATGTCAAAATGTCGTGTGAAAAAAAGGTCTATCACATACCTTTTAAAAGCTGTTGTAACAGAAAGTTTAATCTGAGGCCTCACAATATTGTGTGCACTTGTGTTTTTGTTTGTGTAACAGTGAGTGAAAATAATGGTCACATTCCAATCTATGTAAGGAAAATCTTGCAGTACACTGAAAAGAAAATGTGGATCTAGTAGTGTCACTAGTGGGAATTCACAGACATTAAAAAAGTGTGTTGTTGACTTGCACTTCAGATTGACATGGATTTGCTCAAAAATTGGGGGGGGGGGCAACAGTCCAATTAACCTTAATGTGCAGAAATATGTGCATCCAATATCTCAAGAACTTAGAAACAGGCATAAAAGTAATACATCAAAATAGGTTACTAAACACTCATTGTTTAGACATGGCAACCATTGCCCTAACCATTGTTCCTTGAGGGTTGGTGTCAGGAAAAAAATAAATTTGGAGAAGAAAAGATGATTGAAACCACTGTCAGATCATTTTCTATACAAACCAAATATTTGTTATACTGTTGAGTTATAATGGCTCAATCTTTAGCACAGCTGCAGCCAGTCAACCTGAGGTGATATCTAATCAGCCAAATGAGCTGAGAAAGCCTGTGTGAAGAACCAGAGCCTGGAACATTTTAGTGACATTGTGATATCTCTTGATGATTTTTTAAATCTTTTTTTCAGTTGATTTTTATCAATGTCTCTTCAAAATAAAGTATACGCTGTAAGATTGACTTGGTAAATGCCTCTAGCATTAAATGGTATGCAGCATGTAACTCAATTTGAAAAACAAAGAAGTGCTTTTTTTTAAGTGCTTCTTGATCCTCTATTTAATTTACAAATACCACCACTGAATTGGTGTGTTGTCTTCAGTTTGTAACCCGAAAAACAAAATTCAAATGATGGAATGTACTATTACTGCCAAACTAACTGAGCTGAGAGGTTTTTAAATTACAGTGACACTAGAACTAAATCATGGTGGTTTATGTTAAGGTTTCTTTAAATGAGTCATGTTTGACTCCAAAGAAAGTGGTGACATATTTGACAAATATGGACAGCTAAAAAAAATGTCAAATGTCCAAAGGTGCATTTGTTATTATTATTAAAACCTGCATGTAGCTTTCATCTGTATGGTTTACATAAAAACTGTTATTCTCACCAGTGCAGAAATATGTCTGAAACCGACCATATTGGAACTCTCATCTTCGTAAAACCCACAGACGTTTCATGCCCGAAAGGGTCATTCAAAGAGGAACTGTTGCAATACACCACATCAAACACAAGGTGGTGCCACGGAATAAGGTGTGATGAGACCTGTTTCGCTCCTTCACCAGAGGAAGTACTGGGAGAAGTATCAGCTCACTATTGATGTCACGCACGAACTGAAGTTGGATCGAGATAGTCTGAGTGTTTTAACAGATGCGAAGTCTGTGTCACACATCCATACGATGACAGGTTCTCTCCATTTTCCTCCTGACCTTTTCTGCTAATCACAGCCACTGTAAAAGATGAGCTATAAAACACTGGCCAGCTGGTGATAAAGAGCCCTCACATCTAGCAGGTGGTGCACCGTATGTAACGTCCCCTCCATACAACCAGACGGTTATGGCTTTATTGCCCTACACATCCCCATCATATCTGCCTGCTCCCCAGCCGCAGCCAGGTAAGACCACCTGTCGGAACAATGATAAGACAATAAGAGGGATTGTATGGAGTTATAGCCTGGACTGGATATGGCTGTAATAATAATAAAGTGTGTGTGCGTGAGTGAGGTTTGGATGTTCATGGCCATGTTTGATTAGTGTGTGGGTGTGGGTCCATTTAGTTTGGTAAAGAAAGTTTTTTTGTATTTTTCCTTATATTTACAGAAAGATATATTTGGATTTTCTTAGGCTACATTACGAGGTCTATATGTGTGCTATGGTCCAACATGTCCACTGGAGGGCAATGTTGCTCACTGCAACATGAACCTTCTTTTCTCGTTATGTTTATAATTTATTCATTTTGGTGTGTGTTTTTTTAATTATCAGTGGTATTTTTAGGTGTTATTTAAATTTAAAAACCTCATAAATTCTAAATTAAGGGGGAGAGAGAGAGAGAGAGAGGGAGGGCGAGAGAGAGAGAAGGTGCGAATAAAATACTTTTTTCCCCAGCACATAAACACCACTGGCTGCATTAAGCAAATATGGCTGGTTGTCCATTTTGCTCGATTATCTGCAAGCTTTCACAGCTGGAGTTGTACACAGTGCTCGCTCACTTGCAGACGCTTGGTCGGCTTAGCAGTTATACAAACAGGGCTGGCTGATTATTTTTGCTTTGATTTACCAACATGCCACTGAGATCAACAGATCAACAGCTAGCTTTTTGAGTGCTCTGCTTTTCAGCATGATGTGCAGTAAGTCTGAGGATCTCTGTGCAAACAGCCTCTTTATGACAGAGAGCGAGGTGAGTGGCTTCAGACACTACAAGCCAGACAACTCATCAAACAAACACACTGAAGGCACTGAGTACACTCACTCTGTACCATCTGATTTGTGTTATTAGAGCATTTATTGATGTTAGCACAATATTACAGCTTGCTATCAATCACTACAGTGCTGAAGTAGTCACTTTACACAGTTATGTTTTGTGGTGTGCATTATTACCTTTACAAAACAACAATGCTTCCTATTTGCCATAACACATTAGTATTTTACCACTCTTGCATTTGGTGTGAACATGCATTTTGCATTTTTCCCACCTTCTCCCCAATCTTGATAAGAAGATCATAAGCCTCCGACTTTATTCCTTTCTTGACAACTGCAGCATTAAGAGCTATTTAGTGTTTATACAGCACAGAGGGAGGTGCCATCTTTTCTACATGAGCTTTAGCACCTTTCAGCACCTTACTGGCTGGCTCAACCTGCTATCTGAATCTCACCTGATGTATCCGCACGACTACCAGCTGCAGAGTAGAGTGGCTAATCTCTCTCTTCTGATTTCTCTCTCAGTCATTTTGCTTTATTGTTTCTTGAATGTGAAAGTCGATGACTGATTATTTTTAGTGTTCTGCCACCTCCCAAATCTCTCAGCGGGCCTTATCTCAAGATAAAACACAGTGCCTGTTAATGGTTGAAGTGAATGCAGGTGCACACTGCAAATTATAGCAGGAAGAAATAAAGCATGTTAACTAAATCCTTACACAGAGAAATAAGCACACTATATATACTTTTAAGAAATGTGCTGCAATGCTGCCTAACAAAAGAAAACAAGCTTAGTCTTAGCAGTCAATATGTATCTGAAACTCTGTCTCTGTGACAGCTATCACAACACAAAGTTCAAAGCAGAGGCAGCGGCATCAGGGTCCAGGCAGTATCAACAAGCTGTGTGAAGATGCCAGTGTCCAGTATTTTATATGCAAGTGTTTCAGAGTGAGCACTTAGATATCAGAAGGCCAAACCAAAAGCATCCTCACTGTCTCACAACAGCCAATCATGTCGCACGACACTGAGGATGCTGGCCCACACAGCAGCAACATCGTTTCCCTCATATCCATAAACGGATGTTTCAAAGCTACAATTAAAGTGCTTAACCAAATTGGCAGTCAAATGAGCAACAACATCTGCTATACGTTAACGTCGCAATATTTTCCAGCAACAATGCAAAAAAAAAAAAAAAAGTGACCGCAGATGTAAATGGCTCTTTTCTTTTCTATTCCCGGATTTAAAATGGTTCTGTCATACTGATGACTATTGTTAGTAATAGGAAAATATCATTCACGGAATAACTATCTATTTCCATACGACATAAGAATGATAATAGGGATGCAAGCTCACACACATGGTCCGACAACGAATGGTGGTTAGGAGGTGTTTCACTGTGTCGCGTCCATAAAAGCTCACTATACTATGGTGAATCTTGTGGTCTGCTGTTTTCTACAACAGTGAGAAATAAAGCAACTGCCACAACTGTCAGTCAGGTGCCTTTAACTGCCAACATCCATCTCTTTCATATTCTTACGAGCATGACAACATGAGCAGAATCCTTAATGCAGCTCCCTTTTTTCTCTCACAAAAAATTCAGTTGCTCACATTGTGAACGTCCCCTTCGTGTCCACAAATTGGGAAACACATCTCACTTGCATCTACACGGAATAAGCCCCGGATGCCTTGATGGACATCTTAGGCAACACATGGTGAAAACACTGAGGTGGCCTTTTTTTTGTGCTGTTTTGCTTGTGGTCTTTCCACAGTGCCAAAGTGGGCCTGGTTTGCAGCCATGTGTGACTAGGGCACTTACTGGCTCACAATAATGACCCTAATTGGGAAAGTGGGCTCCATTTCAGGGTCACTGACAGACTGACTGGCATGTGAGGAATGTGACCGGGTGGCACCCGCCTATTGTCTGGGCCACCCTATCAATTAGCTGCTTACTGCAATGGACACCTTCCGTCTTGCTTGTCTCCGCTTTTCTCTCAAAATGTCAGCCGTGAAAAAAGCTGACCCTACTTTTTAAAACTAGTCCAGGCAGATTTCTTAGCAAGATGTGCAGTAATGTGGCTATATTGCGTGCTGTACCCCAGTTTGTTTTAGTTTTGTTTTTTGTTTCCTCTGAGGAACTTTTAAATAAATATTTAGCAGTCTAAAAAATCTCACACTTTTTGTCTGAAGGCTCCAAACTTGTCTTTAAACACTTCTCTGTCATGGGAAGCTTACTCCCACCTGACCCCGGAGGTTTCAGCTCTTTCAGAGATCTCCTCTTACTCCCATCGGTATAGTGCAGGTGATTTCTCCCTTTGTCACGCAGCTCTGGTACAGAGAGATGTGCTTCGTCACTAAAGGGAGTGGTGGGCTATTTGTTAATGCTGCACACACTGAACTGGAATTAAGTGTGGCGCTGCACTGCGTGGGATGAAAGTTCAGGTAGATTTTGGAGTGAGAAGTTTTGCAGTAACAATCTATGTTTTATCCCCTCCGGCATCACATTGTCAATTAATCATGTGTTTGATGTGGCTTGCTTCACATTGTGCTCCACACCCTCCAAGCCTTCATGAATGAACCCGTTGTAGCAACTTCAGAATGCCACTTCAGTCAGGAATTTTTAGACATTTCTTTTGTTTTCGATGTAAGACTAATATATTTGCACTGCTATTTCAGTTGTGGTTGCATGCCTAAAATATGGATAAGCAGACATGTTTATTTGCTGGTGGTATGCTTTTGATTAATAACGAAAATGTTTTTAAGCTTTTATGTTTGAAAATGTGTTAAAGAGATAAAAGAACACATTTTGACTCAAGTTTGAGGCCATATCAAAGATTCATGTGACATACAGCACATTAGGTTTCACTGCTTCATATTATTTGTTCACAGAGTCCTTTTTACCATCTCAAAGGCATAACGTGTACAATAAACAGGCTTCTGTGTGCATCTGTGATCTTTTTTGGCTGCGCTATCCATTCAGCTCTCTTTCTGAGCGTGCCACTGTCTGCCACCTGCATCCCTGCAGTGCAGCTCAGATGTGGCTTTTACTAATACCTGCGCTATGGTCCTCTCATTTCAGACTCAGGCGTGCCTCACATTAGTAGGTGTGCATGAAATAAAAGCCCTCTTTGGAACGTGCAATCTCTTATGATTATAGGACAATATAATTTTTTTAGTCTCACCACAATTCAGAGTGCAGATGGTCACATTGTAGCTAAATGTGGCCAAAGAACACAGTAACACACACAAAAAAAAGATTACTAAGCTTGAAAGTAATGAGATCATTTTCCCTTAGCTTGTTTCAGTAATTATCGCCAAACCTTAATAGGAAAGAGTTGAATTCTGTGATGATTTTTACTTGCTGTAGCTTGACACAAGTCACTGACAGACATGGGTGTGAGCCACGCGCATTAAGGTATGTGTGTCAACAGTGCTGGCCCAGAGGTGAACCCTTGGATACAACGTGTGTGTGGGGGGGGAGAAAAGGGAAAGGCAGACAGAGAGAGATGGAGAAAAGCGGGTGTGGCTTGCTAAGTGACTCAGCCGGAGCTTGAGTCTGCTGAGTGACAAATCAAATGCCAATTGACAGAGCGCACTCTGGCTCCGAATTCACTGGCTCCCTCCACTGCACAGGTGGTCTTTGTCTCACACACGCACACACATGCAACACAACAACACACCCACTCACCCACGCACACAGTCACACACACAACGACAACCTACGCCTGCAGCGCATCCTCAATGGGTGATTGCTCCCTGCATTAAACAGGTTAATCTCTGCAGGAAAAACAATACTATTTGAGTTTGACAAACATCCCTGATCACACATAGTGAATCAATATTCAGCAGGAAAACAGCAAAACAAGGCACGCTTTAGTTTTTTCTTCTTTTCTTCTTTTCTCTTTCTGCATTATTAAGAGATTGCGGATCTAATCCAGTGCCCCGTATGTGACCTAGCAGTTGCAACACGACATGCCAGAATCTGACCTCATCCACACACAACCATGACACTTGATTAATGGGCTCTGAGGTGAACCCTGTGTGTCTGTCCCAGGTCAGTCTTTTTGTGCTGATCCTTGAAGGGAGTGGTGAAGTTGTCCCCGCTAAATTGATGGTGCTTCCAGGAAGGAGGGAGGTAAAACAAGTGCCATTTAGAGAGACTTGCTGAACCTCTTTACGTATGGCTTTTCTCTCTCTCTCTCTCCCTCTCTCTCTCTCTCTCTCTCCACACACATACACACACACTCTGGAACAAAGAGAAACCACTTTCAGTTGTCAGTCACAGTTCTAGTTTACCTTGATAACTTTGGCATACTGTCAAACTTTAATCCATAATAGGCGTGTTTGCAAAGCAAAGAATCCCTAAGAATGATCTATTTGCTTATTTCTTAGGTCTTGTTTAAATAAATGCATTACATAAACTCTTTCTGTATTTGTTTGTAAACATCAGGAGATGGCGTGCTGAGTAAATTTACTCTCGTGTGGTCACGGGGGTGCTGAAGTAGCTCCATTTCATAATGCCACCTAACAGCTATGGACTTTTATGCATATTGCCATTTGTAGATTTAACTTAAAGTCTGTTTTTCATAAATTGCTGATGAGTTTGTAAACACTATGGACCAGCTTACTCTTCAGTTTTATAAAAAAATAAAAATAAAGAAGAATGAAACTTTTCTAGAATGACGAATTTGAAATGGATATGTAACATGAAAACATGACAATGGTTTTTACTATTCATCAAAAATAAATACATAAAAATCCAGGTGCAAAGTCAGATTTTAAAGCATTGTCCCAGTCCCAACCCTCAAACCAGTTTCACAGCATCTGCAAAGTCAGGTGTGAAATCCATCACGTCTCTGCCTGCGTCATTGACCTTTATTATATGAATCAGGGTTTCCACTTGCAGATATAACCCACTGTTTCGCAGCCTCATGCTGATACCATTGCTGATATTTTGTAAATGTGAAATGCTCTGTCATGCTCAACGTGTTTAACATCTTATGAACAGACTTGCAACCCGCCCTCCTGTCTGCTTCCCTGTCTGTACTCCACCAGAGACAGGGATTAGAGGCCTTGGAGGACTGACTGTATGGATGGTGTATGAATAACTTGAGAGAGGTGACAGACGGGACAGATCGCGTCTCATCACCAGTAAAGCCTTGGGGCTCCCATAAGGGACCAGTGCATCACACAGAGAGCTACATAAAGGGCCGCCGCAGACGAAGGCCTGGTCAAGGCCTAAGCTATAGAAGCCCTGACATCTGGCTTTCTTCTATGCTTCGCCGCCAACCTGCTACCACAGTCTGGCAGCTATATGCACTTCATTATTGCGCCTTAATGCGCTCTTGAATCACAGTCAAAATTTTGTCCTGATATGTGTTTTTATTGCCAATATAAATTTATTTGATATGAAGTATCTGCCATAAGATATACAGAAAGTTATACCAGCATACAGTATATGATGCTTGCAGCATCATTATATTGCCCATTTAAGTACAAAATGTGCAATGTGTGTTGCGTTTGGCCAACAAACTGTAAAGATAAAATTATGATGAAACAATAAAGGCAGGCTCAATCATTTTGAGGGGAAGATACACAGCAGGTGGTATGAAAAGCTCTGACAGAACCCCTGATTTGTGCAGAATTGTGTTGCTTAAAGGATATGGCCACCAGATGCCCATTTGGATGAAAATCTAGGTTTCAGTCTAATCTGTCAATTTCAGAAGCCAAAAACGTGTCAGCTTTGTGAGCAATGCAAGAAACTTTGGTGTGAACACTGTTCCAAAACACTTTTTTAGTTTACTAGATTGAGAATTGTCAGGCTTGTGTTTACAATTTTATGATTACAATTATATTTTATTAATCTTATTTACAAATATCAAGCCATACAAATTTTTTCTAGGAATAGTTGATTGCCTTTGTGCTGGGTGCACAGGACCTCAGCAGTCCTAGGAACATAGCCATAGATGGCAGTGTTTTGCCTTATTTTTAACAGCCCACTCAGCTCTGTGGCTGTGCAGAAATTAAATATTGTTTGTGTGGGAAATGTTTTCTTGTTGGAGTATATATATTCATTTTTCATTTGACAGTTTTGTCTGGCCTTCTCTACCACTTAAGGTAAATTTCCTGAATCAATGAAACATTTTAATAATATAAAATAGTGATTCTCACATGTTACATTAATAAGAGTGCCTCATACACTTCTTGCAGTTTTAAACTTTAAATCTCACATCAGGTCATACATTTACTTCCAACTTATCCACAGTTTTTACTGAGAGCTTTTTTCTGTGCCGTATCCATGTGAGTCATTTTGTGGCTTCAAATGCCACAGTGATTCCACTCACTTACCTTTTTTAGCGGAAATAAATATAAATTCACATTGTGTCAAATGTGTATTTTGGAGGATTTTATATTCCTATTTTAAATTTGTGCTATTTGTTTAAATTTGTCAATTATGTGATTAATTAAAAGTGTTCTTAAACATGACACTGTCACATTTTCCTTGTAGACATTATTTTATTCCCAGATATTAAATTACTTTATAGTTATCCCCATTTTTACATTATTTAGGATGAGAAATTATCCAATAGAGAAACAAGGTGAACTTTCAAAATAAAAAAATAAAAACAACGTGATCCTGATTTTCTTCTTTTATTTGCTGAGTTATAGACAATTTGTTGACAAGTTCTACTTGAATAAACTGTGTTTAAACAACAGTAAATTTCCTTGGTCTTTTGCTCCGACTGGGCCAAGGTCGGTTTTATATTCGACTGAAATCATAAAATGACACTTGAGATAAACAGAATGTTTACTCTCCCCATGTGAGCTGAGGCTGATATGTAAATGCTGCCTTATTCTTTCATCAAATTTGCATTTACCCTCTTAACCAAACACTACAGGGCTCCAATTCAAACAACACTAATGATGGCTGGCCCTTTATGACCGATTGCCGTATCGGCGAAAAGGGGGAAGAGCAATTTAGCCTAGAATGAAAGGAGTAAAGCATAGTAGCTATCTGTGAGTGGCTGACAATAATTGGATCAACTTTGCAGAGAAATGGATGTGTTTTGATGCTCTAGTGGCTGACTGGCAATCAGCTGGCTTTTTGCCTATTTATCATTCCCCTTTTATCTGCTGCTGCCAGACCTTTCCACAGCGTCCATTCCAGGGCCGGCTAATCAAACAACTTTTTAATAGGACTAAACGGCATCTCCACAGCCAGAGAACAGAGCAGGGCTTCACGGCACAGGGAGGAGAATCTTGGGATGAATATCAATTAACACTCTGACATGCTGTTTTTCTGCTATGAGAAGTTTGACACAGTATCAAGAAGATTCAGCTGACTTTGTTTGCTGCTTTCAGATCTGTCAGGCAAGCTGTGCTTCACGAAGCCACAGCCTCTGCACATTAGCCTACTTACTCACTCTTACTGCTCATCAGCAAGAAAAGACTCAACTTAGCTGGACTTGACCTTTCAGTTGGAAGTCCTCCAGATCTGCTTTCTTTGCTGCTGCTGATTACACACCTTTACTGGAAGGACTTCGCTGCTGACGTCTTTTAAATACATTTGCCTTTCTTTTGCATTTTCCAAACAGAACTTAAACACACCAGAACTTTCAGTGAACCCATGGGTGCATCGTTAATAAACTATTTTTTCTACTTTTCATGTGCAACATTTCCAATGAGAGATGACATTGCCTGTGGTCCCGTAGCACCTTTGCACAACTCTCTGGACACTAATCTGTGCCGGACTCGTGTAGACTTATGGCAGCTTAGCAACATGGACAGACCACATTACAGTGAGATGGTTCAAGGTGCTGTCAGAAGCAAGCCTGGCTTGTTTTCCCTCCTTGTCGCAGGATAAAATGAATGCCTTGCAGCCCACCACAAGCTCACCAGCTGCTGCTTGTCCATGCGGCTATAGAGTAGTTAACAAGCTCTAAACAAAACAAGTGACAAAATGCAACAAAGGGCAGCAGGGAGTGAACAGGGCCTAACGGGGCTGTCTTTAAGGAGGATCTCCCTGTTGGTCCCCTACCACCAAAGGAGGGCAAGGCAGAAAAGGGGACCTTGATTCGATTCCTTGCTAGGAAACTGAGGGTCTTAAGTTTGGAATGTGTCTCCCTACGCATGTGATATCCCACCCTGCGAGTCCTCTGGCCATAGGTCACACAATTTGTCTTTGTTTACAACGCCTCAATTATGTATTTCCTTTTTGATAAAAAAAAAGATGTGGTGCCCTTGGAAGAGAACAACAAACTCCCATTTTGAGTGTGCCTGTCAAATTGCTATCTAATTGTTGCAGGGCTGCAGGGGGAGCTGATATCTGCTTTTCTCCCGCCGCCGGCTGCCGGCCCTGCCGTTCACAAAGCCCGGGGATGCCACACACATTCTGTTTGTTCTACATGAGCAAACAGATTGTAAACTGGCTGATAATTTTTGTACTGACAATGTCATTTACGGCTGTCAGCCTTTTGTCTGCTCTGTTTGCTTTATTCAAATATGAACCGAGTGGACCTCCCCTCCACCGCTCACTTCTGCATTAAAATCACATCAATTCACTTCCATTTTGTCTTATCTGAAATTCATTGGAGGCAATCACTTGGTTGAATGCCCTGCTGTTGCCATGGAGACCAAAGGTCCCGCGTGGACTTCAGAAGGATTAGGAACTTGTAAGATTTAAGTCTTGAAGTACACAGTTGCTTTGTTGTGTCTCCCTTTGATTTGCTGGGGAAGAATTTGCCTTTTCTAACTTTGGACTGAGGTGAAATAAATCTGTATATATATTAGCATCCTCTGGCAGGATTGATAAATATTCATATACTCCCCCTTGCACAGATCTATCTTTACATTTACAAGTCTCTATAGTTATTTGCTTGACCCTGATCTGCATTCATATGGCACGGTGATCCCAACAATGCATCACTCCGAAAATTACATTTTTACATTTTATTCCTGCACCGCTCTGCTTTATTTGTCAAGCAGCCATCTTTGTGCTGAAACTATGACAGTCCAAGTGGCATGCAGTGCTGGGTGCCCTGGTGGCACCTCTTCTCCCTGCTGGGGGACAATAACTCCAACTCAGCGAATCGAGCAGGGGTGCTCTCTGGGCGCTTGCCTCCCGGGGCGTCCCGCTCTGCTCCTGAGGCATCTCCCCCCTCTTTGTTCGCCAAGGTCAGGGCACAAAGTGCTGAGTTATTCACATCAAACTGTCTGGCTGGAAGCGGCTGCAGATGTTACTGTTTTTGTGTTTGGTTTTGTCTCCTCACTCCGTCTATTCTCTCTACCCTGCATCTTGTCAGCGCTGGCTGCCAGGGCGCTTGGCGTGTGAGTTTTTAAAAAGCTGAAAAAACGTGGCCTCTGAAAGAGAAGTTGAGGCCTTGGCTCCTGCACCTTGTGAATTGGTTTTTTTTTTTATTTTCTTTCCCTTTACAGCGAAAAGTACAAAGTAAACAGTCTGAAGTAAATGGATTCATTTTTAGTTGCGCCAGGCAGTTTGTGCACAACAGAGAGCTGCTTCTTTTTGTCCTCTTTACCATCAATGCTAACATCTATTAGGCTACCCTTTATTGTCGGCCATGACAGGCGTTTTTCAGAACTTAATGCATTCCAAATATTTTCTCCACTTTCTTACAAAGGCTAAGAATAAAAGAAATCTTTTGAATAGTTTGTACATTTTAACTAACAAAAGGATTGTCTAGATCAAAACACTGAATAACGTTCCTAAAATATGCTGCTGATGTATGGAGTGATTTGCATCTCATTTCCTTATTGAATTACACCGTACAAACTGACTAGTTTTGTTGTTGATGAGACAGCCAATGGAATAGCAAGGGTGCCTGGATGCAATATATTTCTTCATATATACATTTTAAATGCAGTGTTAGTACCTACTAATGATGTAAACATCAGTGACAATATGTTTGCAAAAGTGCATTTTCTAGTCTAGTAGTTATTGATGTTGCAATGAGTCTTCCTGTGAACATTTTTAAACAGCACTTGTAATCTTTATTCTCCAATCTCTCTTTTAGCTCAGACATTTTAGCAATACATCAATCATTTTTTAGTGCCACTTCAACATTCTGTGAAATTTGAGAGGTAAACAAAAGTTCTCTCTACTGGCATGGTGTCACCTGGAGCATCTAAACAATCAATGCACATTTGCAACTTGGTATTTACCTGGTGTTGACATCAATGGCAGCCCTTTAAATTAAGGTCATTTTGTCAGATATTGCATGACATTACACATGGCATTTTGGATGGATAACTAGACACTGAATATAAAGTAAAAGCACCTATTTCACTTTCATGCTGGGTCAACTCAGATTGTGTTTCTAAGTAATTGAAAATTACTCGTAATAAGAATAAAATACATTTCCACAAAAGAGGAAAAACATTCAATACAACAACAAACAAAGCAAACATCTAACTGCTTGCCTGGGTTTTAATTGCACATTTCCTGTAGTCAAAGCCAGGTGGCAAGTTTACATCCCTTGTTTTGTCATTAACAATACATTTTTCAGCATTGAACATTGCAGATCTCACAAAGATTCGCCTCTGGAAAAGGTTTTGACAGAGTCTTGCCGCTGCCTGTCGAGACACTATTTCATCTATGGAAGGAGGATTATTCTCAAATACCAGTCCCTGTTTGAACAAAAGGAGCTGATGATGGCAAATTAGGCTCGGGTTTTTTTCTGTTGGGAAAAAGAAGAGAAAACTCTAAAGTCTTACATGGTGGTCTCCATTTATTCATAATGATATAGTCACCTACAGTTTACATGATTACAGAAGGGAATGATCAAAGTAACAGCAATGGGCATTTAATCTGCATTTTATTCAATGGATCACTGCACCATGAACAAGCCTTTTACTGAGTTAAACGCTGTAAAGTAGACATGATAAAACAGCGTAGGTTACACTTTGGTCAAGGACACATCTCAGTGGTTCGTTGACAGTCTTTATTGTGCCAAGAGGGAATGGGAAATCAATGAAACTGACCTGTCCAATCCAGTGTACCTATAGGCTGACCGGGGTCACTGTCAGGAAAGATCTGGCTCAGCAAAGTAAACAGAAAACTTTGAAAGGTCCTTTGGGACATTTTCAACTAAATGGAGAAATGACACATCAATATTGCACCTCAACTGCAATATTCTATTTCATGCTCAGTAAATGCAACAAAGAATCCAGATTGCAAAGTTCTATATAAAAGCAAAGTGCGCACAAGTAGATCAAAGATACTGATCTGACAATGTGCTGAGCCTGATCAGCTTTATCTTCTCTGTCTTGCAGCTCTGCGCGGCTGCTGCTGCCACTAGCTGCTGCACAGTTGGCCGTGCTATTGATCTCACTGTGGCTAAAGACACTTCATGTACCCTGAAAGACTGCTACACAAAGCGGTGACATTGATAGGACCACACTGAGGTGGGTCTTTTTGTTCCTGCCTGTGTGTGGGAGTTGGACTAAGGATGGGGGTGGGGGCAGTGTCTTGAGCTGACCCACACAGGACAACATATACACTTCAAGCAACTTAGGAGCTGTTGGGAGTTAAACTGAAATGTTGGGCTGTCTTTTAATCTTTAATCTAACACTTTTTCTGTTTGACTCATTTAACGTCATCAGATTTGTACGAAAACTAATCCAGTTAATCTACTTTGTTGTCTAGACAGCCATCTTCAAAAACCTCAAGCCTCATATTTTATAGTTTGAAAAATTTAGTAGATATTGCATATTATCCCACATATACACGCAGCACCCTAACTGAAGTTCTGCCAAGTTCAACTCTCACTGTGTCAGTAATGTTTGTACATTTTGTTAGGACTAAAGGGTTAAACCTTTCTTTGTACACAGTCTGAAAGGGAAAGTCAGTTTGCAAAGCAGTGGCTGTCGACAAGGCTTCGTCGTCACACACAAGTAGCCTACATGTAGCCACATGAGACTCCTGCCTGCACATCTGGCTTTTATTTTCGTAGCTAAGGAGTAACTAAACAGTGCTAAATCCAAAAACGGATTTGTTGTTTTAGACCCAGGTGGAAAGGATGCACGAAGAATTTTTATCGCGCACTGATTTCTTCCTTCCCTGCATTCCATGCGTAACATATCACTGTCATTAGTGGGCGCTTGCTTGTATTGTTTTTCTAAAAGAAGTCCATTTTGACAGGATTAGCCATTGCTAGGAGCCTTGTTAAAGTAGACTTAGTATATCCACATGTAGGAGCTGTGTTGTGCAGTTTTGAAAGAGCCGTGGCCACCCAGATTTCTGGAGTTGCAGGGGATGACTCTGCAGGCAAGGCGTGACTGATGCACCTCCCAGAACAACAACTTCCAAAAGGCAAGTGGGTAATTGATTTGGTGCTTTGTTAATAGCTCATGGCTAATTGGGCATACCGTGAGTGGCAAAATCAACAAGTACAGAATGGGTCTGCACAAGTCAGAACAAAGCAAAAAAACATGGCCAACCTCTGGGGAAGAAAAGGACAGTCACGTTTTTTTTTAGTGCAAAGGGATATCATTCAAAATATTGTATGATTCCGAAATCCTGAAATCAATTCAACTCTGTCTCATTTAACTCGCTGCTAGTACAGATTTAAGTTAGGATTATGCCAAAGCATTACATTCAGTCTTTTGTTCTTCTCTAGAATTTTAATGCCACCCTCCGCTGTTTACATTGCTCTGGCATTTCTCTTCAGTGGCACATAGGGTGTCCCTAATTAGATCATAATGCTGATCTGTTGTCCTGATTAGCATTGAATAGACTTTGATCAGCGTGTATTATCAGATTACTGTGATAGCCCACCTTTGGATTAAGACAAGGTCCACGCTCATTGTACCCTCTTGCTGGGAAGAAAGAAGGGGTGTGGGTTGCTTGAGGATTAAGTCCGATGCCGCCTTTGTATGCGGGAAATACCACTTTATCAGGGAGGGCTCTGTCGAGCTGCTCCAGCAATGAGGAGGGGGAGCAGGCTGCTCTTTCAGGGGAAGCAGTCTTCTGTCCCCCGGTCTCTCTTCCAGGCCCCAGCCTCCTTTGTGAAGGCCCAGTGACCAGCGAGGCACACAAGGAATGACACACCCCAATCTGGCCTGTTTACCCAGGGAAATAATCACTAATTTTGGAATAATCGTGCCTCCCGCTGACCAAGACTAATTGAATGGTGGCATGCCATGGAGGCGCTGGACCAGCTTTGCACTGCCTCTGCCTTGTCAGTGGTGTTTGGCCAGGCAGCTCAGAGTGATTGATCCCCAGGGCTAGAACACACCATGGAGCTGTGAACACAGAAAGGCGGAGCTGGAAGATATAGAAACATAATTAGTCATGAATATGCCTCCATACCCCTGCTGTGATGATCCTGAGATTTTAGGATTGAGGAATGTTGGATAACCCATCAGTGCTATTTGGACAAGTTGGCTGCATTGTGACACACAGGGATAGTCTGAAGAAATATGTGACCCAGCTGAACCCTCTCTAGAAATCCAAATTTCATATGTAGAGAATGCCTTTTCATAACAGCTGAGAGCACTTGCATTTATTCATTATAACGTGAGGCTTCAGTGTTAATGCCAGGTTTAGAAATAAAAGAACCATCCCTTGCCAATAAATGGGTCATTCCTGTTGACATTTTTCCCAGCATGAGCCATTTTGATCACCCAAAATATCTATGAGTTCAGACTCATAGAAAGAGGATTTAAGAGCATTCCTTCATAATGCTGATAGACAAGTATCATTTCATCAGCCGTCATTTTTTCCCCATAGAGCTAATTCACTGAAACTGAAAGGGAAGCTTTGAATGAAGTAATGGAAAATTTCAATCCATCTTTTCTCACTGACAACATTTCCCTCTTTTAGACGCAGCTTACTGCCGCAAAAGAAGCGAAGTGTTTCATGCTTTGTTTGGTATTTCTGAGAGAACAAAATGCCTCTAGGTTTGGATAATTGTGAGGGAGAGCAACAGTTCAATTTGGAACATAGTCAAAGAGCAACATAGAAAATGTAAATCCCAAAACTGGAACTGCTGCTCCTGACTTGTATCCAGCTTATGTGTAGTCGCTTTTATCTATTATCTTGTTAATGAGAGTACACAAAGGGTCCATTGCAACATAGATTTCGCAACTTTTATGAACAAATTTTAGGGTTAGTGCTGGGAAAATACTCTGTCTCTGAAAGTCTCTGAAGTTTCAGCCAGCTTTTTGGAGGTAATGAGCTAAACAGGTGAAAACATGACACTTAATATTATCCCCGATTCATTGTGAACTATACAAAATGGTGTTTTGCTGAAGCACTGCGCATGCAAAATTATAAATAATCAGCATCCCACATGAAATGCTGTAAACAGTCAGCCCATATGCATTCATCTATATTGCAAATGGAAGGACTGAGCATACCATTATGTTAAAACTGAAAATGGAAGTAAAGTATTTTGGATTAACGTCAGGCAAAACAAACGCAATATGTTCTTTTAAATATTTTCCCAAACACATTTGCCACAAATGTTCCAACACATGCACACACATAAGAATACACAGACACAGGAAAACTGAATGGCTGATATCAAGGTTCCCATCTGCTGTCAGATCAATATTTTGTGCATGCCTTGTAGGCCTGTCTGTTTACCCTAGGCATCTGTGCCTAGCATACCAACCCAACGCAATGTTTGAGCATGTGACTGTGTAATAATGGCAGATAGGGGAACTAATAGCCACTGCAATATCTGTAGCTTGACCCAGTGTGCCTCTCCCTAATTGATCTATAGATTAACATCAGACACATCAGTCAGGGGTTAACCTTTTCTGTTAGCTGCACTGTCTTTGCTGTGGATTATCAAGCAATTGGAAGGCTGACAACGACTGGCATGAAAGGAGCTATCCACAGTCTTCATTTTAATGTATTTCAAAGGAGAGGTTAAAGGAAAACAGCAGCAATATAACCATATTAAATTATACACCAAAACCAAAACATTTTTATCTATCAGTTTTTCCATTATACTAATAATGTTGTGCAGTTTTTTCTTTTATTCCACAATGTGCATACTGGACGTTTATCTTTAAACAACCTTCTTGGTCGGGTCGTTGAGTACTCTTCCTCCTCTGTGGCTTCTTTCACAAAGTGTCTATTTCAATGGTGTAGACTCACCAAGGTCAGTCTAGTCCAGCCCTGCTCGGCCTCACAGTTCCCTTGCCCTATATGTACACTTGGTCCGGCTATGTAAACTTTGACATGAGGGTGTCAATCTCTCCCATATTTACCATAGGCTTTATCAGACCATGATTAGTTTTCCGAGCAAATTTGGAGGTAAAAAGGAAAACACCACTAGCAGTTTGTAAGCCAACACTGCGTGTGCCACTGTTGGGCACTGCATATTTACAAGGGTCCAGCTTGTTTTGCTAAGGCTTTCTCTGTAGGTACATGTCAACTGAGGGCTTTTGGAAGAAGCAGGGGTTTATCAACCAGCAAGAAAGGGTGCGTTCACGTATGCCGGCCACCCCAGCCGATTCATGTTTGTTAGCTGTGCTGTTACCTCGACTTGTACTGTAAATACTTAAAGCGTAGTGGATGTCAACAGTAGGATTTCAGTGAAACCCATCACAATATCATCAGTGAGTTTATCCAGACCCACTCGAACAAATAAAACATGGAGGGACTTGAGGAAGTTCATAATGCGCTCAAAAAAAGGAGATAGCTCCATAGTAAAACAAGACAGATGTGATTATTTTCATTTATTGCATTAGGAAAACAATGGAGTAGGACATCCTAAGATTGAACTTGATAGGATTATATTTGTGGACACTGGTCAATGACATACGAGGGCCCTAAGTGTTTGCCTCAAACAAATGGTCCCCACTAAACGTGTACTCAAGCCAGAGTAAATTTGATTGTGTTGAATGGGGAGAGGAGGGGTGGCTCGGCCATTCCTGTAAACACTGGAGAAAGAGAAACATTTGCTATGACACGGATAAAGCAAAGATGATAATAGCATGCAAATGTTGGCCGATGCAACAAAGCAGTTTGCTTTTACGGACCTTGAAGAGTCCTCGTAGAATAATGACACTGACCTTAGTTTGTGCACTCTAATAGTACTGCGGTCGGTTTGCAATGACGTCAAGAAATGAACGCTTCTTTTAATACATATTTTATGCGCACATACAGACTTACAGTAGTTTGCACCTTTTAAAATTACCTCTGTTTCTCAGTGTGACTCCTAAATCCAACTATGAATACTCCTCCCTGTGCTGAACCTAATCCAACTTAGTTAACTCTCCTCATCTAATATAATAACCGTTGACACAGATCTCATCAAAAGTTATTAATGCTGAAGTTCGACTTCCTCACTCCCATGTTACCATCTAACCTGGACCAATCCCATTCCACATTGCAAGGTGTCATGGTAACTGAGGGAAACGCTTGGTCTCTGTTTAATAAACGTGGTCTGACCAGAGTGAGCGTCCCTTATTGACCACTCAGGAAGAGATTAAACGCTGGTGACATTTCCGAGGTGGAATTTGCAATTTCCACAAATATGAGGGCGTCCTCGAGCTCGGCATGACAGCACATAAAATCAATACAAATAACCTGAATCCCTAATACCTTGATCCCTGTTAGTGGAGGGATGCATTACAACTAAGACACTGGGAAGTGGGAGACACAGCCCTCCTTAACCCCCCTACCACCACCACTAGGCTCACTGATGATTCCTATCGACTGTCTCCAGGCCAAACACAGATGCAATAACAATTAGGTGGGACACCGGCCCCATTCTCTCCCTCTCACACATACACAAACACACACGTACATCGGGAAACACACACATTTATACAACACTACGCACATCCAAGAAAACGGGACAAAAATGAGAAATGATATGTAGGTTTTTCTGATTTCGCTGTTTTCTATGGTTCAAACATATAAATATAAACATAACAAGAGGTGTTTAGCAGCCATTAGAAACTATTAAATGCCACACAACATGATACACAAAGCCAACATAAACATTTCTATTGATATTCAGACTGTGGAAAAGATATCTTTGGGAACACATTGGCCACACCCGTTGTGAGTCATCACACCAAGCAGGATTAGTGGGCTTACCCCAGACTTAGCCAAGGGGAGACACTGAAAAGAAAACAGCTCTCCTTCTTTATATCCTCTTTTCTGTCTGTTGCAAGAGCCAAAATTTGGGGGGGATTTTGAAGGTGTGCTGCACTGTACAGTAGCTACTGGGCAGGGTCTAGCTGACACTGGAAGTTGAAAGTTTTTATTCAGCCTTCACAGAAGGGCAGGTGAGGCAAGGCAGGTGGCTTTTTTTACTGCTTGGAGAGCAGTTGGCTCCTCTTCAAAGCAGGCGCCCGTAAATGTCTCACCACTTTGAGTCTACATGGGCCGCTCATAAACAAAAGGGATACAACTGCAAGGCACAGAGGTTGGGAATTTTTCCCTTATCAAGCGTTAAGCCCTCTCTGATTGCTTCATAGAGTTAGAAGTGAAAATCAGCGACTATCAACTGCCAAATCACACACAGTCGCATACAGATGTTTAAAATGTTGTTGGATGTTGTAGGGTAGGCTATCGGGCTCAGCTGTGCTGCTTCATTTCCTGCTGATTGTGATGTGGCTTCATTACCTTTCTATGGAGGTGATAACAGTGCACCTGCTGTCTCAGCTTCCTGTGTCTGACCACATCTAGTCGAGCTCCTCCCAGTCAGCACTGTTGTCTGCCTACAGGTGGTGGTGGAGCTACTGACCCTGAGGCAGAGTCAGATGCACACACTTATGGAAAATAGCTCTAATAATGACTGTGTTTTTATTCAGGATTAGCTGTTTATACTTATTCAAGAAAAGGAGGCCTTTCCACATACTGCCTTAAAGGGGTACTCCACCAATTTTACACATTCACTTCTGTTTACATGTTATGATAAGTCTCAGCCTGTCAAAAACAAAAACAAATGTATTCTGTTACTCTGAAGTCTGAAAACATTATAGACACTATTTATTATGGGCATTATGGGTACTGTAGAATCCAGCGTTTTTGGAGCTTGACGGTCATACTCTGTCACATATGCTAAAACAAGAGAGGAAAATAGAAATTTTAAGATTATTGATTTTAAATTACCTTTAACATTGAGCGACACTGGTGGTATTAGGAGTGTTGGTTTACACTCAAAATCAATGAAGGTATTTAGGACCAGAGACAAGCTTATTTAGGCATGCAATATGCTAATATGTAGAACAACATTTAACTGAAAGTAAAACCACAGCAAAGAAAAACAATGCATTTACATTGTATTAATAATATTGCATATTATGTGTTCAGTGCTGTCTTTAGTCTTACAGCATTGAATGTGTTAAGAAAAAATTGCGGTATTTAAATAAATTCATAAATTGGTACAAAAATGAACAGAGCAAGGGAAAGAGACTTTCATTTGCTTTTCACGTACACTGAAATAGATGTCGTCAGCTACACTTTGCTCCCACAGTTTTTAATAATTACAAACTCACAGACACATATGCTTCATATTTTAGCTAAGTGGTCCTTTATCCTTTCCTCATGCACTTTTTCCTTGTGTGTGCAGTGTCCACATATTTATGTGAGTTGTTTCTTTTTCCGACTCCCTGAGATGAGGGATCACTGATGGATGTAAGAATCTGAGGCTCGGCTCTAAAGCTCGCCTGTCAGGAGGCATTACTGCTCCATGCTGCGCAGGGGGACAGTTGGAATCCTTCGGCACTGATATTTTAATCTGCATCTTTCAGGAGTGCGACTCCTGATGAAGTGGTCACTAGAAAATGCGGGAGGGGAGGACGGGGGTGGGAAGGGGTCACAGGGAATCCAGGTGAACTGTGACGTTCACCGGCAGGTAAATCTGAAGAATAAGACATGCCTGGACACAGCGACTCCTTGCTCCTCCTTTTTTTTCTTTTCTTTTTTTTCCAGAAACCTCAGCTTTTACCCCCCATTGGGGGAGAGTGTTTGCAGGAGAGGGGTTTTAAAAGCTGTGCCCCAGTTTAAAAGCTGCCATCATCATTACACTAAGGGGTTGAACTGTGGCTGCGTAATGTGTGTACCGAGTTACTCTGTCTGTTTGAAGGGCCCTCAGCAGAAGTGTGTCTGCTGTTGACACTCCCCATTTAATATTGTTTGAATTTTTCATCAAGATCCCAAGCCCTGTTACAAGAGCCCTTTGTTTTCCGACTTGTTTGTACATTCTTTGTGGGTGTCAACGGGTGTGTATGTGTGTGTGTTTACAGAGACATTTATTTAGTGTGAAATGTAATAAACTTAGTATGGTTATACATGTCTCTGTACACCTTCTTACGTCCATTGTGGTATTTGTTATTAATTGTTAGTTATTGTTTCTACACTACTTTCTTTTCTATATATTGTCCATCCTAGAGGCCTGTGGTGGTCTAGCAGGGAATCCCAGGCTCTGGACTGGACATCCGGCTGCAGACATCCCTGTACCCCTCTCTTCCAGTGTCTTTTGTGCAAGGGACCCTGACGCAGCCTTGAATGCAGGTCACCGCAGGTTACTGACAAAGCTCGGTGAAAGGGGGGTTTTGTGTGTGTGCCTGAAAGAAGTGCACGCGATTAAAAATAGCCTGCCCTTCTGTCAATGCATCGCCATTAAAAACAGCTGGGCTGGGCTCTTGCCTGCATTCAGCCACGTGAAAGTTGATTCTCTCTTTGTGCCTCTATCTTGTCACAACTCCCCCTTTACTGCCGCCCTTTGTTGGCGGCTTTGTGCAAGCGCCATCACGGAGGCAAAGTCAGCCTCATAAAAAGAGTTCATTTTGGATTCACTGGCGTCCGATGAACACTGGGAACTTTCTTTTTTGTGCCTTCATCCATAAATTGGTGCTCACTCACTGGGCCCTGTCAGTCTGTCTCAAAAGATTCTTTATGAGGCATTTCCTACTTCTTCCCTTGGACACGTTTTGTCAATTCACCCATGTAGGTAATCAGCCTAATCACACTCGGCTGATTCTGAGGGTGCCAGGACACCAACAACTCAGCCACAATGCAGCATGAATGCTCCACTAATTTAATTTATGTCATTTATGTGAATCAGGGATGGGGGAGGTGGGGTGTCAATGAATGTATTTTTATTTGTGCTGACAGCAGTAGATTTAGATTAATCAACCTCAATATTGCCAGGTTGTCAGATGATCTTGTGGGTTCATGACATTGTTTTCATTTTGTTGTCAGTTATGACACATTAGAGCTTTCATTGGCTTTAGTCCTCTGAGTCTACAGGTAAAAGTAAACACACAGGATCCCACCCATGGAGCAGCTGTCAGTGCCTTCAATGAATCAGCTCTACCTGGGCAGTCAGGTACTCCAGGGGTTAATGGAAGAGGAGGAGGAGGATGGTCTCGTCTGTACGGTGCAACCTCCTCTGTTAGATGTGGTGCTTTCAGGAAGCTCTCCTTTACCGGGCTTGTCATTTTCCACCACCCCTTATTGTTCCGCCGCCTCTCTCCCTCTCTGTCTTTTCCCTTCTCCCCTGGGCCCTCTCTTTGCTCCATCCAAGGCCTTTTCTGATGCCAAGAGAACACACACAAGCAAGCAGCAACATGCACCCTCACATCAGCGCACGCTCACAAAGACAGACACAGAAACAGACCAGAAGGAAGATGAAGAGGCACACACAATCAGAAAGTCTCCAAAGGGCTGCCTTATCTTATCAGTATTGTCATCACTCTATCATCCACAGCCAATCATCTTGTCTTATTGCCCAGCGATCCCCCCCACCCCCCCAAGAAAAAGATTTTGCACAACCCAAAGGTTATAAATGACATCCATGTATACCTTATAATTTACAGAGAAGATAGGTCCTTATCCTTGGAGGCCCTTGTGTGCTCATTTAGGAACTGGTGTGTGGTGTGTAGGACACTTGTGTTTTTCTGTGATCTTGATGTTGTTGAGGATGAATTTCATTTTGTGTGGCCCCCCACGTACAGTGACCTGGCTTGTTGTCCACTGTTTGAAACAAATCCCTTTTAGAATCCTGGTTAGTTATTGTTGTCTGTAATAAAAGAAAATGCTATTTGTGCTGTCAAACTGTTATGTTTATCTACATAATATACCATTACTTATAAAAATGCATTGTAGGTGTTGCTATAATCATTTATAACTGTTATATTGGTATGTCCCCTCCAGTCTTAAGATGTTAAACTTGGTATTACTAATAATAATAAATATCACAAATCCCATAATTATTTTATCCATTTTGCATGAATTTCTCTAGGGTTTAAGTGTCTGAATATTAAGGCTGTATTGCTATCTTACAGACAGAGCAGGATACAACCATCAAACCAGGTGTTGATACTGGTCTTTTTCAAAAAAGACTTGTTAATACATTATGAAAAGTTACAGCAAATCTTCTAAAATCGGTGTCTATACCATACTGTGGGTATGGGCTTCATAGAAAGTGTTACCAACTCCACGTCCCATCCTTCTCATTTTCTCCCCCGCGTCTCTCCACCTCATTGCTCTTTTGTTCCGTCTTTCTGTCTGCTTCAGCCTCTGCTTCTGCTGCGCTGCTGATGGAAGGGATTGTCTTGTTTTATTAATATGACAGGTGAGCCTGCCCAGCTGCTACCTGAGTGTGTGTGTGTGTGTGTGTGTGTGTGTGTGTGTGTGTGTGTGTGTGTGTGTGTGTGTGTGTGGTGTGTGTGTGTGTGTGTGTGCCAAAAAGCAGCAGCTGTCTCATACACGCAATGCACACATGGTCTCATATGAACCCATTCACACAGGCATTATTGTGGAATATAGACTTTTACTTTATCGCATAATTTAAATTGTCCATTTACAAGATGCTGTGATCTGAAGTACATCAACGCATCTTCTTGTCAAACTGGTGAAAAGCAAAATCACTGCCCAGATGCTCTCCGCATTGGAACCATATTTGAGTGTTATTACCCTCATATATTACCACTTTGTTTACTTCCTGGGCTGCAAATCACCAGTGTAATTTTCACTGCAGCTCTGAGATGGCCATAACATCCCTGCTCTTGTATATACACTTTATTATTTGACTCATATGTTGGGGTTCAATACATCCATATTGACTCAGGTAATTGAACACGAGAGACACAGGCTGTATTCATAAAAGAGGCATAGAGACAATTTGGTGAATAGAAGGTTATTGGAACAGCAGCGAGAAGCTTCTGGCAGTTTGGTCGATGTGGGTTTATGCTGTGAGAGAGGAGTCAGGCTGTATGTCTGTCATTGACTGCAGTTCAGGCGTGAAGATGGCAGCCCAGAGGTCTTCCACCTGAGCAGATTGTGCTCTGAGTCGCTCCATTACCGGAGTGGGCCACCTTTGTCTTATAACTCCATGTGGAAAATGAATACACGCTAGCAGGCTAGGCCAGCAGGCGTCAGAGAGAGTGTGTGTTTGTGCATGTGGTTTTGGGGGGGGCGAAGGCCGAGAACGTTGTTGAAGGTTTTTGAATATATGCATCTTTTTTTTAAGACAAGCAACACCTGCTCTTTGTTTTCTTTCATCCGATCATACCATAAGAAGATAATGTTGTTTCATGAAGGTACTACCTACAGCTGTTGTCTGGCAAAAGGACTCAAAATCACTGCAAGCAAGCTTTATAGTCTCTAAACGTGAAGATTTTTTTTAAAGCCTTTGGTGTATAATTCAATTTACCTACAGAAGTTAATAGATGCCCACTCTCTACTATAAACCAGCCTCTCAGGGTAGGAGACAGGTATATTTTATTAGCTTTCTCAGGGGGAGTTGACAGACTATAGATGGGCAGAGATAGAGGCAGAAATAGTCCCGCTTAGCTAACTGAGTCTGGGGACAGAGTCGTCCCTGCACTGACCCGTGACCGACATAGCTGGCTACTGGGCAATCTGTTAGCTCCAGCACACTGCCATTAAGTTTTTATCACTCTTCATAAAACAAGAAGGGACACTTTGAAGAACCATTCTCTTGAATCTGTGATCAAATTTGACAAATTTTGAAGACTTGACTCATCGCTATCCTACTTGGTAGGCTGTCATGATGGTTTAATCCCTTTTAATGCACTATAACCAGTAAAAAAATCTTGATATGTTAAGAAATAAGTAAAAGATATAAGTCAATACTTGAAAGAGCATACCAAGAAAATGTTTCTATGGCAAAGCTTTGAAGACAGGCCAGCTCAATCTGTTTCTTGATCAGAAAATGTTTGAAGTAAACAGGTAGAATTAGCACAAAGGTCCCCTCCCCTCATGGAGGCCATTACTCATGAACTACATTTTCCACTGAGCGGAATATTACTTTTTTCTAGGTGTGGGCCTGTCAAAAGACAGGGTTAATGCAGTGCATTGCTGCTTAGAGCACACTTTGCTCTTTTCAAATTTTACCATTGTGCCTGGCAAGATCAAAAGGCCCTTTCAACATGTCGCTGTGTTCAATGAGCTTTCATGTCTTACCTCATTACTGGAAAACTTTTCTTTGATTGAGCCGAGGTCTGAGCGGAGTTTGGTCAGACAATGGGGCTGGACGACTTTCACCGTAACACAATGAGAAGGCAACAAAGATGTTGTCTCAAATCCCTCTCGAGATTTTGGGCCCCCACCGCTTTACTGCGGCCAACAGGCCTGTGAATTACAGTAAGACTCCTAAAAGTGAGGATTTGTAACTCCTCTGATCAGACTCAGCTCACGACCAGCGGAGGCTAAATCCCCGCAGAGAACCTGCAACAGAACAAGGGGTGAGATGAGCTTCTCCGAATCCATTCCTGCCCATTTAAACCCTGTCTGATAGTCCCTGAAAGGTTTGAGGAGGTTAAATTAAAATTTAGAATATGCTCATTTTTACAAATTGGAGTACTGTACATTCAAATGAATGTAAAATCATGAAAATCTTTCAAATAACACGACACCTTCTCTTTAAAATAGATATTTTATTCATGCAATTTCTACACAGTTGCAAGGGTTTTTTATTTATAAGAAACATCTCACATTTCGTGCCAGGGCACCAATATTTTTTCCAATCATTTTTTGGCAATAGAGCAAACAAAGCCCTGAGTGAATCCTTGAGTATACACACCTCTCTCTGACTCTGAGAATTGGGCTGTAAAAGTCAGAAAACCCAGACTGAAGTGGCGTATAGTGATCAGCTGCAGGTCTCTGAAGAAACAACTTTTGACCTTCTTCTTTCTCCATCTTTTCCATCTCTCTCTCACACACACCTTTTTTCTATCCTTCTATTATATATATACATATATATGTGTATATATACATATGTATTAATATAATATATATACTCTCTTACGTACTGTCAGCCTCTCTTTTTCTGCGTCTGGCTCTCTCACTTATACAACTTAATTTCCTGTCCTGTTGATTTAAATAGTTTGTTTTAAAACATTTTTTATTATCTTTCCAGTGATAATAACTGCTTTATAGGCACAGGTAATTGCAGACCATGAAACCAAAACACCAACAAGAGACAATCTAAATATTTGAAAGATTAGGAAAAAGCTGTTCCTGTGTCCTGGAATAAGTCGAAAATTAAAAATGAACTAAACTGCGCCTATTGTGAATTTTCCATCCTGATATTTTTCCTTTCTTCGGAGGAGCCAGCCAATAAGAGTCAAGCTTTTGTCCTGTTATCACACTGTTCATTTGTCCCCCAGCCGGAAAACCATGTTAAGATAACGCCATCCTATCATCTGATTGTCTTATCAAAGTTGAGCGACACAGCACCCTCCTCAGTCACTCTGAACATTCAGTCAGCCCGGATGAAAAGGTTAAGTGCTCCAGACAACTCTTGTTAACGTTTGTGGTCAAAATACATAAACAGCAAAAATGAACCATGAGTTTTTATTACCTACTCAATTTATTCAAGATTTATTTGTCACTTTAAGTTGTTTTAACCCACCAGGTTCATGCAGGCTAATACATGCAGGCTCAAGCTCTGTTTAATTTCTTACAGCCTCCTCTCTGGATTTCAAGTGCAAGAGTGTGCTATCCTTATACAGCATTTGACATCAGGGTCAGTAGAATTGCCCTACTTGAACTAAAAGACATTTAGTTTGGTTTGGAAAGTGAAAACTCGAACACCATTAATTTGTTTGCTCTCCCACTAGTCATGACCACAGCAAATGCCATCACCTCAAAGAAGTGGTCGGCTGTCCTCACTTTTATTTGTTTGTTTCTTTGGAGGGTGGGAGAAGTTGTGGAGCGCAGCTGTAGCAGACATTGGACTCGTTGGGGGGGACATGGGGACTCTCCAGAAGGAAGGCTTTGCGGGGAAAACGCTATAGGTAGCTAGCAAACAAGTTAGCCAGCGACAGAGAGGGGGGTGTGGGGTGGAGGTGGTGATGGTGTTGGGAGGGGTGGGGATTCATTTAGCCAGGCATAGCTGCTCTTGTTTGTGGTTGTCCCTGACAGCGTCGGCAACGCAGCTCCAAAGCACCTGTGTTTGCTCACTAGCTTTCCCCCAATCTGCTCGAAAAATGCTGCGAGCATGTCACATGGTGGCCAGATAGCCTGGGCACCATGGGAATACAAAAGCCGGGGCTTTTAGAACAGTTAATCATTAATGGAGGCCTCTCTTTTGTTCCCATTCAGCTCCACGCTGACAGAGGCTTTGATATTACATATGGCAGACAGGTCAGACGTAGATATAGCCAAGTACATCGACAGGGAAGTGCTTTCAGGTCGCTTGATGCAGGGTGATGAAAGTAGACAGAAAGCAGCAATGGAAAAGTGTCCTTCAAATGAAGCCACGTGCATCTGTAGAGGATAGGGAGAAAACTCAGGTCAATTTTACATTACGTTATATGTCATTTTATGTTATTTTTCAATATAATAATTGTAATTAACTGGTCAAAGTGAGTTGCTAAGTAGCATCAATACAAGCTTGTGGGACATAACAGCTCAATAAGTGTGCTTCATTACACTAGAAATTCTACACTATCGGAAAAAAAAGTTAAAATAAGGACAACAAATTCATGATTACACTTTCGTCATTGATCGGCAGGGTGGCAATAAACGGTCTTTCACTGGGTGGGAGGCCACTTTAGCAACCCCACAATTAATTAACATGCCCTAATCTCAGTTTGCTCTCCATCTTGAACTGTCAATGAAAAGTCCAGGACTAATTTCATGCCTGTCAAAGTGGGCTTTAGAGCTGAAAAAAAGGCAATGCATGAACTTGCCTTCACAAAGCAGGACCGAATTTATCTTGTGGGGAGATTAGGTTTACACAGCCACATTCTTATAAAGCACTAAAAGCCTCAGAGACAAACTCTTATCTCCCATTTACCTCAGCATGCCAATGGTTCTTTATTGAAAGTTAGTCATGACCCCGCCCTAACCCCCCAGTGCTAATAATACTGTATGGGAGTTGGAGAGGAGAGTGGGATCACAAACATTTACGGCTGAAAATGCAGCACAAGAGCAGCCAAAGTGGCCACTCAACGCAGGATGCTTGGTGCGGCAAGAGTCAATCATTAACATGGCACTTTTAGTGATATCTGCTCTCTTGCTGAGTAGAAGTCAAAAGATAAATGAAGGCTGTGTTTCACAGAATGAAGTAAGGCTCCAACTTAGGTGCTTTGGCAAACATACCAGCCCACACTTGGGTTTCTTTTGAGAAGTTTGTGGTTCTCATGTCAGAGTCTCACTCGGACAACATGTTCTCAAGCTGGCCGACGATAGCAAAATGACTCAGTTTTATGTTGGTGTTAACATCAATACAGCACTTCCTGAAATATATGGAAACTTCTTTTTCCTCTCCACCTTTCCAACAACAAATATACTAGATACCTGTGTTTGTTTAAAACTTCCTTGTTCTTTTATGCATAAGCCATATACGAATAATGAAATGGTTTTCAATATCAGATAACATGCCCACAAAAAATAACTTAAACCCAAACTTAATTAGCAGAGCAATTTTTTAAAATGTTAAGCATCATATGTGGAAATTTATATAATTCCTTATTCATTCTGCTGTAACATAATGCAGAGACCACAGAATAAAAACATTTCATATCCTCTTCATCATGTGTTAGCGTCATGCCGTCATAAATCTTTTCTTTCCTTACATGCAGCTTGACTTCACTACAGTGTGTTTATTTGCCAACCCTGGTCACCGATGATAAGAGCCACTGGTGTCCCCAAACTATAGCTTGCAATCTCTCTTTGTGACAACACGCCTATGTTCCTACCAACACGTTTGCACTGTGCAGCCTACAATAAGAGGAAAATAAAGAACAAAACATAGGTGCAAATAAATCCTCTGTCTCTGCTATAAGGAAATAAATTAGCTCAAGCGGAGTCAGAGGATGGGCTTAACAAGTGTATGCTTCAAACAAAAGTTCCTGTTTCAGGAGGGAAGGTGCATGGGTGATGGATGGCTTGGCAAACATAGTTGACATACCTGGCCAATGCCATGGGCCGGTCACAACCCAGGACTGAGAGGGACATTGTGTGAGTATTTGAGTGTGTGTGTGTGTGTGTGTGTGTGTGTGTGTGTGTGTGTGTGTGTGTGTGTGTGTGTGTGTGTGTGTGTGTGTGTGTGTGCGCGCGCGCATCAGTGTAGCTCTTCAGCAGCTATCCCTCTTCCCTCTGAGGCTTCCTCTCCCTCCTCTCTTCCACTCGGGCCGTGGGGATCACTTCAGTCAGCAGAGCCCTGTTTGACAGAGACACAGCCTCCATATAAATCCCATCCTCCTATTTATTTGATGTGCAGTTCTACTAGGACGCCTTCGATCCGTCCTCAGGGAGCCCGCATCTAAAAACACTCAAATAGTCTGGGTGTGGCGATAAGCACGGGGCTGGAATTATACTCCCAAATCCTTTATAGAGCATTGTTCCATAGCATTTTAAGACAAATACAAGGAATAAAACTGCCATATATGGACTAGTGAATTTCTGCAATTTCATTTTGATATCCTTTAATGTTTTTTTTAACATATGTATGGTATGTCTAAAATATAATAGATATAAAGAATTATTTAAAAAAATTTAATATATAAAGGGAAAAAAATCCAGTCCAGGATGTTCGATGAGTGCGGTTCGGAGCGTGGGAGACGGGTCAGTGCAGACTGGTGGATGAGTGGTAGACCTTTATGGTGAACACCCAGGAATGTTTAGTTAACTCGCCCGTTGCATTCAAGCATGTGTGTCAAAGGTGTTTACAGGGTGTTGACATTCACACATTGGCAGAGAGGTAATGTGAATGGTATAGCCAAGTCTGGCTGTGCTGGGCCCTGAAAGTGTTCCACAAAACTAAAATGAAACGTGGACTTTGAGCATGAATGGTGGTACTAAAATGAAGAAGTCGATAACACTTCTGTAATTCACTTCTCTAATTCATATTTACAAAATCATATATTCACACAACAAAAAAAGTATTCTCATTGTAGCAGCATTTTCAGCTAAAAACTATTAAAATAAAGATCTCCTTTTGCATTGCCAGTACAATTCATGTACGCTAATTGTCAATCATAAAAATACACATTTTTAAAAACACATTTCAGTGTTTTAATAATAGTGTTAATATTTGCTTTTTGCCGTTGTCTGTAAATTGATAAATCATTATTTCAAATATATAACAATAGTTGAATTTGGATGTATCTACATATTTATATGCATTCATTTTTAGTAAGTCATTTTATATGAATTCATAATTTGTTTTGTTTTTTGCATATTCTTTTAGCCTTTAATGTTTTTGCCTGTGAAACTGAATGCAGCCTAAGATAATTTGTATTATTGTTTAACTTCACATTTATAATTTTATTTTAAATTCCATGATTGATTATTTGTTTGATCAATAATATCAACCAAGCAAAATGTATTTTTCAAAAACAATTACATATTGTCTTATATATATTTACAATTGAATACTCATTTAAAAATATAATAAAATATACTCATCTACATTTTTCTCCTATAATTAATTTACCTTTTTAAAAACAGCTTGCATTTTTCCCAAGGTTTTTTGAAACCCATTCAGATTTATACATTTTTGTCTATTTGATAATAGTCAACAAAATATAATTGCTCTGATTGTAAATTTCATGATGCAGGAACATGTGTATCCACTGATAAAACTAACCTGATAATGTGTGGTTTAATTTCCTTTTATGTGATGGCTTAGCAATAAAACACAATTATCCAGTCATATATCCACACATTGTAACAAAGGGCAAACACAAGATATGTAAATATAAGACAGTGTGACTATAAATCACATTTCCAGATTTTTTATTTATTTTTTTAAACACATTTTGTGTTTTTAAGGCAAGTGATTTGATGTCTGTGTTGAGCAAATATGATTTCTGATCATGAATACTTATGAATCATGAATAGTATTTTGTTTTGTTTTTAAACACATAAATTAAGAATTTAATGTTTTTATCAAAAAAGGGTGATACTTTCAGTGTTGTTATTTTTATTTTTCACACAAATAAATGTACTATTAACCTAATTATTTTTTATCTTTCAAAATGTATACCTAATTTTTCTAAAGAATCTCAACTTTAAATAAAAAGAATAGATACATGCCAAAGGTGTTTTACTCTATATTTCAAATACAAAAGCAAAAAACATAATTGCAGTCAACCTTTGAGGAGGCTGTCCTTTCTTCTGCCGTGGGTTGCCAAAGAGGCAACCAGTGCCAGCAAGCACAAGTCAGCATGTCATTCTCACTGTCTGTCTGTCTCTCTGTCTGTCCTTATGACCACCCACTGAGAGCTATGGGGCATGAAGTGAGCAGCTCTAACCACCTCCTGCCAGCTTTATACTGACCTACAGGTGACGGAACACCTAACCTGTTAAAGTGCCTACACATCCAATTACTTTAGGTCACATCACATCACATTTACTGAACCACACACCAGAGCGCTACAGGTATCACTCAGACCGCCATTGTTTAAGGTAATTGGAAGGGTGTTGTAAGTTTCCTATGACTCACACGGCTCTTTTCTCCACCCATGAATGCTGGAAGATTGCAGGTCATAGGGAACTTAAAAACGAAGTCCTCTCGACTCATAAATTACACGGCCACGGACAACCTTAAGCAGTGTTGAAATGCCTCGAACAGAGCTTTATTTCAGCGTTGGTGGAGCGTGAAGCTGAGAGCACCACCCCACAAGGAGCTTGGCTCGCACAGGCACAAATAAGACAGCGATTTATCTTGCCATACCTGAGGTCTGACATGCTGGCAAAACGCCGGTGGTGCACCAAAGGTGGATGTGAGAGCAAGCACTTAATGTTTCTTAATGACGCTGCTCTTTGAGGTATTGCTTCCATAACAGGGTCATACTTTTTTTGTGATTAGGGCCCTTGCGAGTAAAGTCTGTTCTTAGATTTAAAATTTTCTGCCCCAAACAAAAGGGTTTTCCTTCCTGGGACCTGTCTTGGCACAGCTACTGGCACTTTGAAATGTGATCTGACAGATTAAGAGCTTAGCCATTAGAATAAACCATTGTGGAATCATCATGGGTTGTGTATTCACCCTGGTGGCAAAAAAACAGTTTCCCTGTATCTGTGTAACCCAAAATGTCCCTTGAAATACATTACAACTTTAAACAAAAACTAAATATATAATGTGTGTATGTCTAAGTGGTTATATATATGTATATATGTGTATATATGTGTGTGTATATATATATTTAAATGTGTGTGTGACAGAGGAAAAAAAACACAGCCACTGAACTTCTTTTCTTGAAGGTTTTCCTTCACAACATCATATTGTGTAGAAATCATCCTCAGTCTGACCACCCAGGGGGTCCCTGACACCACAACCTTTACAGAGGGGGATGGGCGTGTGTGTGTGTGTTTGTGTTTAGGCAAGTGTCTGCTCACATGCATGAATATGCTCCCTCATTTTATGTGTATTGGTCGTCCTGTGACATCCCGCTGCTCCTCTTTTGTGTTTTTATTTGTTTGTTTGTTTGTTGCAGATACATTTGCTATTGTTATTTTATTCCCTGCAGACTTCAACGGAGAAGCACGCTACTTCCATTTCCTGCCACGCAGACAACATAACATGTATTGAGTGTGAATACACATTCAGCAGAGAACTGGTCAATGTAAATGCAAACACAAACCAACAAACCAAAACAAAAGAGCACAATATGGATCCTTCTCTCACCCGGAGCCACTACACTTGCTCTGTTTGCCCTCTCTTCTGGCTGGAGTTGCCATTAGGTCATATAATGACCACATCCCATTCCTCCCTCAAGAGCCCTCGGAAGCTTTCTGCCTTTGGCTGAAAAAGTACATCTTTGTCAGGTTCTAGAAATGGATCACCTCACTTAGATGTTTCTCACACATGACGTCTATCTCATTATTATTTTTTCCAAACTACCCAATGAAAATTCAGCACTCCATTTAGAGAAGAGAAACTGGACAAGTTTTTGTATTTTGACTCAGTTTGGTCACCTCTTACTCATTGTCTTACACCTGTGACCTAAAGCATTCTCCCCTTTATATCAGCAAAGTAGTGAACTGATGGAAGTGCAGGGATGGGGAGGGGGTCAGGGATTAGAGATGATAGGTTAGGAAAGGTTGTTTAATGTAATTTCTTTTTTATGTCATTTGTATTTTATTATATGTATATAGTTTTTAATATTTTTTATTGTTACTGTTATACAAATGTTCAAAGAAAACCAAACCGACCATATTGCAATCAAATTGCATGTACATTTGTTTGGATATATGTGCTTGTACATATGCATTTATGTCAATGTGCTTGAATAAAAAACATTTGACAGCAATAAATGAAAATTCAGGCTGATGCAAAATCCCCTCACGTATCGTTATCACACTATGTGCTTGACTTGTGCTGCCTCCTCCAAGAAGAGAAGAGGGGTCAGCCGTTATCCCCCCCTCCCCTGCCGCCACCCTGCCTTTTATGGCAAAGTGAGAGTGATTCAACCCTTAAACGAGTACACATGCTAAGGTGAAGAGATATACACGCGCGATAACCCGTTCAATTAGACAACACCATCATGGCAGGCAGAATGTGCACAGATAAATGACCATACAGTATGGCGTACAATGGGAATTAAAAGTATAGGGCAGCTGGGCTCTTATCTGGCCGGGGAAGAAGAAACCAGGCAACAAAGGGAGGCCCAAGACTAAGAGGCTTGATGCATGGGAAAGCCATGGGCCGGCCATTGTGGCTGCCCTTCTGCTGAGCAAATAGTCCAAACTGTTCATTCCCCATCTCCCATTCTCTCGCCGGTACATTGTTTGTGTCCTTGCATTTCATTCTGACTGGGGAAGATTGCTCTCAGGGCCAGTGAGCAAACAGTCCAGAAAAGAGCCAGCTATCTCCTGCCGTTCCCAGGAGAACTAGCATTTTTATTTCAGCTCCAAGCTGTCAAAGGATTGGAGAGTTTATGTCAGGATCCTGAATTAATTGCTTTAAGCCTCGGGGCTGACGCCGGCGTTTTTATCACCAAATGTTCGGTAAAATGTTTCCTAGCAAATTATGCAGCCCCCCACCATTGCCTCTCTCAGTCGCCAAACATTTGGTATTTGATACATACAGGATGAGTTTCTGCAACACAAATGATGTGTTTAGTTGTTGTGACAGCACAATGGTGTGAATAGTGACGGGCTATAGCGCGGCTGTCAAGGATTTGGTGGAATGAAGGCAAACAGCAAACTTTTGTGTGTGTTTTTTTTCTCTCTCTCTCTCCATGACGGTGGGTACACGAGCCAAGCTTGGCAATAAAATTAGTACGCTTACAGATGCCTCAATAAACCATAGCTGTTCAGACATTTGGTGGGCCGAGCTTTAAAGGCTCCAAACTGTCCTCTGAACTGCCAAACTGACTTCAGAACCGTCTGTCATCCTCATATCCATCCCATGTGACTGCTTACTTAATAACTGTACACAGTATATCATACATTTGGATCTGCAAAACTCCTATACATGCCTGCAAACCATAAATCCAAGCAAACTCAATATAGCAATGGCGTTATCGTCTTAAACAACCAGTTTTAAGACAAACTTTCCACTAAATTTGCTAGCAATTAATGCATTAATATCAGTATTTTTAATAGTGAAAATCACTCATTTGATACAGTTAATAACTTTTCTGGCTCCTGACACACTTTCTGATCCAGTGTATGAAACCCAAATATCCCATTTATCCTATGCAGACATTTTACATTTTTTTAAGTAAGAAAATTGCTCCAGTTTTTATAAACATCATCATGTTGGCATATCTGGATGTTGTGTTTTCATTCTCTGTTGGCTCCTACGTGAATGGGCCAAAAACAACACAGGAACGGGCGGTCCAACAGTTCCAGTCTTCAGAGCCACACATCAATAACTGAAACAGGAGCCACCATCTGGACTTTGCTTTTCTTCACACAAATGCATCTGACAGGATAGTGGACCATTATATTTGCATCTAAAAGGCATTAATAATATTTCACCATGCCGCATGATACTGTACTATTTGTATAAATAAGCCCTTTAACAAACCACCTGTCATTCACCCATCGCTGACTACAACAAATGAAGGTGGTGGTCCTCTGTTCTAGATAAGTATAGGGAGTTGTTTCTAAGAATATGCAACTGCTTCTCACATGAAGGGTTTGCATATGAAGGGAATTCTATGTGAAATTTGCATTAATACATAAATGCAACTGTCGGTGACACTGTGACCTCAAACATAGGTTGGTTGTAACAAGCCTGAACCCACAACTGATTTAACTGTAACCCAGGCCATGACAAATGAATCATGATTTACAGTAGAGGCTCCTTTCACCCAACATTATTTTTCTGTTGGGCACTTCAAGAGAAGGGTATCCCAGCCCTGACCAATAAATCTGCCAGTTGACTCCTTAATCTGAAGGATATTAAGTGACAAACGCGGGGATGTTTCTGTCAGCGTCAAGCAGGCGAGGGTTAAATAGTGTGTATCAGGGGACTACTCTGCAGTGGGGAAAACATACAGGCCTCATCCTTCACCATAATCTGCTCAACAGCCCTGTAGACACCTCCCAGCTTTCCTCACTCCTTCAGCTGAGCAACCGCCTTTCCATTATAAATAACACAGCCATTTATATGGGATTAAATTGGGGATTAATTTGATTCAAGTCAGGGTATGGGAATTCATTAGCGGGCTGACAGTGGTGCTATACATGGACGGAATTTAATTTGAATCCCCCAAGGGAAGCACCATGGGGCACTGGGGCGGTGTTGAAATGGAGGTCTTAAAGACAAGGGGGGATATTGTTCCACACTTTCGACACTTGTTAGTGGTGCTTTATTGCTGTTTATGGGGTGTTATCAAACTGAGAGCAGCTATGCTAGTAGGTGAGTGTCCTGAGTAGCCATACCATGCTGGAAAGAGAGAGATGAGTTTATCTGAAGGGAGAGAGGGCTTACCCTCTGATTTGGCCTTGTCTATCTGCATGGATCAAGAATAGTTCTTGACACTCGCATGACCGTGAAGAAGTAAATACAGGGTTTTCACACAGATTTGGCTCCCACTCATACGTTATTAAAATGAGCACATTATTTGAATGTCAGTGATTCTCATGAATGTTGAAATGGCACATCTACCGCCGCCATTCCCGACAAGCTGTGTGGTGTAAAGTAAAGGTATTAAATTCAACTCGGGTGCAGATTACAGAATTCACCCCTGCAGAACACCATCCTGGCATTCTCTAAATTGAACAAGTCCCATTGTAAGAGCCTATCACAGTGCACATGTCTGAATAGGAGAACATATGCAGGACAAAATATTCCGTAGTTTGTTATTCTGAGGACGGCACTGGGGGCACACGGGCTTGTTTGCCTTTGCTGGGAGAGGAGATTGGATTGGGGGTTTAAATGAATCGCTGGCGCACCACGTTTATAGGTTTCATTAACTTTTAATGAGTTGGGTGTCCTTCGCTGTGATTGGCTGGCAAAGCTCTGCCTTCACTTCCTGGAACTGGAGCTTAGAGGGAATTGAGGAGATATTGCAGCATGTTGGCTTCCATGTTATGGCCATGTGCTGCTGAATGTGCCACACTGGGTGCAAATGGGTCAGGAAAAAAGGGAGCTATAATGTGGTACTATTCCAAAGCAGAAGCCCCAGATATCCATCAGCACTGGCAACTGCTGAATCTAAAACCTGGAGGTATCGAGTCTCGAGGGGAATAAAGAAACCTTGGCAGATCAATCACAGCCAAGCAGGCAACCCTTTACCACAGCTGACTGACATATCGTTTTATGGTCGCTTTGCCAACAAGGTTTGATCTCAAAGACAGGCATGAGACCCTCTGGGAAATGCCTGTGGAATTACCAAAGAGGAGCTTGAAGCATGAGTGCGTGCATGCACACAAATGTTTCCAGTAGTCGACTCGAGCAATAGCTAACTTCATATTTTCAGCATCTTTAATCTCCATCCAATATAGTATCTCTCTGCCTGGTTGATCACACTATCTATTATCTTGCATGGAGGGTTTTCCTGTACGCTTCATGTTTCTCCTTGAGAAGCTAATCCCCTCCTCCAGTGTGCGGCTGAGCCTCACTTCAGCACTCCCGAGAAACAAAGGCCTTCATCTCCATTTTATCTCCATCACATTGACATAAGATGGAAAGTCAGACATTTGCATCATCTCCATCATCCTTGATTTTCAGTTGTTCGCCTTGAGAAGCCTTGATTGGTTTGGTAAGGTGGGGGCCGACTTCTCTTCCATTTGCGTGATGACAGACCTGTGCTGCAATACCTTACAAGGATAAACACTGACCATCCAGCCACTTCTAGGCGTGTGAAAGCAGCAGGGTAGTAAGAGGCACCCCATCCTGGCCTGAATAGATCGCCCTTAGGTCACTCCACGTCCCACCAGCTGCCGCCTCACAGTACTCAATAGGCATTGTTGGTGGATCTCTCTCGCTCTCTCTCTCTCTCGGGACATGAAGGAGTCCTACACTGGAATGTCACATAGTCGTGTCAGAAGAGTCCGGACACATCACAGTCAGCGGCCGCATTCTCACCCTGTCCGTCCTGCCATCTCTCCCTCTTTCTAAACACACAGACACACAGACACACACCTCTTCTTTCCATCATAACAGAACCCCAGACTCACCTCCACACAGCTAGAGATTTGCAAAATAACAGCCACATTTGTCAGTTCAAAAAGGAAAAGAAGTGAACAGTAAACATTAAAAATCAACTTCTTCTTTAAGAAAAAAGGTCCAATCAGAAAAGCAGAAAGAGTCAAATTTTTTGCATCAATACGAATGTAGAGGGTGAAAGATAATTAAAAAGTAGGCTATGAATCTTTGGTATGCCTTTGTAATTCCCTTATACTCTAGAAGGGTATTTCAGAATGAGAGCAGAACAGACTTCTCCATACAATCTCAAAAGGATGTTTTTCTACATTTTCTTGAAGATCATGTAATATATCCTCACTTCACAACAAATATTAACCAACCATTTACATATGCATAATTTCTAAATGCTGACAATTTTAACTTAAAATTTAGAAACTCATCCAAACATCACTTTTTGAAGGCCATTACAGTCAAACAGTTAATTTCAAGCTTCAGAATCTGAGGGGAGCAGTTTAATTTATTCACTGATAAAGCTACCTTTTTTTCCATCTGTTTCAATTTTCCTTATTAAACACTGAATATCACTTAGGCTGATTTAGGCGAAATAACTAAACCTAGGCTGTCATCTGAGGCCTGTATGAAGCCCAAATATATAATAAAACTATGTGAACAAAGTTAGAATCAGTTTGAATTCCATTGCCATACAAGCTAATATATTTATTGAATGTGCAGTTTTAGTTTAGTTTAAACTGTATTTCTAATTAATGTTTTCTCTACAAATGCCAAAGAAATCATATCATCACTGTACAAATGCATGCAAATGTATTTATCTTTTAATCTTCATAACCAAATGTATTTTACATCTATAATATGACAACATGTTTAAGAATGCATTGTGCTGTTTCAGTTAAACTGCAGCTCACTTTGCAATTTAAATTTTGATTTTCCAGGCTACTATCAAAACCTGCTAGCCCTTACTTTATTTTCACGTTAATAAGACAAAATAATTATGAATTTATAAAGTCAGGTCAACAGAAAAATTTTTATTAAATAATTTCGTCCATGCCTTAAATTATTTCCTTATCATTATTTGGTAGGCTAATATTTTAGGCTCATCGTCTGTCTCCTTTTTTTTCACACACTTTCCTAAATGAAAAATAATAATTGCCTACTAATGAACAAATGTATTCATCGGCTGTGAATAAGCGCGGAGAAAACTCGAGACACATAGGATCGCTGGACGGACGGGACGGGCCGCCCGCTGAGAAACCATGTGTGGCTTTGAGTTTTGACTTTGTGGTCCCTTTAATATACTGAGGGACGGCAGTTTGCCTTGCTAAGATATGGGATTAGGAGTATTTCTGGTGAAAGAGGAGTTAAGTCGGGCTAGTGTGGACGGTGCCTCCCCTGCAAAAGGCTGAGACAGAATTACAGCTTGTTGGACCGGTGTCCCGCCGTCGCCATGGAGACAGATCTACTTGGGTGTTCCAGTCCGCAGGGCTGCAGCGAGGAGCCTATAGGTGCGGCAGACGCCCTGCTGTATATAGCCCTACCTAACTGACTCAATGCAATAACTCGAGACACCCGATTAATAGCCTGTACTTTTATGTTGAGCAGAGCAATTAGTGATCATTGGAGAACTTTTACAGGCCGACTGGAGGATTGCTGCTCCCCCATGGGAATTTTCATAGAATAGGCTATTTCTTAATTTTTTTAATAAAGAATTTTCACTCTTTCATGAATAACACTGCTCTCGGGAATGGTAGTGCCCGGTAGGCTATGATCAGTTGACGCCCATGCGCAGCTTATAGTGAACTGAGTCATTCAATGAAAATAGAGGCCCAAACTCGCCTAGGCATTAAAATGCATCGCTTTAGGGAAAATCGCTCACTTTGGAGGTCTGCTACAATTCGGGTTATTTAAAGACATTACAAAATCTATTGTTAGATTACAACATAGGCCTACAGTTTGTTTTAACCAAAAAAATGAACTGTAGCTGACATTTGTTATCAGATTATTTCTTGTTTTTATGCACGCCCTATATTTTAACAGAACTTTATCATATTTCTATTCTATTTAGGATATTAAAAGGCTACCTGCATATTTCCCGTCAGCAACCAGCAGCTGGGGTCAGACTGCATGCAAAAGATACGTCTGAAATCTTTGTTTCTTGGTGAGAAAGAAGGTCTGATTTTTCAGGCCTTAATCAAGAAATATGCAAATGCGACCACAAGAAAATGCAGAGAAATCAGGTTAGCGGGATAAAAAAAAAAAAGGATCAACAAGCTGGGCCATCCTTTATTCAGTTGCTATAACAACAGATGTTCTGGTCTATGGTGGAGCTGCAGAGGTGTCTTCCCTGGTGGGAAGCCTTTACAAAGTTAGGAGATGGGAAAGGTGCAGTGATGTGGCCTCGGCGCACTTTTGTCCGCCACTACAGATTGAGGTTGGGTACCTTTGAACCGGCAAAGCTCCAAAAGGCCATTCCCATCTCAGTGCGCGCTGGAGAGGGCTTGACTTGGGTTATCCCGCTTTCAGAGAATCGGAGGAGAGCCGCGTCGGGATACAATTGTTTAATATTGGCTAATGGACATTTTGGAGGGCTCTCCATCTACTTAAGATTTAGAGGAACAAGTTCTCCAAATTCTCTTGGAAATAATTTTGTAAAGGCAACATTGCAGAAATATTTGGGCATCCTTATTTCAAGAGTAGGCTATTATTTATTATTATTATTATTATTATTATTATTATTATTATTATTATTATTATTATTATTATTATTATTATATAATAATAATAATAATAGCTATGGTGTGTTGTTATTATTATTGTTGTTGTTTTGTTGTTGATATAGGTACGATAACCTATGTTTGTTTAATATAGCCTATTAGTAATAAATTACATCGAACATTTTAAGGATTATTAATGAGCATTGGTGTAAATATAGCCTGTATAAAATAGCCTATAATGAGTTTCTATTCCTGAATAAGGAAAACTTACGATAAATTAATTAAAGCTTGCCATCACAATCACAATCACATACAGTCGTATGCATACTTGAGAATGAATGATTAAAATATGCCCTGCAAAAAAATATATTGGATTTGTATATGGTACAATATAAAAGCAGTAGCAGGGTCAGTGCTGCCGCAAAGCGCGTGTCCATGACATCAGCGCAGCAACAATGATATCAATCAGCCGCACGCTGCAAAAAATATCCAACTCAACAAGCCATTAAGTCCATATTTCTCTGAACACTCGAAGAGATCCGCTATAGATTCATCGGTTTCCGCTAGTGTCACCTGTAAATTCAACATGAATTTACTAGAATTAAGTTCTATTGTTTGCCTTAGTAAGATGATTTTCTTTTTAGAAGTCACAAGCACTGAAAACAAGTGGAATTATTACATCCTCTTTTTTTTAAATGCCACAGCAATGAGTCTAAATCAGCTATTAGTGAGAGGGTTTTTTTGCAGTGCAGCAGGATCTATCTCCATCACGCAACTCAGACACAGAAACTTAAAGCAATCTCTATCAAACGACCTGCGGATCCCCTCAGCTTTGCACCACCCTGTCGTGAAATCCAATAGGTCTCCTTTCTCATGAATTCAGGTTATCAGCCTCAGCCACCCCCACCCCTCCTCATGCATGTCCGGGAACGGCCATCAAACCACCTCTGCCTCCTGGTAAAGAATAAAGTTGTTTTTTCTAAAAAAGAGAGAGAACGTTATAGAAAATAAAAGCTTCATACCTGTGCAAAATAGCCGGTGCTTGTTGTTGGCACGCCACACAGGAGCCCATTGTAGAAGCTCGCCTACTGCCTTCTGCAAAGGGCTCCAGACATCACGGCATTTATTTGAGCTCAAACTCTGTCACTGTTGACTTTAGCACAAAGCAAAGATTTCACTGCCCCGCTAGTTAAAAAAATGATTATTTTACAGAGATATCGATCAGTGTGCTATAAAAAAAATCAGCTTAGCATTATATGACTAAAATGAATTGAACGAAATTTAATGTCTGTGTAAATTTACAGAGCTGTGGCGTCCTATTCAAAGTTTACACTTGTGCAATTTGGTTGTGTGTGTACTCTTCCTATATGTGGGCATAGCCTCCACTCTATTGTTTACTGCCTTTGTTTATTCGCAGATCACACTGTTTAAAGTGCGATCTGTAAAGAGGGTCTGGAGAATAAACGCACTCTTTAGGCCCTACGTGTTCAGAAGGCGAAGGGGTGTCATTCGGTTATAAAGGGAGCAGAAAGGAAATGTCCCCAAACTCCCTGGCCTTGGATTTGAGCTCAACGGGGAAGGACAGGCAAAGGGGTTGGGTGGATTCATTTGGACGACAACTAGCCTATCTTATCTAACAAGAGGGGAGGGTCCAACTACTTTAAAAATAGGGAGTAGACAATGAACCCCCAGATTGAGGGGAAAGAAGTTAGAGCATCACATTCAGGCGGCTCTGTTTCCAAATCAGCACCTTCTTCCAGCAACTATTCTCCTGCGCCACAGGAGGCTGTTTTTATGTGACAATGACACTTAATCTCATTCACTGATCTAAACTTCGTGTGTGTGTGTGTGTGTGTGTGTGTGTGTGTGTGTGTGTGTGTGTGTGTGTGTGTGTGTGTGTGTGTGAAGGGGAGTGGTGAGCCTGATTGACTGGCAGGCAGGCATGTGTTTGAGTGACAGTGCTAGATTTGTATCATAATGTGCCTCACTGTATGTGTGGGAATTTAAATGGCTGATTTAATTCATGTATATAATTACCTACACACCATGCAGCAGCTGAATTTTCGGGAGATTAAATTCTACAGCGTGGGCATATTAGCGATTGTGCATGATCTAATTGATTGCATGATGTAAATGTCTGCAGAAACCACACATTTTCATTTGCAGCCTGTTTGGAGCAGAGTTTGTGTTTTATTGGCTGCTTCCTTCTGTCTAAAATGCTTCTGCGCTTCTGTGTAGGGGTTTCTTCTTCATCACTTCCGTCAAAGTGGCTGATGTGTTGAATAAACTTTCCTTCCCCCCATAAATATCCCAATTTGTGTTAGGGATTAATAAGCGTATGTTTTTTTGTTTGCATTTTCTGACCGACAAATTGAGAGCATTGTGCACAATATTGTCCAACAAAGCTACTGATCCCTGTGGAAAATATGGACAATCATTTTGAGAATTAAAAAAATATATTTATTGTGTAATACATTTTGTACACTAATAGGGAATTCGTTCAAGTTAATATGCATGTCGTAAATACCCAAACTCGATTTAAGTGAAAAATAAATGCTGTCCTCTGTTAGATCTTCCTCTTAACACATTTTTAACATTTATTGTGTATTTAGTGTAAGCTCATGGAAATTTGTATTTTTTCGTTAATGTGAAATATTTTTGCATATAGTTGTGATGTATTCTGTCGTATTCATTTATTTCCATTTAACGCAAATCCACCCTTAATAGTGAAACAATTGCTGCATTTAATGGCGGGGACGCGTATTACCTCCACTATACTACTGTTAGCATTATACTAATAATAATAATAACGATCAAACACCACGATATTCAGAAAACAAAACCAATAACACTTTAATATAGATTCTGTTCTTGTCACTACAAGAATACACATATACAAGCCATAAATAGGAATTACACAAATGATTGAAGAAATCCTGCGAGGCATTTAAATTCATTTAAGAATCCAGTTATGCAGATGTAGGCTATTTTACAGCAAGTTGTTTGTCTTTGGGGTCCATTCCTGAAGCCGACTTCTGAACAGATCTCATCACATTATCATTACTTTTAAGTATTTTCATCAACATCCTCTCTCAAAATAATTAGGCTACCAACAAACTCGACAACTAAAACGGTGGGAAACGTCAAAAATATCTGAAATACATATTGTACACAAACTCTATTTTTTTTTTTTTTTTACAAATGTACAAATCGAAGGGGAAGAAAGTCCACATCGGATTGAGGGGTAAAGGGTTTATGAGGAGTTCATGATTGGCCTGGAATACACGCCTTGATAGTAAGTTGTGTCAGGTATGGATGAAGAATCCAGACCGGCTTTCCCCGCCATGGAGCCCATGGAAAGAGCCCCGGCCATGGGGGAGCCATAGCCAGAGTAATGCATCACCTGCTCATAAGTCTTTAGGTCCATTTTGTGATGCTGCTGCTCCGAGGACATGAGGTTATTTATGGAGAAGGGGTGATTGAAGGAGTAGTGGTGCTCCGGCTTCAGGTGCGCTTCGTGCGCAAGGACGGAGTGATGCTGAGACATGAGGTGCTGCCCCTGTGACACCGGGGAGGCGGCAGCGTGCTCCGGGCTCAGCGCCTGGCTCGTCTTCATGTCCGATAGGGACCTTTTGTGGTCGCTGGAGGAGTGGTTGGAGTGCGGGGACTCGTTTCCGTTGCAGCTCTCCGAGCTGCTGTTGGAGGAGCCGCCGTCTCCCCCTTTGCGGCCGGAATCCTTCATGGCCTTCTTATCGCACTTGAAGCGCTTCTGCCTCCTCAGGTAGCAGCCGTTCTCAAACATGTTCCCGGAGTCCGGGTGGAGAGTCCAAAAGGAGCCTTTCCCTGGTTTATCCGGCGACCTGGGCACTTTGAGGAAACAGTCATTGAACGACAAAGAGTGGCGAATGGAGTTCTGCCAGCGCTGCTGGTTCTGTCTGTAAAAAGGGAAGAGGTCCATTATCCACTGGTAAATCTCGGCCAGTGTCAGCATCTTGCTGGGAGACTGCTGGATGGCCATGGTGATGAGGGAAATGTAAGAATATGGGGGCTTAGCGTGCGTGTAGCTCCTGCGGTAGGTCTTTGGGTCTCTGGACCTGTTGATGTTAGACTGTCCGTAAATGGGGCTCATGGCGTTCATGTTGGTGTAAGATGTCAGCGCGTTCATAGATGCGGGCTGCGCGGTCATGGGACTCATACTGGGGCTCAGAGCAGCGCTCATGGCCGTCATGCCGGCGCCCATGCCGTTCATGGCTCCGGTGCCCGGTGACATGCCGGTCATGGAGGGACTCATGCCCGTATTGACGTATGACATGTTCATGGAGTTGGCCGTCATGTTGGCAGTGGTGTTCATGCCGGACATGCTCATGTAGGTATTCATAGAGTTCATTCCCAGGCCCGTGTTCATGTTGCCAACCGAGGTGTAACACTGTCAGTGAGGGAAAGAGGCAATCATCAGTTTCATCTGGCACAAGCATTGCAGTGAGAAATTAAAAGCAACAGAAATTACTAAACACAGAGATCAGTTTTTCTTTAAGCCTTATGAAATCAGAATGATAGCATTCATTTAAAATCAGATTAAAATAACTGTCAGCGTATATGCTCACCGGCTCGTAAAGGTTGAAATGGACATTTGGGCTTTTGCTTCCGCGTGAAATAGTTTAAAAATTCAAAACACCACTGCATACGTTTAACAATGCATTTAATGCCACTGGTGTGGCAAGTAAATTAAGTTGAACAATGCGCTGAAAATGTTCAATGTGGGTGACAACATTGACACCTAATATGACTGTGCTCACACACAAAATAGCGACTGCAACACAAATATTAGAATCTGTCCGCCCAAAATCAAACACCTCAGATGTTTGTCGAGTGGAAACAAATAATCTGATTTAGTAAAGATACGTATAGACATATGAAATTATAATCCGAGTGAAAAGTTTCCCTCCCCTACATGTCAAGCAACTTTGTTAGGATAGTGCGCTGCGTGGAGATGGGGGAGGATTTGGAGGCGCCTCAAGTCAATATTTGATCACAAAGTTAATATTATCTCAGGGCTAATATTGAGTTGTATAAAATGGGATCGGCTTTAGACAGAAAAAAATATATATTTAAGGTACCCACCTCAGGCTCTCCGTAGTAGGTGCTCCAGTCGGTGTGTTCGTGTCCTTCCATTTTAACTGCTCCAAGCATCATGGAGGACTTTTACAAAGCGTCTCCCAGCAGAGGAAAAGCCAAAAGTCTCTCTAATAGTAGGTGACTGGGGACCACTGAGTGTATTTGGGTCGTCGGTGTATCCCTTCGTCAAGGACTGGCGCATGTGTGTCTTATGGAGCCAGCCGTGAAATGCGTCTGTCAGTGACTGGAGTTCAAATGACGCTCCGTGCTGCCTGTTAACGCTGTGATATAGCTCTGTGCTCTAGGCAAGCCTCCAATCCCTACTTCTACGCCTTGGGCCCTATTTGAATAATCTCCTCGCACCTAGGCGTGAGACTCCTCAAGCTCCCCCCCACAACCCCCCACCCTCCCCCTCATCCCAATTGTACACCTGCGCTGAGTGAAAAGAACAGTTTCTTATGAAAAGCTTCATTACAAACTAATCTTATTGTATTTTGGCTGACAAAAAGAGCCATAAAAGGAGTGTTTGGCGCTCTTCCTCGGTGTGCTTTTCATTACGCACATCCTCCAACGTGCTTATTCCACTTGAACTGAGCTGAAATCATAATCCATTTTTAATAGGCTGCGTTCAAGGAATTTATAACCTAAGCCCATATATAACTGTTAATTATTTTACACCAACAACACTATGAACACATGAAAACGGTCATGAATTATATATAAAGTTTGATCTATCAGTAGAAACCCGCGTAAAGGAATGTATTTAGGAAAATGCAACCATTAATTCATAATTGTATTATAGTGTATTACAGAGTTGTGTTGCTGTATAAATCCAGGCACATTAACCTGAAGGAGTAACATCATTATGTATATAAGCCAGCCTTATCCTTCAGAGAATAATAAACTTATGGCTGAAGTAGGCCTGCATGAACGCAGGTGTGCGGTGCACGCGATCACTACTGGGGTGCAATGAAATTATCTAAACTCCTTTCATTAAAAGCGGGTTGGTGTTAGTGAAACTAAAAGCCATTTCCTCACAGTGTTTAACACTTATTTTCTAATAAAAATCAGATGGTTTCTATATATTTGTCAGTATTAAAGTGCGTACAATTTTCCTAAATAAGTCCACTAATATTTGAAAAAAAGCAAGGTTTTATCCTGCTTTACTAACCTGGATGACTGAATTACTGTTTCTAAATGTTTTAATTAGTGTTGAATATGCCGGCATAGCTCCAGAGCGCCCTCTCTCGGTTAGTTTCCCAATTAGGCTTTTGCTGTCAGTGGCACATAAAGCAGCCCGATTCTTTCAAATAAAACGTCAACTGAAACATTTTAGAATTTGCACAATTGTTCTTGAGTTTTCCACACTACATAGGTGCAAAATAATTTAAGCAACAACAAACGTGAGTACAGTGGATACTATCAAACCCCAAACACATTTACTCACCTTTTTATTTGATGAACTGAATTTACAGTTTGTACAGGCCTGAATCTTAATTATAACAATTCAGAGTAGGTCTATGCATAACGTTATAGGTAGATTGATATTTTTTTGTTCATATCGTTTTTTGTGACGCCCTTATAATGGGAGTTATGATGTTAGTGTCTAAGGTTTCAGTATCAGACGGGGGAGGCCCCGGGTGTTGAGGTCCTTTAACTCTCGCTGCCTGTACAGTATTTGTATGACACAAACATCAAGGTGAGGCTGCAGTCCGGTGCCAGCCACGTGTCAGTGGTGGTACATCTATTTGACTGCATATTTACGCAAGAGCATAACTATCAGTATAGAGAGCCATTAGTAAAGGCGAGTAAACCTGTGGTGTTGACGAGGGACTAACAGAGTCTGCTTAACTTGGAAATGAGATCATGAGAAAAAGCTGTGTGTTTGAGGATTGGGGATTTCACCGGAGAGAGCTGGAGATGGTCAAATCCGCGCTTTCTCGGCTTGACTCAGTCAACACAAGCGTTTTAGGCTATTCTTCTTTTTTTTTTTTAATAAAACGACGATGCTTTCACAATGATAAATCAGTTAAAATAAATAATCATTTAACATATATTTATGAGATTCATTTATCTATTTTCATGGACAGATATTTCGACAGTGTATTTGTAGGGCTGCATCTTGTGTAACTGGGTTGAGCATGTAGGTCTTCTTGTAAAATATCTGTACACATGCATTCATTAACAATGCATATAAGTTCATAATTAAAAATATAAAACATTTAAATCAGGTCAGATTTACAGCCATATCTGCTGCACAAATGAACACAAAAATAAGCCCAAACTGTCTACACCTGCAAATGTGATGAAAAGACAATATATGTTTATATATTGTGTGTTACACAAACACATGTGGTTTTTTCATTGTCAAAAAATTGCTGGCTAATTTTTAGCATATAAACCAACCAAAAGTCTCCTCGTGGATATTTACATAAACCAGCCTTGCCTGTTCCAAACCAAATCAATAGTAAGTCTGGTTTGGAAACATGAGCACTACATGTGGCTAGTTATTCCAAGTTACACCAAATCCTTAGTATTCTAAAATGGTCCTTGACCTGCAGGACATTATGTTCCTGAATGAGACATGTTGTTAATTCCATAGTTAATCATCAACCTGCCCCAGTCCTCTCACATGGGTGAAGGTCACATTTTGGGTTTAGTCAAAAACACAAACTTCAACTGGACCTTATGGGGCCACTCTATGACCCCATTTTGGATGTATTCCTTATTTATCCTCTGCTGTAACGTATGTGCTAATTCATTGAGTGTCATTACATCACAGGTGCAAAGGGGGGTCAACCCAAGATAAAAACGTCCGTGGTTACTTTTTCAAATGGGGTGCAAGAAACTTGGGAAATGTCTGGGAAATATTTTCTGGGTTTAAAAGGGGCAATATCTAGAGACATAGCTCATACGCTAAAGATCTGCAACATGGCTCCTTTTCTTTTTGGATTGTCGGTACAATAAATCATCATCAGCCATAAGTATTGAAGAACAGAAAAAAAGATATCACAAGTCTAGAACATCACGAGTTGGTATATCAGTTGATACATATATTTTCATTCATCTGTGATTGCAATTACGACATGCCAATAAATTGTACAGTTCCATTACAGCCAAAGCAACAAGGTGGCTGATACTGAATTATGCAATATTAACTCCCAAAACAAATATAAACTGAATGTAATGAAATGCAAATGACTGTAATGTAAAATAACACCATTTTTGGAAACATTGATGGTGTAGTTTAAAAAGACAGCATTTTACTTTTAATATGCAGGAAATCATTTTTCTCAAAAATGTTTCTTCACATAAGAATTCCAGCGCTATTGTGGTGTGTTGTGCAATAAAATGATCTCATGATTATATTATGGTCATGTTTTGTGGTACCCTTTTCATTCAGTGTGGGGAACATTAGCTAACAGGTGAATAATATGGTGCAGACCATATTTACAATCTAGTACGTAAGCTTACAAATCTGTTGTCTAAGTAGTTTCAGCACATTCACTGGCGCATTGCAACTCTAAATGCTTCACAATTGTTAATGCAACATGTATTTATTGTTGAATGTTCTATTCCCAGCATATCCTTTCACAACCCTGTGCATACACTAGACATGAGAACAGAATTGCATTTACTTTATCTCCCAAGGATGAGTCAGAAAACCTAAAGTAGCACACTGTGTTCTTGCAAAATTGGCATTTTCCCAATGAGCATACATGTCCAGTAACAAGACCAGTGGGGTGCCTTACATCTCTCGCCCTTTCAAGGCTAGTTTTTATTTTTATTTTGTTGATCAATTAGCCTCCAGGATGATCTGTGTTACATTTCACACGTTAAGGTGTCATTCCTACAGTGGTTATGACAAGGACAAACACTAAATGATTAAAGTTTAATGAGTCAGTTAAAGAAGCGAAAGCACAACACTTGCATGAGCAAGGCCCTAACATGACACCACAGAGTCATAGTTTTCTGGTACAGATGCTGTTGGGTGTCTGGGGTGGGAGTTCTTGGGTGCAGGGCAGGGGGATGGAAACAGGGTGCTCCCTGGTCTGTGTGAGAAAGGCGGAACTCTTCGAACATTCCTTCAAACACCCAGGAGTTGTTGGCAGGAATGTGTTAACTTTAAGTTTCAACTTTCAAAGTAAGGATTTTTTTTCAGCTGAAATTTAAAGATTCACTTAAGGACGGTCCTTTTTTTGTCCTTTTGTATCCTTCTGAGTGCATCGAGTCACACAATAGAGAATAGGGCAAAAGGGTTAAGCATGTAATTCATCAAAATAAAATTAATAACGAGAGAGTCTTCCTCTAACAAAGTGCTGGGGAAAAAATGTTTGCTGCCAACTTGCCTGTGGTGACAGTAAACATTCCAGAGCCGGGCTGGAGTTTGGACTTGCCATTATCTGCCACAGCTGTGACAACGCCTGTTGGCCGCAGGTTTGTGGCTGGCCACACTGTGTTTACCTGGAAATGAATCTGAAAAGCGTCTGGACTGGGAAGGCACACAACACAGCTAAATAAAAACTGAGAGTGGTCATTGCAACGAGATGCAGTGTGGGAGGGAGTCCAAAGTTATTGCACTGGCCCCAGTGGGTCAGGGCGCAAACACAGGCGTAAACGCACTAAGGATATCCTCAAATACGCACCTTTTGATATTGAGAGGAATGTGGCGAGGAATGCCATTCGATATGTTTTATGTTGACTGTATCCACGGCATTGCAGATTCAGTACTTCTCTCTTGTCATGGTAAAGGACCCTATGTTGACTGCTGCCCTTCATTTATCAAACAAGGTGACAGTTTATCTATTGGACCACACGGGTAGAGTGAGGACAGTGTGAGGGATCCCAAGAGATGCACAGATCAGATGACACTAAAGAACGCATGTGCACCAAATTAGAGTCTTTAGGAGCTCTGATTGTTGCAACACAGAGTTTAAAACAAATTTAGGTACCGCTTTCTGCTAAGACACCCTTTATAAAGGGTTTATGCTGTAACAAATTCCTTTATTAATGGCTAATAAATAATTTACAAATTCTTAATAGGTCAATTATAGGCATTAATAAGACCAGCTTTCTGGATGCAAGGTTGTTTAAACTCCCTTTGAGCATTTGACCACATAATTCTAGAAAAGGGCTGCAAATGATATAGACCAAAATCACCTCATTAACAATTTAACAACATTTATAACTCCAAACTCTATGGCTTATTTGAAAAAGAGAAACTCATGAGAAAGTCATAATGGATTGCCAACATTTATAACTGCATTTTTACCTAAAAAGGATTTTAAAAGAAACTTGCCCAATGGGGTTTTCAAAACCTGGAAACCCAATTTATTTTCTTTTGAATGGCCTGAATTATCCATAGTGTTTTATTAACCATTAATAAATAATTTAAACATTTATGCATTATAGAAAGGGCACCATAGTAGAAGTGGTGCCCTATTTTATGTACTGTGTACATTTCAGTGCGGATAATTAAATATCAAGGATTTATTTGTGCTTGTACAAAGTTGTAGTCCCATATGTGCTAGGTTTAAAAGAGAAAGAAAACTAAAAGGGATGATTGCTTGAATAAATGGACACAAAATGAAAATCCTACAGTTCACATGGATTGTGTGATATATTCCCCCACTCTGACATAGATGTGCTCAGATGCCGTTGTCCCTTGTAATGTCTGAGCTTCCTAAGCAACGTGGATGGGATGTGTATTAGAGCCAAAAGATTTAATATCACCAAATCAGCACATTGTTATTCATTAGTGGACCAACTGCAGAGTCAATACACATTTAATCACAGACTGAAGGCAATTAAAACAGGAGGGGGGCCAGTAGTGCTATGTTAATTAAAGTGCCGGGCTCCCATGTGTCTAAATATCACTACAATCAAGCCCATGCCGTAATCCATAATGAGGCATTGCCGTTCACACTCCGCCGTCATGCTGTCAGAGCCACGTCAGGTTGGACACGAGGGCAAACCTGACCTGTGATTAAAAAGTTGTGTATCAGTAATGGTCTTTCTAATCCTAACTGACTCAAGGGACATGGGCATAACCAACTAGCATCATTTCCATGGTGGTTTAATTAATTGATCAACAATTTAAATCTAGGTTTGACTTGAAATAATGTTGTATTGTTGTAATATTGAAGCAATCTTTAATACAAATCTTCCTTTGATCACCACAATGCTCAATTTCCACAAATCTGCTTGGCTGCGATCATCTCTGACAGACCTCTTGAGAAAACATGCACACACACACACACACACACACACACACACACACACACACACACACATCTCAGCTCTACATCTGAGAGAGGCTTTTGGTCCATTTCCTTTTTCCATCAGTCACTCAGTTAGACAGTGAGTGAGGTTCATATCTGCTGCTGTCTTATCTGTATTCCAGGTTGATGGGGAAATTCAAGTTTGGGATTACCTCTGACTGCTGACCCGAACCCATCTCAAACAACTGGGCAGCACTGCACTTTCATTATCCTCATGCTTCAAAGCACCATACAACAAAATCTCACACTCTCTTGAGCAGGCACACGTTTCTGGCATATCTTAAAAACCCCTGTGCCTGAATGTGCTATCCTTCCTTTCGTATGCATGAGGGTAGAAATTAAAAGCTGATAGTGGAGCATGTATATCTGGTCTACATTAGAGGAGAGCCTGTATCTTCTCCCTTCTCCCAGGCAGTTGTCTCCTTCCTGTATGGACCAAGGGCCCATCCATATGCAGATGGCTAATTTGTAGTGTTTACAGAGGAGCAAAGAGGGGGCCGACAACTCATGAAGAGGGCTGAAAGAGGCTGCCTACGTGTCACCCCAGGAGCCTGGTAGTAAAGTCTGCCCTACCAGAGCAACAACATAAGTGTCCAATCTGTATTTGCTTACCCGTGGACACCGATGGTTGAGTCCTGGCCTGGGGCCCGTAAATTGTGCCTTTTTTACAGGCCCTGACAGCTAACAGGCTATTGGGAACAGAGGCCCAATGACACAGCCACTCAACAGATTAGCACCTCATCAGCCTCCTGCAGCTTCGAACAAATACGGTCCCTGCCTCCTTTAAGACACAATGGGGCCGCCACCGCTAAACAGCCCCTGCCAAGAGAGCCCCCACCCTTCTCCAGCCACAAAACTTCCTGGTCTGGTCTTTCTCCGGGCCACAGCTGCATCAAGGGTTCCTTCCCCAGTCCTTGAGCCCACCCTGACCGCAATTGGCAAGATGTGTGTATTTCAGGTGAGCAAATATTGCCACTTGCCTGAGAGTTCAATGGCCAGCCCTTTCGGGGGTGGTGTTGTGTATTGCTCCTGCCTGCTTTGCAACAGGGTACATGTGGCCTCACACAGCAACCGGTCCATAGGATGGGTCAGGGGAATTCTCCAGGCACAGCTGGCGTCAGCAAATCAAACATACCTATGTTGCTCATTTGCATTTTCCCAGACTAGGAAACCATTTCCAGCTTTCATTTCCTCTCTCCACTGCTTTAGTGTCTTGATGTCCCTACCAGCCGCCACACACAAAGCTTTGACCTTTTTTTCTGCAATACACAGTCTAAAACTCTGAATTAGAAACATCTCGTATCTGGTATAATAAACTCTTACTATCTTTTCGTTCTAAACAATTCTTCAAAATGGACACATAGCTTCCATGATTCAGGCCATTAGGAAATAGGTAAACATGCAGGAAGTTCAAAGTTGATCTTGTCAACGACTTGCCATGGTTTGGAAACCTTTGTCTTTAATACACACATGGGTGGTATACATTTAAGATTTGTCTCCTGGGTCTTAATGTGGAAAGAACAGATAGGAAAAATACATTGTGTGCTGTGAGATTGTGTTAGAGATTGGAGAATAAGTGTTTCCTGGGACTTGTGTCCTTCATCAAGGACACAGGGAGCAAAAGTAAAAAAAAAACTACTGTGCAGGTCAGTTACAAGCCGAGGGCACTGAGCTGATAATATGGAAACAATGTCTAAGTCTACAATTTACAGGCTGTAAAAGTTTGAGGTTTTGTACTCTAGTACTGGACACTTTCTGCATCTTGAGAAAAGGTTTAGCAATTACACAATAAGCTTCTTTATCCCAGTCACTATTTACTGATAATGTAATGTGATAGCATGCTGTATACATGGTATGCCAGGTTCAAGTCATCAAATTAATCGCTATATTTACTGGTCATGACTGAAAGACAGCATTGTGCGGATTAAAGGCCACCAGCTGAATGCCACACCAACAAGTTCCTCAGATAAAGGCAAAGACCACGGGTAAAGAGTACAGGGCCAGCTTAGGTAAAGGCTACAGGCCCGTGGCTGCAGCCAGCAGTCTATTGGGTCAGGATGGGATGTGTCAGTGCCAAGGACCACCTTGATCCCCCCCCGGAAGTCAAACAGAAGTGTGAGTAGCCGTGTCCTGGGAGGCCTTCTCTGCCATCACAGTGAAATGGAACCGGCCCAGAAAGCAAACAAGATCTCTCCCCATCTCTCCCCCAAGCCCAGACCAACCTTGTCTGTGTGATGGGTTTTTCTGTTGTTATGTTTGTTTGCTTGTTTGGTCTGGAGCCCATGGACACCCAGCATGGAGCAGAGAAGAGAAGCAAGGGAATGGAGGACGTAGAGGAGAGGTGGGGACAAGGGGGTGGGGGTTAGGACCTCTCCTTAAGGTGACAAGAGACCTGCCGAGAAGCTACTGGGCAAAGCTGCTCAACAAATACGCAGACCCCAGATCAGGGCTACAAAGACTGCTGCTCTCTGATCCTTCAACAGACGTGATCACTGACAAGCATCTGATAGCACAGACTTGATTCATGTAAATTCTACAATATGTTTTATAGTTCACTCTACGTGAGATTTCTTTGGCTGTATCCACTTGTAATGTGTGACGCACTCGTGTGTGAAGGTATATGCACAGGTAACTTCTAAATGTTGTAGACGAGAGCACGTCTGATGCTCTACATGTAAAAAAAAAGAAAAAAAAAGAATGTTTATCCATCTTAGGATAACCGAATGCTTTATCACACATCCTGTTTCAGAAATGTCCCACAAGACTCTGACTGTTCCATTACAATTTGACTGGATTAACCTACAGAGAGTGACACCTTCTGGCAGCAAAGAGAACTACTTGTCAGTAGACGCATAGTGGTGGATACAGACTAAAGATAGGACCTATTGTCCCCATGTGACATTCTATGAATACAAACATGCATACAATAGCAAATGGGCCCCTGTATCACTCATTTGCTTCCTTTCTGATAATGTAGACTCATATTATCATAAAATATATATGTCACATATTGCCGAGCCCGAATAATTTCCTTGCTTTTTAATCACAATATTTTAAAGATCCCCACCAGACATGTTTTCAGACATATGCCTATGCAAAATGCCTAAAACTATTACTACAGCTAAAACATAGTAGTCTCCATAAGGCAAAATCAAGAATCTACGAATAGGCAAATATTGTTCATTTTAAATTAGACATACTGTCTCATACTTCACTAAAAGGTGCATTCCCATTGTGTGTCGACTTTCCACATCACACCTGTGTAAGTTGCATATTGGACCACGATTGGCTTTCAAAGTTGGGATGTCACAAAATCCTGCTTGAACTAATGTGTGTTAAACTCAGATTTAAGGTTAGCACAGAGAGAACTCCACATTTTTGTGTCAAGGGGGACTTTAAATATGGTCTCCCCACTAATGTGAATATAGAGAGCCCTTTATTAGTCACCTGTACTATCTAATGCACTCCAATATAACAGTCTTACCATAACATCTATCTCTACAAAGCTCATAATGTTCAGTTTTCGGTCACATTGTTGGTTAGTTATTAAAGGTGGTGTAGTAGTGAACTACATTATATTGAGAAATGTTTTCTAATATTTTGTCCTTCCCTTTCACATATTGAGGTGGGGTAGAAAAATAGAAATACCTTTCAATATAATGCAGTCCAGTACAACACATCACTAACTATGAACTCATTGCTAAAATATAAACTAACACCTCTATGATGACACTGCACATGATGAACATAAAAGTAGACTTTATAGAATGACAGGTAGGATTGCGTACACCTCCACACAGCCAGAGGAGGGAGACATTTCACTCTTCCCCAGCAGTTTTGCTTAAATATACTTTCTTCTAAATGACTGTTAGGTACACCTCTTCCAACAATGAATCCTTAAATTTGAAAAACACAAGCTTCACTAAAATGTGTGATGTATTATGGAGAGTAGTTTGGCTTTACTTTGCCCACTGCTTAATGTGTGAGCACCAACTCAGTGAACTCTGAGTTGTATTTTTTGCCTGTTTGGTCTATAAATGTCTCCCCCACAGAGGTTAATGGGGTCATCTGGCCTGCAAAGAGGATCAACATCTTGAAAACATTCCGACTATCAGATACAGGAGAGCAGTATTGAGTGTCATTTGGAGGGGAAAAAAAGAGAATCTTCAACTTCTCAACCATGGCTATTAGATGATAGCATTGCAATAATGCTAGCCATGATTGCTAACAGCGTTCGGCCAGTATCTGCAGTAAGTGCAGTGAACATTTGTGGAAGAATCAAGGACAGCAAACTTCAAAGGTTTTGGTAAATTAATGGCAGCTGTCTATTCTGTGTAGTTTGTGGTGAACTGCACCTTCAAACAATAGTCCCATTCTGAAGTACAGGAATAAGACATTCATAGGGCTAGAGCTGAGCCCACGTTTGATACTTGAAGGGATTCTATGATAGCAATTTCAAAGTCTTCCACAAACCCCCACATCACCACCACCCTCTTTAACTATGTCATTACTCCCTTGTGGTGAGCGACTGGCTCAGCAAACTGCGCGGTGTGGTGCAACAATCACATCCAGCTGCTGAGAATGGGATCTGACATGTGAAACCACTACACACACATACTCACTCACTCACACATCGTGATGCAACATACACCAACACTACAAGCCAGGGGCTGCTTATGCATGCATGCACGCATGCTGAGGCACTATAATATATAAAATCTATGGTTAAAGTCAGGCGCATGAACAGAAAGACAGTCAGACCTTAAAGAGAATGTTTTCATTCTTAGTTAAGATGTTTTTTATTCCATTGGTATGTACTGAAATATACAAAACACTGACACCTGCCAATCCAGCGGCAACAAAGACAGGAAAAGGACAACAGGAAACAGGAACGTACTCCCAAAACACACCAACAGAGTAAACTACAAAACTGTAGCACTATAACTAACTCCCATGTGAACCATAAGGTAATTATACTCCATTTCCTTTCTGTTCACAGTCCAGACAAAAGGGTTGTTACAATGGTCCAGACAACATAATGAACAAGGAAATTGACACCAATATTTTGTTCTTTAAAAACTAGGTTGGCCACCTTTGGTGATGCAACACTTCAGATACCTAAAGGGCATCAAAATCACATATTCCAGAATCTGCGTGCTTAAAAAGTCACATTCATGAATACTGTGATACTACTGAAAAAGATACACTAAAGCATGATGCTGAAACATAGTGTCTGTGCTGTTTTAGCCTCATGCTGAACAGAAAAAAGTGGCTCCATTATTGCATTTACTGACAGTTCAGGGTTTTTGTCTTGTAGCATTGAGCACATTCACAATGTTCATTTGAAAAAGGTTTGGAAACACTGAAATAGTTTTTGTTATCATATTTGGTCAGGGTATGTTGGTCCGGTTTCTTCAGGGGGAAAGTTGATAAAACTTGCACACTATTAGCTGCCACTAACAGATCCTACTCATACTGTTATGAAGTTAATAACAAATGGTGAAAAAGCATTCAATACTGTGCAATCAGCATCAACTATCTGCTGATTATCGCTGGGTAAAATTTTGCACCTAGACTGGACACTCAAAAACGGTTTGCTCTCTGTAGCAGCGAATAGTGTTTCTATTCAATTGCTATGTTCAATGGTAATATAGTGCAAAACTCTACCACAAGTATGAAATACATTAAAAGACATACAAATATATGTGATAGTTCCAGTTTCACGCCAAAGGACAGTCTCACAAACAGTTCGTAAATGAGAACAAAACTCGTGTTTTAAATTCTCAGACTGTAAATCCCTTGTGAAAAGTGCCCTTTACTCCTGGGGTAAGCTCTTTCTCTGATCTCTTCTCTCACATAGTCATATTATTACTCAAAGCTATCCAAAATTGTGTGTACAACAACTAAACCACTACATTCAGCTTGCATATTTTGCTTTGTGACTGTTCTTAAAAATGAACCAAACTTGAGCAAATCCATGGAATGTATTGATTTCGTGCAAAAAGAAGATGAGCGCTCTTCTCTCCAGACAGTTTCTTAATGCGTTTCTGTGCCACGCATCTCCACCTGCACGCTGCTTGTAGCAGTGCTTCATGCTACAAATTCTAGGGTTTCCCCCACTTTTAAAGCCTCCGGAGAGTTATTCTCCACCTGATTGGCTTCCCTCCATTTCCAAACAGTTCTGGAGGGAAAGCCCAAGGCTCCCAAAGCTTCATGAAAAAAGTCTCTGTGACAATCTTTGTCCTTAATACATGCTGTGTAGTAAGCCCCCTGTGCCACTAGGGGTCCTCTTCCATGTCATCCAGGTTTGGAGCCATGATGAAGTGCTTGGGGTAAACCAGACTGTGCTCATCTGCGTACTCCTCCCAGCGTGCGTCGTCACTCTCGTGGGTGATGTATCGCTCACCTCGCCGCGTCTCAAACTCCCTGAGGTCCAGCCATGTCTGATAGTCCTGAGGCAAAGAGACATTTTGAATGAATTCAGTAAATTGTCCTCATTAGTGAAGATGTATTCCTGAAATTAAAAGAGTAAATTCCTTTGAACCCAATGCTTTCAAGCTCGGCTTTCACTTCATTTATTTACAGGCTTTTAGCATGTCTTAGTCAGATCTGCCATATTTTTATATATTTCTAAGTGGTTTTATGTTATTTAAAATTGGTGAATCCACAGGTTTTCAGCAACATCTGTCTATGAATGGATAGTGTTGTCAGGGTTCCAGGGATATTAGAACTATGTTGAATATTTTGAACCTTATTAATGTAAAAAAAAATTCTGACAGTTCAAAACAACAACATTTTGTAACTCTTATTATTCTTTTTTCTGACTTTTATTTGGGATAATCTTATTCTAAATCTTTGAACTATAGTTTGCATAATTTTGGGGGTTGGAAGCAGGTATTATAATGTTGCCATGGAGTGAGTGAGTAGGCTAAACCACATGTATGCTTTAATTTTCTTTTGTTTGCTTGTTTTTTTAATTGTTCACATTTCGGCTAATTTACACCAAAAAAGTAATGCTGAATTAGCCGTTAGCCTTTTGTGTTTGCATTGTAACCACAGATTTACAGACAACAATCAGTTGATGACTGTTGAAAAGAAAATATCCAAAAGCGATGATTATGAGGCACTGTCCTTGGAAAGTGGGTCGGCCTGAATCTAACAGTATGTTTGTGTTGCATCAAATGGGATAAAGTGCAAGAGAAAATAAGCAAATAAGTCACCTGTAACCAGGGATGGCTGAGACACTTGTCGACGCTGTACCTCTTCCTCATCTTGACTTGGAGAAGATTGTTGATCAGATCTGTGGCTGTGAAAGAAATCGATAATATGCAGATCTCTATCAATAAGTTGTTGTGTCAGTGTCAAAGAAAAGGACAAGACTCTCTAAGCAGTTCACACAGCAAATGATAACTATCATAGCACATAACAGCAAGAATAGGGGTTGCTGTAGTTTGTTACATAAGCACAAACACCTTTTGGTTCACCATGTTGTCTTTCACACTGTATGTCGGGGGAGCTGCAGCTTGGGCAGTTGGGGGAGATTTGAAAGTGATTCATCTCATTCACAGACAACGAAAAGTCAGATCAAAGTTCAGACGACCCAGACGTGTAGGTGGGGAGGACAGCTCTGAGGTTACATGTCTAAGTATCAGTTTGACACTAAACTACGGGTGCCAGCAGCACTAATAGGCGTGAAGTTACCGGCCACATTTGATCAAGCATTGTTAAATATTTTAGCTTTACTTTAGTTTACTTCAATAAACGGTACAAAACGAACAAACTGTTCATCTTACCCTCTGTAGAGATGTCCTTCCAGGGTGTAGGTGGGTACATGAAGGCAGCATTCTGGATTTGGTCATTAATGTCCTCGTCCTCATTAAAAGGGAAGGTCCCGCTCAAGCTCACGTACACGATGACTCCCACTGACCACATGTCTAAGGAGCGGTTGTAGCCTTTACTGCGCAGCACTTCTGGAGCCAGGTAAGCCGGCGTGCCCACTACAGAGCGCCGGAACGACTTCTCGCCAATGATACGGGCAAAGCCAAAGTCACACAGCTTTACCTGTCATAAAGCATAAAAACAGGGTCAACATACATACACACAAATGCGGACAGAACAAAAACATACATATATGCACAAATATTCTTTTTTTTACCTGAGGAAAGGGCTCTGCAGAGGCCAGTAGTACATTTTCGGGCTTCAAGTCACAGTGAACAATGTTTTTGAAGTGCAAATGTCTCAAGGCCACCAGGATCTGCAGCAAAAAAACCCACAATGTTGCTAAAAAAATCCAGATGACAATACTGTAAACGCTAGCATCTAATGTTTCAATGTATATAGAGTATCGTATAAACAGGGTAATGTTTGAATAATCTAAGCAGTAGAATCTATGGTGCTGCCATGTGGAAAAATACCAGCAGTATAAGCAAATGCCCTTAAATACTTCCATCCTGACCAGTACCTTCACATAAAGACAAATGATCTCATCTCATCATCCCATCTATATTCGCGAGGCCTGGCGTAAGCTAGCGCTGCACGCTTGTCTGCCTATGGCCCTGTACCAAAACCACAGTGCGCCTGGCTCTCCTATCCTGACCCTGACTTTGACAGAAGTCCTCCTGACCACATCAGAGCCAGGTCCCGCCACAGCTAATGGGGCTGTTGTTAATGGCCCCGCTCCTGTTTGGAACACGGGATCCATTGAGGCCCAGGGCCTGCTGCTCTTCTAATCAGGCCACAAAGCCACCAGCACACTGCAGGCTGTAATCCATAGCCAGGGAGGAGGCCGTGATGCCATGCAGACCAATCTGGTAAACACCACCGCCCCAATCAGTTCGCCACAAGAATAAACAGGCCCTGGCGCTGGAGCACAGGCTCATGCACAGTGGGCAAACACACCCCAAAAACAGAAGGGAGGACACAGGGAGAGAGGGAAAGAAAGCAATGATAAAATAAAGCACAAAAATGCTAGCAAGAAGGTGAAGGAGGGCACCATTTTAAAGTTTAAAATGTGAAAAGGCAGACACATGCTGTAGCTCTTATTGATTATCAGTTCATTTGACCGTGATCAGCTGCTTTCACAGATAGTAACAATATAGTGGCATAAGGCTACAGGGCATTCCAAAGATTTTGATTGAGATGGAGCAAAGGGGTGAGAAGTGTGTTTCGTACCTGTGTTACCAGGAACTTGGTGATTCGTTCAGGCAGTTTGCTCTTCTCGCTGGACAGAATCATCTCCAGCATGTCGCCATGCAGCTTCTCCATAACCACAAACACCCGCTCGGGCGTCTCAAACATACACTCCAAGTTGACGATTCCTGGGTGATGCAGATTCTGAAGAAAAGCCCCAAATACATTGAGTCTACAGTGATTCAGGAGCAGTGAGGGAACAACAACTTAGGAAAGACATTGACATATTTGCTTATTAGTTATATCGCCATTTTGTGCTATCATTGATAGATTCTGTTCATTACCTGTAATATTGCCACCTCATTCCTCAGCTGGCTCTCCTGCTTGGTAGGAAATCTCATCTTGTCAATTACCTTGATTGCCACATCTCTGCCACTCTTTCTGTGTTTGCCTAAAAGTTAATGGGATGAATAACTTTAACATGCCTGCACATTTAAAATAATTCAAAGTAGAGCAATATTATGTAAAATGTATGTGGTACTATATCAAATGCGAAACATACCTCCATATACGATGCCAAACTGGCCTGATCCTAGCACCTCATCAGAGAATATTTGGTACACTGAGGCAATATCCTACACACAGATAATTTGCTGTTACTGTTGAATTTTACTTTTACTGCTTTAACATTTGGTTAATTTTCCATGCTGACATTGGCAAAGTGTACTGTTACAATGACATCACCAAAAGCCCAGAAAAAAATGTAGCTCTTGCTATATATATAAAACATATATAGTATATTTAACTTTCACTCAATGCAGAAGTGGAACTGAGACAAAAATCCCTTCCAAAAAATGGGTCTGCAGCTTCCCCATTGCAACATAAAAGCTTCCACTGTAGGTTTTGTTAAAAAAACTGTAGGATTCAATTTCAGATTTTACCACAACAGCTACTTTAATAGCACATGAATGCATGTGCAGACTGTGCAGGGAAATTGTGCAACAGCATCTCCGAGAATAAAGAAGCCCCACTCACCACATTCTCCTGGATCTGGCAGTTGGACACAGATATGCTTATGGACAGCTCTTCTGGAGAGAGAAAACACATAATGTCTTCACATTAAACAACTGAAAAAGGCCACTTGACCAATGCATCATGCAGCCAGTGAATCCTTAAGTAATTGGAGGCGCATAACTCAAATAATAGTGTTTTTTTGTTTTTTCCAAAACCTTCAAGCTTATTGCAGCTGCATGCAATAAGTCACAGCTCCACATAATAAGGCATTTTATTAGACAATAAACTGGCTTTAAAATTGATCTGGGAAGCTATGTGTGACTGAATGGTGCAAGTATGCAATGTATTTCATAACTGGGAATTAAGACAAAAGCCAGAGATAAAAGCAAGTAGAAAACATGATGTTGTGATCGTTTTCACTAATGCTACACACAAAAATGTAATTTAAATTTTGAATGAGAAATAACCACATAATACACCATTTACCTAGAACCTCAAATAATAGCCCACACATTGCTGTTTTTGTTGTTCAAGACCAAATTCACTGACCTGAGATAATCTCTGTCTTGACTACTGTGGGTGAGACCTTCTGCCTTCGGTTTCAGTCATGTCAGTTCATTTGTCACTACTGTCACTTCCTTTCGCCAAACGCAGGGTTTTCCCTGCCTATCAAAAGCTAAGGCCAGATTTCTAAGTGTTTTTTTGACCACTTCAACCAAGGTGGTGCTTTCTATTTAGGCTAACCTCAAACTTTTCAACACACATAATCAAGGAAAGTGAGACTTTTCGTTTGTTGTGGCCCTCGTAGTTAGTAACTTAGTCTTGTGTTGAGTCAAGAAAACTGACAGGGAAAACCCAAACTTGTCTGATCTAAGGCACACAGTCACAAACTGAAAACATTCCTCACTGACTATAAAATCTGTCATCATCATCACTTTTGCATTTTAAAATCTGTCTTCTTTTCAGAATTTAAGAGTTTTGCCAGGCAAAAGGTTAAAAATGTTCAATGAAACATCACTTAAAACTTTTATTCACTTTTTTCACTTGAATGCATGACACCTTTAATCTCACCCTTCGGCACATGAAATTCCAGTATCAAATTTAACACATGATCGATTGTCTGAATTCCAAAAAATATCACCTTTTAGAGGAAGAAAAGCAATGTTTCTATTTAATTGTTCCATTTCAATTTGTTTTCTCATTTCTTCCAAAATAAGCTTTATGCACAAGAGAGCTACAATCTTTTACTTACTATGATCTTTGCCGTGGCCAGCAGCACTGGCCACACTGGGCTGTGGGGTGACGGGCATCAAGGCCTGTCTGATGGCCTTCTCCCAGCCCTGAGCCACCTCCATGCCGACTCCTGAGGCGGCCAGAGCGGGACTGTGGTAGTGACCGCAGTTGTTCTCCCCTACATAGTAGACCATGGTGGCTGTGATGATCTCAAAGCAGTGTGGGTTGCTGCCTTGGGCCAGATTACTGTAGTCTTTGGACTGTTCCACCTGGAGGATCTCGGAGAGAGGGATTTCCTGTGGGAGTGGTGAGGTACAGAGATTATAAAAACAAACAAAACACAAAATATTATATTCTGCGTTTCTCACAAAAATAGGATCCAGAACATTTATCAAGTGAGAGCTCAAGCTTTTCTTTTTCCTTTCTCAATATTTCTTCATTCCACTGAGTGTTTTCTGCACAGCCAACCAATACACCTGAGGCATAAACAACGTCTTGGCGTAAAAAACAAACAAACAACACTCCTCAATACAAAACAGTGTAAAATACACACATACTCAACCACATTCCTGCCTAGGTGCCATTTACATTTATTATATACATAATTTTACCTTGGGAGGAGAGGTAGAAAACAGCAGAAAAAATAAAAATAAAATACCTCATTGGATAATTAAATATATTTTGTTCATTTTTTTTTAAATGATCCAACAATAACATTTTGACTAGACAAAAGCTAAAAGTAAAAAAATAAAAAGGCAACAGGTTTCCTTAACTTAAAAAAATCGAGTTACCAATTTTGTAAAAAAAACAATACCACTTTTTTAAAGTTGATTATCTCATTTAAAGAAATTTAAACAGAAAATGTTATTAGAGCAGAAGAATTCTTAACCTACGGGTGTAATGCACCACCTCAACAATAGCAAAAACAGTATTGATACAAGTAGTAACACTCACACACTCCAAAAGTCTCCACGCTTCTTGGGGATAATCAAAGTGCTGAATATAAAGTCCCAGCTCTAACTTTACTCTTCTCTCTCTTATGAGCACATACAGAGAGGACAGTGAGAGCACACTTTAAAAGTCCCACCTTCCCCTTCAAACTCACTGTCAAATCAAAGAGAGGAGGGAGGGTCAAAAATTAAAAAACACAGCAAAGTTCCAGCCAATGGGGGCTCAGAGAGGCACACGCTGTCCCCTCCGCATGGCTCACCACAGAGTTTCAGATGAAGTGCTTGTGGTTAGCGGGGCAGGGTCACGTGAGTGAGTCCTGTGTCGGCTCAAGTGCTCTGGTTCCCTGATTACAAGGCAGGGCCAGCCAGAGGCCCCATCTGACCACGAGCCGCTGGCGCTACCGCTAGCCACTGAGACGAAAGACAAGGCAACTACCGGTGTGTGTTTGTGTGGGTGCAAAATTTCAGTGTGACAGGACTCAATCTGGCAGAGACAGAGAGAAGCCCCCACACCCCATAAAAGGTTCTTCAGAGAAAGCCACAAGTACAGGGGTCTCATCTTCAAACGCAGAGCCGTTATGGCTTCCAAATGGAGAAAATGGCTGCCATGCCTGGCAAGCTAGCCACCACGCGACCACCACTAATCAGATTGGAGGTATAAAGAAAAGGGAAGGACAACCACACACTGATGAGCAGCAGGCTCAGAAACTTCAGGGAAATGAAAGGAAAATGCCCAGGACAGACGCTTTCCCGGATACAGACTGAGCATATGGATAATCTGTGGTTTCTGGGAAGAAACCGCTGAAAGGACTTTTATTCTACTATATGTGCAGGAAATCAGCTCTATCAGGGATAGAAATCTGCTACTATGAAGCAACGAGCACGTGACAAAGACCAAACTTTGAAGCGTGAAAAGATGACATTTACAGCTAACCTTCAATTAGCCTCCTGCAGGCCTTAAACGTATAGCTGAGTGCCAAGTTGATAATAAAGAACCACATAAAGCTGCCAGTAAACACACCCTGAGGAGTCAGCCCCTGCTGAGGTTTCCTCTCCAAGGCTTTAGATGCAGGGTGTGACAGGATAATTGGGAGAGAAGGATGAGGCAATTAAGTATTTTTCAGGCTTGTTTCAGCATAAGAGGGTGATAGCGAGAAGGAGAAAAAAAGGAGGACTATAGATACAGCTGTGTATCATACCACCTGTTTGACACACACACACACACACACACTCTCTCATAGTGAACATGCCGACTCTCACACTGGAAACTCTGCTGCATCATATACACCAGCCCACTGCCACACAACTCTGACTCAAAACACACAAAGGACATGAACAATAAAATAATTACAACCCCCGCCCTACACAAACACACACACACACCCACCAACACACATGGAAGTCTTTACCTTGCAGGCTGTAGTTCCCTGCCTTGGTCCTCAGTGTGTAATTACAGTGCTATTAAGCCCCTGCGGGCAGTGTAATGACTGACTACGCTGCTGGCACTGAGCGGGCAGTGTCACACACTCTCCACAACTGATTTTACATATCGAAATTGCAGCTTTTCACTCACAGCCATCACGTACTTTGGATTAAAAAATATTAAAAATCAAAATTTAACATCTCCTTGTCTTTTTTTTAATTCAACAATTTCAGAGAAGAATTGTGTATTAAAATTGTCCAGTTAATCCAGACTAAATTTTTACTCTCTCATCAAAACCCCTTCAAATGTCCAATCTGTTCTGATACACAACAGTTAAAGAGGACTACTGTAAGTGAGTCGTTCCTTTCATTTCATGCAGGAACAAGACCAGGCTGCAGGCTAACAAAAACCACGGGGGAAATTTCAGTGGCCGGGACTGACCTCAGGGTAGTTTACAGTTGCAACACGACAGCCCTCGAGCTGAGTCACACAGCTACCACTGGTGAGATTCTATTTACATACCTCTCATAAGTGTGACAAACAATAATGTTATGAAAATGACTTCAACATCACCACTTTTGAATCATAAAAAAGTAATGGCATATTTTCAATACTTTGGAACTCTAATGGGGGGCTTTTATATTATCAACCATGGACTCAACACTAAATACACTTGCATAAAGCTGCTCCATTTTCTGACAGATTAATAAATGCTACTGTGTGTTTAATGTGGAGGACAAGACACAATATTTCCAAGAAGAGGATAGTTTTATGCTTACTTTGTAGAACTTGGCCCCGGTGTCGTTCTGGAAGAGACTCAGACTCTTGCTGTCCAGCCTCCAGTAATGTCTCTTCCGCTGTTAAAAGGGGGAAATGAACACCAAGTTAGTCCAAATGACAGAACACACGTGACCTACCAATGTTACAGTACTTCAAAATTTAGTTTCATGAGGAAAATACCTTCTGTGCTGAATTCAACACATGTGAACAGCTTTGGAGAAGGAGTTTTCCCCAGCATACAGGCTAAGCACAGTCCATTTGAGACTGGGCTCCTTTGTTGGGCTTTTGGGGTTATCAGTCTTACCAGGTTGTCCCTGCTCGTATAATGAACCATCCAGCCCTCCTTCACCACAGTGGAGCTCCGCCTCTTGGTGTGTTTGATGGACTGGACCACCCGCATCAGAGGGATGTTGCTGCTAGTGGAAGGGCTAGACACACACGCACAAAAAATTTAGATTTCATCGATTAATATGAAAATTAGTTATTTTTTTAGAGGTAAATATAATGAAACAGTAACGGGTTACATTTAAATTGACCTGTAGCTAGCTCATGAGATGTTTAACATTTGCTTCTCTAACTACCCAGAGTCTGGTAGGTCTTTCCTGAAAGAAATCCTGCACAGGAAGTAATGCATTTTATGTTTGCAGCAGTGGCAACTCTACTCAAAACATAAAACACATGCTGCTGGTGTAGAATAAACATAGGAATTGGGTAGTTAGACCTGGTGATTTAAAGAATAACCGCAAAGTCCCCGTTTTGAGTCACTTTTCGGGCATGTGACCTTTGTTGCATGTCTTCCCCTTGTCCCAATTGTTTCCTGTGTCTGCTCTTTACTGAGCTGTTAAATAATGGCACATTTAGCAAATATATACATATATATAAATAAATAGAACTGGGTAGCTGGCATGAACTGTGGCTGAGACAACAAAGTGAACATTACCACCAACACTTTTTCAGCAGGAAATCTAGAATGTCTTGGCACAGTGTCATGCCAGCCACAATGTTTGTCTCTAACTGGGGTACCAGAAATGTCAAACTCAATAACATCTAATCAAATCAACATGTTCATACCTAATAGTCTTGATGGGCTCTTCATCCTTCTCTCTGTCCAAGAAGGGAGAATCCATGTCGAACATCCTCTCATCTGGGGTGGAGGGTTCCTCTGGGTCGTCCAGTCCTCTGCCGCCATCCATATCTCCACTGTCCACCTCCATAGTATCCATGGTAGTGTCGGAGTCTGGGCCAGGGCTGGCTGGCTCTACACATGTACAGTAAATAAGCAAATATTTGAAAGTGCAAATGTTAGAGATGTAACACTGTCACTGTGAATTTGGAAGTAGAACTTACCTCCATTGAAGTCCACCTCCCCCAAACAGTCTCTAGGTACCTTTGAAGCACATCGTTTATGGCAGTTGAATCTGCAATCTGGTAGATGAAATAAAAGAAATTCAAGATTCAAACACATCATAATTATATGATGCACCACCAAAATACACACTTTTCATATGCAGTGCTACCTTTACACTGCATGCCCTGGCGAAAGAGACCCTTGAGCAGACGCTTGCAGTACTGGCAGATTGTGGGACGAGTGTAGGTGTGAATAGCGAAGGTGTGCGGCACCTTAACCCGTCCCAGCACCATCTTCTCCATCCAGATAGGCCTGCCGCTCCAAGACAGGATCCGCTTCCCTGCCTCCTGATGGGACCTCTGCTGTGGGGGTCGGAAGGATGGAAAAACAAGAAGACGGAGGGACATTGGGAAGAATTAAAAACCATATGCAGGAAGGAAGTGAAGGGAAAAGTAGCGGAAGAACAGCCTCAAAGGGAGTATTTGAGTGAAAGGGAAAGACATGAGTGAATGATGACATGGCAGTAGAAGAAGAGAAAGAAATCAGTGGAAAAGGGAAAATGAAATCTGTCATACTGAGTTAGCGTGACTTTGCATATCCCGGCGGTTGAAAAAGGGTTATTAGATTTGTCATGTTTTACCACATATGAGCATTTATTTCTGATTGTACATGAATAAATCATGCAGTCTGGAAGCTCCTGACAGAAATGGGAAGGACGCGTCTTTCATTTTTGCCAATAAGTTAGTAGATACATAAACTTGGACTTCAATGGACTTTTAATGTCATTAGCATAATTACATTTCCTGATGTGACCTTTCGTGGGGATACAGACAAGAGGGGAATATTCCAGCGCGGACTTATGCAAAAACTGTTTCATAAGACCTCGCTGAGGATCTCTCCACAGAACAATGTGAAGCTCAATTCAATTTTCTGCATCAGTGGTATTCTACAACGGGGCCCATGAGATCCACCCATGGAAAAGAGCCAAATTTGATAAGTTTAGACACGTTTAGCAGTTGAGACAAAGCTCGTGAGCAGCATGCAGATTGACTGCCTCACATTCTTGGCCGATTCACCTGGCTTCCAGTCTGATATAGCATGATGTCTGAACTGCAGCCAGCTCATTTAATGTGTGAGGATAAAACAAAAATCATTGCATCATTCAGAGGATAAGCAGATACTGATGTCTTTCCAACTTTTCACAGTGCTCTTTGCATAGTTTTCTTAATTTTTATCCAACCAGCCAATCAGAACTCACCTCATCCAGGACGACCACGGCATTTTCCGCAGGTGCCGGTCGGGGGACAGAGAGGGAGGGTCCGGGCAGTGAGACATTGGACAATCGCCTCTTTCTGACACCAGTACAGTTATTTGGGATCTTAAAGGCGCAGCGCTTGTGGTAATTTAGCCCACATCCTTAAAACATGAAAACACAAATGACACCAGTCAAAAAAACTTAGGAATATTTAATACTACAGGCTGCAGAACATCAAACAGTGAGGTGAAAGAGAGGTGATCATATTTTTATTCCGCAAATCTGCAACAAGATGGCTCCTGACAATTAAGCTTTAAAATGAAAATTTATGACCATGAATGTTTCACTGGCTTGTTAGGCTTCACATGTAGTCTAATAACATGAAAATGAAAGAGTTTAATTCAAATCTAATCCAGCAAGGACAGAAAATGAAAGGCGAGCCGACGCGCCATAATTCCGCTGGGATCTGAATGTCAAGCATTTCACTGGCTCCGGCACCCGGACCAAATCTTTCTTGTTTGCTTGTATACCTCCCTGATACATTTTTGAGGTCAGAGATCTGGTGTGCATCTGTGTGTGAGCGTGTGTGTGGATGCAGTATGGGATCCAGTAAAAGGTTAGCTCAGTGGCTTGGCAATGACACAGCAGGGGTTCTGTGGCATTCAACGAGGTGTTTGCGTGTGTGTGTGTGTCTAACCTTCACATTTGAGTCCCTGTCGAACGAGACCCCATAGCATCTCCCCACAATAGTCGCAGAATGTGGGGGCCTTGTAGGAGTGGACATAAAGGGCATGGGGTCGGATCTGGAAGTCTTCAACTGTGGCTTGAGCTAGAAACAATACACAAGTGTATAACTGAAACTTGGCGAAAGCAAAACAAATCTGGAAAACCATTTATATGTAATGACAAAGGAATCAAAGAGACAAGAAGAGAGCAGCAATTTATCATGTGTATTTGGCAACTTTTTCACATTATTATGTTATTTCTCATAAAACCAGCCTCACTATATGTGTGATATGTGTGTATGTAAATGAGAAAGAAAGTAATATAATAGGACTGAGATTCCCTTTGCAAGTGCTCCGGCATAAACAAATATGTGATTTCTCGTGCAAGTGCTACATCTACACTGCTGCAGTAGGGGGCGCCACATCTGCAAAGACACAATTTCAATTTCATCATTCCATGTATCAAAGTGATAGGGCACACCCATAAGACACCAGATAAATGTAGAATGATCCTGTTGTATCAGTTCATCTTTGTTATCATGAGCTTAATATCAAAACCAGTGGAGCTGTGGATACTCTCTTCCTGTTTCTCTCTTATTTTTCCTTCATGTCTCTGTTGTCGTGAGTCACACAGACACAGTGAGCTCATTGCTGGAAGCAAGAGTAGGTTCGTCATGGCTCTGAATCATCAAAGATGTGAAGATGAGTAAGCTATGAAGGTGACTGGGGCCAAACCTGTGTGTGCAACTGAATCTTCTCGTCTCTCCAAGCCTGCATTAGCAGAGTGTCCCTCGCTGTTCCTGTGCAATCATTTATCAGGCCGTAGTGACCAACAAGGGAATGGTTAATCGTTACACTCGGGTTAAAGACTGAAACCTGTGTGGTGGTGATGGTGATGTCATCTTATTTCATTTTCTTTGAGGGGATTCAATTAAACACATTTTCTCTTGGACAACAGTGGATGGCTCTGATGAGATGCAGATTTGAACAACAAATATAACCATCCTTTAAGCAAGAAAATAATTTTGAGAAGATTTTGAGAAAAAACCTTAGATGTCACAGAAATCCTCATAAGCAATAAAAAGCCAGTCACACTGAATCAATCTGATCTGTTAATTTGACTAAAGAATGGCTGGTGGGTTGATTTTCACAGTTTGGGTTTGATTTGAAAGAGAAGAAAGAACTCAAGCAGGTCACATGTCATGGGCCGAACATAGCTCCCCGGCACAGACACATGAAAGGGGGCATTCATGAGCTTTTTCACAGACGTCTGCAAAACAACTGGCCGCTTTTAAACAGTCATGCTGTTATGTAATGCTCATGCTCAAAATCATGCTAATTAGCATCAAACAACACCCAACATAAACTCGACACGTTGTTTTCCACAGCACTTCTCACGAGCAGTGAGGCTTACATGAATGTGCTATCTGTTTGCTTTGAGGCACTGAGTTTCCATTTGGGGGGCCACAAGATTCCATCTGACAAAAACAAGTTTGCCATATTTATGCCAAAAACGAAAGCATTGTAAAATATCAATATCACACTACCAGCAGTGGTGAATAAGGAGCTTGTGAAAGTGGGTGGGAATTTAAGGGAGTGAAAAACAGAACAAAGGGACTATCGGTCAGGCCAAACCTCAAACCTCATGGGCCGAGATGGCCTGCACAGTGTCCGCTGTGTCCAGGGCCGCCCCGCACATCAGAGCGTGTTTACACTCTGCGGGTCTACTACAATCACTTACTGCAGGAAAAACAAGCCCTCTTCTTTGAGCCCACAGCCAAGAAAAAGCCACTTCTGCCTCCCTCTTGCAGCGAGAGAGATATTCAGACTCTCTCCCACAGCCGCAGAATCCAACAACAGGTTGGTTGAGGGAAACTGAACGGAAGATGACAGGAGACAAATTGCGGGGCGGAAAAGGTTCATATTTTCTCTGAAGCAAATGAAAGGCTTGGGAATGTGGATCTCTCAGCTCGTGTTTCTCAAACAAAGATCAAGTGTCTGACATGCAAAGCCCCTCTCGCGAAGACGGCCAAGTTCATTCAGTGGTAGATGAAATACAAAAAACAGCATGTGTTGTAATGTAGCAAATGCAAGATAACATCCGCCTCTTGTTACGGTTTTCATAAGGTATATCTCAGGCTATAAATTGCCAGGCTCTGCTGTGGGAGCTTACATGTGCAGATGGATTTGATGAGGTAGGAGGGATTATAATGAGAGAAAGCGAGTAGGGAAAGAGAGCAACAAAGACTGACACAAAAGAGAGCACAAGACAAACACAGACAGTCAGAAACAAAAAGAAGGAAGTTCTCCAGTCTTTAGTCTACATTCCTCAGCCCTGATGCCTGAACTACCCTCAGATCCTGAACCTATACAATCATCCCCTGTCTAAATCCCTGCAAACAATGCTCGCAGCCCAGAGGAGATGGGGAGATATTCAGCACAGGTGGTGTCAGGTGCTTCCCGGTGGAGACAGATGGAGCAGGAAAACAGATTAGAGCAGAACAGATACTCTATTACGTTTGTTGGTCTCAGCACTGCGCAGGAAGCTGATTCATTCACTGCAAACACCTGTGGCCGCTAGAAAGGCGGACAATCTGATGGAAACTTTGATGAGGAAGAAAGAAAACGCACTTTTATCAAAAAGTAAAAGGCAGGGGAGTGAGTAAGTGAGTGAGTGAGCGAGATGGTAGCGTGTCGGGTGATTCACTTGTAGTCATTCAATTGACACATAAAACATAACATAAAATGGCGCAAGAATAATATTTTATGTGGGCAGTGACGTTTAAACTGAGTACAGAGGACTCTCACAGCAAGTATCTGACCCACTGAAGTGCCCTTGAACAAGACACGACAGGCTGTGTTCAACTGGGAGGTGTGTCTACTAACACAAAAAATGTAACAAACCTCCAGTTTATTAGTTATAGACCAATGTTTGGACTTTGAAACACTGTTTATACCGTTTGGTTGAACTTTTGCTAAATTTTTCTCTTGTTTTGGAAGACAGAAGAAGCAAGACCTTAAGGCGGTTTCTCTCTGTTTCTCTCTTTAGACAATTTGTATACAATCTTTGCTGATGTTTCAACTGATATATTCCACTCATACATATATACATGGAACACATATGCAAAAGGTCTCGCCTTCTTTTAAGCTACTGCTTTCAACATTTAATAAATATCTCTTCCTGACTCTGATCCTAACCATATTAAGTTATTTGGATAGCTCATCTAAGATACTCACATTAAGAGGTTTAAACTTTGTTGTCTTCATTCTGTGCCTTTGTATTTGCCAAGAGTAACAGTTCACAAATGTTAACTCTTTTTTTACTCTGAGTCAATGGGGAGTTTATTTTGCCTTCACAAAGATGCTGAGTAGCAATTCATTTTACCACAACTTTCTTCATGTTCAAACTAATCTGAGATGCAAATGGCAGCTTACATACCAGAGAGCACCACCTCTATGAGGTCTCCTTCGTGGATGTCTTCTGCCGAGGTGAGCCTCTGCAGGATGTTCTCATCATTTAAGTCATGACGGAACAGCAGGATCTTGTCGTACATGCCGAAGAAGCCGCACTCTGGGAACTGGAGAGAGGTGGAGACAGTAGAGTAAAGATATTAGTCTAGTTCTCAGTTCTACTGATAGAGGTAATGTGTGTACGCACAATGTCTGGACATTAATGGTTAGTGCAGCGTGATGGGCCCTCGTCCGGGCAAACCTGTATATTCACACAAGTGCACACACACACACACACACACACACACACACTCATTACATAATTTCCAGTGGCTTACATTACCATCAGTATGGGCATTGGAGTATTCTGAACCCAGTGGCTCATGAAGAGAACTCCTGCTCAGACCTCCTTTTATACTATGAACACTATGAAATAGGAGGAAATACCACTAAAAAGGACCCTCCAGAAGACTGATTTTCCATTCCACAATCAAATTTAGTGGTCAGCATTTATTTTATTTTCAAGTCATAAAGTCATGGCTCTCTCCTTCCTGCCTGTTTTTGGAAATTGAGAGTCTTTTATTTCATACTGTTTCCAAGAATACAGTGACACCTCAATGCCAACATGGAATAATCATGAAAAACTACTCATAAATTGTTCTACTTAAATAATGTAATGGTTGTATTGTTTTAATAAGTGCACACAATGAAAAGTCATCTGGATTCCACCATTGCCAAGATCAGCAGTCACCGCCGTCTGGGCCAAACTAAACCTACAAAAGCCAGGTCCGACCTGGACCTAAGCGCCCCGACGTAAAGTCACATGATCAAGGAAGGGAGCGGAGAGGGAGACGGGGAAGAAGGAGGTAAACATCCTGAGAGGAGTAGAAGAGAATCAGCTCACAGGAAGTGCAGCGCCAGTCAATATTGAGTCACGTCCTGTATTAAAGTCAGCCCATAGCCTCTCGGAGAGCGATGTTCTTGACACAAGGCAAGGGCTACAACCAAATTATATGAGCACATACACAAAAAGTATAGAGAATGTAAATATCTACTGTAAACAAGCACAGGCAGCAAACTAACTTAACACTGAAGCTTGCACAAAGAAGGTTCCTGTTCTTAATACCAGGAGGGAAGGTTGCTCTCATGTTCTGCATAGCGTAACATCACTTCACAAACCTGACACTGAAGAAAAAACTGATTAACTGTAGATGGATGTTCAGAGCTGTCCCGCATTGTTTGTATCAAAATGGGAATTGGGGCACGGTAATTTTACAACAAGGCTTGAGCCCAGCCTCAGTGCCAAGCAGGCTGGTACAGGAGGATCCACCAGCTGTTTCCCCTGAACCAGGGTCACACACAATAGGCCATACAAAACAATGCCACTATGGCCCAGGAGCACTAGGATTGGCAAAGCATCTGGGCACGGGACACACAAAACACCTGGAGCCTTTTAACTGCCAAGAAACACAGATACAGAGACAGCAAGACAGATTGATGGCTCAGGAAAACATGGGTGTATCAGATGACTCAACAGAGCCTGAAGAATGAACCATCAGAAGGCAAAAATGTAATTCTGCACAGACATTGATGACTAGTGAGCCCTGCTCTGATCTTTCAAGCAGCAGAGTGGACTAGTGGTTGGACAGAGAGACACTCCAACAAAGTACCTGGTCCCCCTGCCAACATCAGAACATAAAACATGACTTCATGTACAGCAGTGGGGCTTCCCCATGAAAGACCCACCAGGCACTGGGTCCTTAGAATATAATTCATGAACTGTCTATAGCTTCACTCTAGGAATAAACAACATGCAAGGTGAAACATCAATATTCCTCAGTGCACATATTATGCAATAGTTGCATTGCAGACAGGGTTGTAACCATTGTTGGGCAGTAGCGTCGCTACAAGTAGCGCCGTTACTAGTTTAACTACATTTCTCAGTAGCTTGGTGGTAGCGTTGCTATTCTCTGAATCAAATAGCTTTTCAGTAACAAAGCTATTTTATCGCTACCGAGTAGTGCGGTAGCTTCCACACACGCTATATTTCCCCAAGCATTTCTGAAGGATCAGTAAGTGACGCCACGTAGCAAACCTGTCCTTGGGCTGATGTCTGCAACTTTGCTGCAGGGGAATAAAGACATGCGCGACTGAGTTTACTTTCTATTGTGATAGTTACTGTAACACCTCTTGTGAGAAGGATCAGGGTCCAGCCTGGACACCTCTTCCTCTAATGAGGAGGAAACTTTGATATGTAGTGGCAGAAACTTGTTTCCATGAGATGAGATGAGATTTTTCTCTCTCTCTCGCTCATTACCATGAATGTTTAAGTTGTTTAGGTTGTAATGTTGCCAGAGCACAAATTCACATATAAACAATAAAAAATATATAATTAATTAATAATGTGAAAATTAAGTTACTTGATTCAAACAACAACGGTTCTCTGTTAGTTGCATGAGGAAATACATTTCGCTGCAATGAAATGGCAGTAAGTTGGAGAGTTTCTGTGTGCCTGATTTAGCTCTCTCTCGCACACACACTGTTTGGAGCAGGTTTTTAGTCTTTCTTCTATTGTTACTGAGGAATGAAGTTAGTTCAATATAAACTAGGCCTATGTGTGTGTGTGTGTGTGTGTGTGTGTGTGTGTGTGTGTGTGTGTGTGTGTGTATATATGAATATATAGCTGTTCATATATATATGAACAGCTAAGATACTCAAACTCCCAGGCCTCTGTTAGAGGACCCGAGCTTGAGAATGATACATACTACTACAAGGGGTGAGAAGGGGTTTCTTTATATATATATATATATGTTTGTGTGTGTGTGTAATGACCTAACTATAAAAAATTAAAAGTAGCTAAGCTACTTTTGCCAGGTTGCTGTAGCTTAGCTTGCTACATTTCACTTGGGGGTAGCTTCTGTGTAGTGAAGCTTCATTTAATGTAGAGTAGCTAGTAGCTTAGCTCACTACATTTTCCAAGTAGCTTGCTAAACACTGGCTGTAACTAAATGGTTATTTTCAGTGTCAATGAATCTGTCAAATATTTTCTTGATTGATACCGGAAATTAGTTATTTTGTCTATAAATAAATATCGTGTTTTGTCCACAACCCAAAGATATTCAGTTTACTGTCATAGCGGAGGAAAGAAACCAGAAAATATCCACATTTAAGAAGATGAATTTTTTTTTTCTTAAAAAATTACTCAAACCAATTAATCGATTATAAAATTAGTTGGCGATAGTTGATATCTATTTGAGTAATCATTGCAGCTCTAATTGCAGAGGATGCAAAGAAAAGGCCAATCAGTCAGTAACCATGACACTGTTTCTGGAAAGATTCACCGCGTTCCAAATATAGTGATATATATATGTTCAATTCACCTCCAATGTATTGGGCTAGATAACTCACTGGAAGAGACTGCAAAACCAAAACTATCAGCATTGCTAGATACTACTAGGGGTAATAATTAAATGTGATCTAAGTGAAGTGACCTTTTGAATAAACATGGCAACTGAATTTGAAGAGGGGCAGTGGTTAGCACTGTCGCCTCACGGCAAGAAGGTCTTGGGTTGAACACACAAAAAGCAAAAAGGTCCTGAGCTCAAATTCAGTGGGGTCCTACAGTATGTGACAGTCCAGATGTTATCTCCATATTGCAGTGGGCCTTCTCCAGGTCCTTCCCTCTTCTCGCTCATTCAAAAGAAACGCATGCAGGTCTCGTTCGTGTGTGTATGTGTGTGTGTGTGTGTGTCAGCCCTTTGATAGACTAGGGTGTAGCTCACATCTTGCATTGTGCATCCTGGGAAAAGCTTCACTTTGCCACTACACGCAGGATAAATCCAGCTCTAGTTGAAACCCGCATAGTGCTAGTCAAACCAGAATTCCACCAAGGAGATACGTGTTTGTAAAATGGTGATGTAAAATGTATTAAAGCTGACATACACTCACAACCACACAGACACCTTGCCACTGTGATACTGATAATACTTTTATTTCACAAACACTGTGGGCCTGTGGTGTGTTTGAGTGTTAGATATTCATCTTATGGAGACACCCTCACGTTCCCATATGTTACATAAGAGTCCGCCATTAATTAATTCCATTATAAAAATGCTTTCAACTGCATTAAAACTATTGCAAACACAAACATGATAAGCTAATAAACAGTGTGTGAGGAGAAAGTTTTGTTCAGAATGTAACACAAGGCACGTGCCTGTATAATGGAACATTTCCAACTCGCCCCCTCCTTCTGACATACCTACATCCTAAACCCTGTCACCCTCTGAGGTGATTAATTTCATGTGGCTCAAACCAACACTAGTGCAGGCAGTGGGGCATCCTTCCTGAGCTGGCTGCAGTGTCACAGTGGGGTTTTCCTCCACTTGCCTTCTCTCGAACCCTGCACGCACACATGCTCGATGCCCAAATCTATCCAGCTGGTGTCACCCCCCTCTTGGCACCCTGTGCAACACTTTCCACTGTACAGAACAGGTCCCATTCCAAAGCTGGAGCATCTGCAGGCCCGCAATGGCTGCGGGGGCAGAGGACAGTACTTTTTTCCATGCCTCATTAAAGCAAGAGGAAGCCAGAGGTACAAGAACAATAGATTGGCATGTTTAGGACCCATTTTTTGCAGTATGTTGTTCAGATTATACAGATGAGGTGATAATTGATGGCTAACCTGAGAGTGTGCGCATGCATAAAGCAGAAATGACTCTATTCACACACGTTTTTCAGCTCCCAGCATACATGCATGTAAAAATAAACCTCTACCGTGCTCCTGTACACATATGCACCCTCACACACCATCACCCACACATGCTACTGCATACATCTCCGAAAGCCCATAGTGACTAAGCATGTCTTTTGTCATCTTCAAACGCAAATCCATTCAGCCGAGCAGCGGCGACCACACACGCACACCAAAGACCCCGGCGCGGAGGAGCTGTGTGTGAGGTCCACAAGTCAGGCTGGAAAGACGAGTGGAAAGGGGCTTTGCAGTAGTAAGCTTTTGTTAAACGAACTAATCCGCCATTGATATGCTAAATCCTGTTATAAGGAAAGAGAGTGAGAGGCAGGGGAGATGAGGAAAGAGGGGAGTTGATGGTGGGAGAGGGCCAGGGAGCGGGACAGATCTGAAATATGGTCCTATTTCATTGGGAGCCAAAAACAAATTACCTCAAGACAGCCATGACAAAATGATCTGGTTTGAATAACCAAGTGTGCCATTTGGCATTCAGGAACATTGATGCTTTCTCTTGCATAGCTATTGCTATCAGTTGCATTGTAAAGCTCAAAATGATAAATTAGGGAAATGACTCATAGGTCATTACTCATCCACATACATCCAAAGATGAATGTGACATTAAAACTGTGGGGGGGGGGGGGGGCGCCCTGTGGCTTGAATGGTCTACAGCATTTTTTTTTTCAAATAACACAAATACAATGTGTGAAGACACAGTCACAATAAAAAGTTTTTGTCAAAATAGAATAGTGTTCATATGACTATGTGGTGTGACATTTGTGTTTCTGTGCATATGTGTGATGTGTGGCAGAGGTGGGTGGCTAAAGGGAAGCGGTGTTGAGAGCGGTGCAGGGGCTCTGACAGATGGCCATGTAATTACAGTAAGGAAAAGTATGCTGCTTGACCTCCGGCTGCCTCACACCTTTATTAGTCGGGCAGCAGGCCAAACAAATGCGAAGGACAGTTACAATAAAACGTCCTGCTCCAGATCAGTCTGCATGAGTTTAAGGTTGTAACATACATGTGTAAGTAAACAAAACAAATGATACTTTTTTTCAGTCTTTTAATTATTTAGTCTACAAATGTCAGAAAACAGTAATAAAAATTACAACCACAGCTTCATAAAGCTCAAAATGGTTTTGAACCTCAAAACCTAAAATAATTCTGTTTCAGTTTATCATAACATAAGATGAGTAAACAGCAGCAAATTCTCACATTTGAGAAGCTGGAACTGTGACATGTTGAATCGTTTTGCTTAAAAATGACAATTAAAATGACAATTTGTTTTTCTGTGGATCGACTAATTGATCAATTGACTAATCACTTCAATTCTACACTGATACATTATAAAACGCATTTTCTTCTTCTTAAAAAGTCAACCTTTAACCACACTAGCACAGTGTTTTAGACCAACAACAATGGATCTTTTCACAAACACACTTCAAAGTGGATGCATTTGAAAACTCTGTTTTGTAATTCTGTATGATTGTCATGTGATCTCTGGCATCACACTGTCATGTGATTTGTTTTTGAGAATCGTGACTGGCCTATGCCATACTTCAGTTTACTTACTTACTTACAGTTTTCTCTGTAAATTACTAATCTGACAAAGCCAGACCCCCTTTGTATAAACCCTAGAATGGTGGTCTAAAGTCATTGAACCAACATTAGTTCATTAGCATATATTATAAAACACAAATTCAAAATTAAGAAAACTATCTATAGGTGTCCTTTTTGGATTTTTCCCCAAACTCACAGCCAAACAAATGGTGGCCCAGGACTTCCAACCTTCCACTATTTAAACTTTTTAAATTGTTATCTAGGCGTCTTGCTATATGAACAACAAACAACTGTTCTATAACCAGTATAGGAGATTTTTAGCATTTTAGTTAACTATAGTTTTGGCATTTCAATCGGACAGTGCACCTGGAGAGGTAAATCTGAGAATTCGAATTTGAAGTCCAGATGGGAAACTGTGTTGAAGGTGAATGAGCAAGTCTATCCCTCTGCAACTACTTCGAAGATGCCTTTGAGCAAGCACTTAGTCCCAGACTAAATACTGTTGTACTGGTCACAATGTGCACAAGTGAATGTAGAAACCTTTACTGTATTATGAATAAGCTATGACATTATAAAAGGAGAGGGTAGAATATTATTTAACCTCCCTGCAGAGGACAAAACCTAAACATGTTCATTAAGGTACTGGCTTCTTGTGAAACATTTAACAAGGGTCAGGAGGTAGAAGGCCGTTGTGCATTTAGCTTGAGGTGGCAAGATAAAGACTGTCACAAGATCAGTGTGATACAAGGTGATACTCACCAGATAAATAAGTCCATTGACTCATAACCCTGCAATAATTGAATATTGCCACGTCACAGACCACACTTAGCCTAGAGACCACCACCACAAGACACAACATGTTGATCTATTTGTTTCTGTTTTGTTTGAAGAGAGTTCCTAAGAACGGCTTGAAAGGAGAAAAATAAAAAGAGAGCTGGATCAAATGGCATATATACTAAAACTTGGTAAATACCGCCAAGCTTGGCTTGCTGAGTTTTGATGTACAGCAGAGTTAATAGACAACATGTGCTGAATGCTCCACTGTAAGTCATGAAACCATAGGTTCCACTGAGCCATAGTGGGGGTTTCATAAATAGGAATACAATGGGGAAACAATTGTTTGACTTTGAGTGTATGTTAATGCCCACAGCAGAGGAAAATATACTTCAATAACTTGTCAAATGAATGCATTGGAAAATTAAATTCAATTATGCTCACACGAACCTTGGGGGAAAACTGTGTAATTACTTTGTTCAAGTCACATCAAGCACGGTGTGGAAAACTGTGTTAATCTATTAAAGTCAACAGCGGAATTGTATTTGTTTTCATTACATATTATTAATGTTATACCAAGCAAAGGTTTTCCACACAGCATGGTACAAGAAACACATACGCAGGGAATTACACAATTACTAGATGTGGGCTTCAACATAATTCATTTGTCACTTGGAGTGAGGGCACACTGGAAACACTAGTTTTCCACAGTTTCCAGATAATTTGGCTGCAATATTTTCTAAATAATTCCCTTTCATGGTCTAGAATATGTCCTGACTATACTGTAGGTACAGTGCTGTAGTTTTTTTTTTTTTTACTATTCAGGGGAGGGAATGAAATGAAAAATGAGTGCTATTAAGCAAGCACAAAATAGCTGCTGTTTGAATTAAAACTTTAAGGGAAACAAGGGAAACGTTTTGGAATTCAACACATATCATGACTTCAAGAAAGAAGACAAGAGACCCAGTATCTGGCCTCAAAATATTAAAGGAATAGTTCAGTGTTTTGTAGTTGTAGCCAAAGGCTCATTGCAGATCCAGAAGGAGCTGCGCTAAAGTCTGATCAATTGCCTCAACCCCCCCCCCCGAATCGCTGACTGAGTTGTATTGTGGGTAATGGAGGCACCAGGTTCTGAAGATGAAGACGAATGTGTGGAAATTAAAAAGACAATATTTCTGGTTCTGATGTCATCTTTCTTATTAATTGTAAACTTTGTAATGGAGACACAGTTTCCAAATTACCTCAAACTAAACTAATTTTTGACATTTATGTTCTTCAACTTTTTGTTGCTTATCAGCCAATATACATGCATATATATTGGCCCAGCCGATTCATCGGTCTAGCTTGATTAAATTGCAACAGGGGAAAGGTTTATAAAATCTCTTCATCTCAGAGAGCTTTGTGATGCAAGCGGGCAGCATCTACCACAACACACCTCCTACTATTCAATTAGCAAGACATTTTAAAAATTTTGCAGGGTGTTACGACACACTGTAGATCTACTGACAACAGTCCAAGATGAGTCAAGTCAATGCATGGAATGTGCTTCCCTTCTGCTCTGCAGCCAGTGCATGAAAAGAAATTACAAGGTGCATGCTTCATTTCAATGGCACATTACATAAAACTATTTGCTCCTCAGTTTGCAGGCACAGGCCAAGAAAAAACACACCACAGCTGGATCAAGAAAGAGTGTGTGTGTGGCGGGGTTCATATGGTTTATATTCAAGCAGGCATCTTTGTACACTTGCAGGATCAAGCAAACTCATCCAATCACACTCCACAACATACACACATACATAAAACGTGCTCCTCCTGAAGTCAAGTCAGCTTCTTTTCCACTGCAAGAGGAAGACTCCACTAAAGGGTAACCAACTGAAGCAGCCACATGTAGTGGAAAGGAAACTCATTTGGTGGGAGAGCGGCAAGAGAAGCTGTGACTTTCTCACTCTACGGCCTGACTAACTCATTTCCTTCCATGTGGCAGAATATGGTTTTACTGTATGAGGCTGTATATTCGTGGAACATAGCCGTATGTTCTTCAGAACGACAGATCGAGTCTGAAAGGCATCTGAGGCTTCTCAGCACACAAAGCGTGAGCCAAGCATGGAATAAAGCCTTACTTGAAATAAATCTGGCACTATAGTCAATTTCAATGTGCATCACACCGTAGCAATGCAACTGTAGAAAACTGTAACACACACCGCACGAGCTGAAAAAGCTTCACCGCCACTCAGCTGTAACTCTCCCCACTTTATGCAGCTGCATTGTGCGCACTAGAGGCTGCATAATGACAAAGCAACTTATTGTCTGTCCAACATCTCAGCACCCTAGACCACTTCTCACTTCTTGTCTTTTTCCTGCATGTTTCAGAGAAGTGTGAACACTGCAGCCTGGCCGAGGAATATAGCTGACTCGTTGGATGAGAAACACAGGGGTTTGAAAAAGTGCCAAGTGTTCACATGCAATTAATTCACTGCTGTTTTCCTCCTTACTGTAAACTGAGAGCTGTGTATGTGTGTGATTGCAGCCTACGGTATGGGAGTATGGGAGTGTGTGTCTACATTTCTGGTGCAGACAAGGTGAAATTACAACTCTAACCACTGAGCTCCGGTCCAGGGCCTTGTCCAGACCACAGTGTAGTAGGAGACTCTGCACCTGTCACCCTAGACCTCTTGCAATCATCAGGAGGCTCTAACAAAGCTATACCGCTTACCTAATTGACATCAACCACAATAGCTGATGGTTAGCGGCCAAATCTCTGCCCGGTTTCATAAAACGTTGCTCTCTAAAGAAAATCCCGCAATTTTTTCACCAGGCTTTTGATTGTTTAAATCCAGTGAAACAATACTCTTCTGTGGTAATTTGGCCTGAAGTACAAAAGCACTGAAGTGGAGTGCAGTTAATGGTGATGAGGTCAATGTTTGGTAACTAGCCACTGTCTCCCCAATCAGAGCCAGATGGATGTTGGCCTAATAGCACAAATTTTTTACATACATGATAGAACTTGTCTCACCTCTCTTCGATGACGATGCATGCGTGGGTGTTTGCTTGCATGCTGTGTATATATGAATGTGTGTGTGTGTGTGTGCGTGTGTGTGCTGCATGCATTGTCCAGAAGCCAAGCAGAGAAGAGGAAGGCTGAGTCACAGGATCCAAGACCTCTCAGGAAGAGAGCAGTGTGATCTAAGACATGCTTGGCCGGGCCCCCGCACACTGCCGGTGAGTTATAGCCCCACTGCGATCCTCCGCCAGCGCCTCCGCCACAGAGATATACTGCAGTACACACTCCACCTCCCCTCTCTGGCCTTGAGTATCAGGGGACAGTCGCCAGATTCACCTTCACAAGGGGCAAATAAACAGGTGAACCTGGGGGAATTTTATGAGAGATTGATGGTGAATGCACTTTCTCTTGTTCTGGTAGAGCAGGAGGTCATAAGGTGCACGGTAATAGCAGGATGTAGGAACACGCTGCCGTTGCTCAACAGAAACATTAATAATTGCTGTGGGTTGTGTGTTAGAGAAAGTGGGCAGGCACGGTCTGCTTGAGGTTTTCCCTTTCTTTATGATTAATAAGGAGGCTTTACTCTTACAGACATTCTTTTGTTGAATTAGCAGTTTCACAGAAACACAATTGCGCCTATGTAAAAGAACTAAACTAAACTAAACACTCGGTCGAGCCAAATTCCAACACTCAAACTGTCACCTTCTTTGAAACACAGACACCAAAAGGCAATTTCTCTGAACGTTTAAACACACAGACAAGAATAATAGCAAGTGCAGTGTAGAGAAAAGCCATCTGAACGCAGGCATACAGACTGCTGTGCTGCTCGGCCGACCACAGCAGATTGAAGAGCAGCAGCAACAGAGAATATGGAAACAGGGAGCAGCTCTGAGGGGAGCTAACCTAACAGCAAGCACGGCTGAAGAAAGAGACACAGTGACAAAAGGAATCATGCTGAGCGGCTGACTCTTTCCCTTGGGTTTAAAAATGCTCAAACAAACCAATCAAACAAAAGTGAGATTGTAAAAAAACAACCATTCATTTAATTTGCCCTGCGGTGCTATTTATTAGAGGAAATGTTGCATATTAAATGTGAGGCACTGAAGCATTTCTTAAGACTGTTTCTCTTCACAAGGCAGTAGGTTTCTTGTTGTATTCTTGTTGTATCAACATGTAATTGCACTTCCCCTGCCACCTTCCTATCAGTTTGACAGATCACTTGCTGCACTGAAAGACAGGAAGGGCAAACAGTGCTGAGAAAACATCAAAGAATAAGACATTCTGCAACCTGCTTGTACTGCAGGGATCAATAATGCCACGCTGATATGACTGCGTAGCTACAACAGAGACCATGTGGTCTTCATTCCAGGACAGTGGAAACATTTTTGGCATGCTAACACATCTGCTAAGATCATGATTATAACATCTGTTTGTACTAGCCGTTTTAGTTGAGACATTCTTCAGTTCAGAAAAGTGACATTAGTGATTAACCAGGTCAAATTAGGAAGGGTTCAAATCTTGAAGAGGGCAGAAGAGGTTTCCACATCACTGGACCCTTCTTTTTCAGCATTTGTCCTGGTTGAAGTCCTCTAAATGTGCTGAGGTTGTCAACAAGTGCAGTGAAGTAGGAACGCCAGACTAAGGAGAAGAGGAAATCAACCCATTAATGAGTAAATTAATAAGGGAAATTAGAGATCCTATTTCAGCGAAGTGTGCAATGCTGCAGTTACAAATTCATGAATGGAAACTTAGTGGAGTCTCTCAGAAAGCACCTCCTAAATCGCTACATGTGGTAGGGTTCACAAGGACAAAGTCACCAGGATTCCTGAGTATTAAATGGTTCAACATTACTGCTGCCTGCCACTTCAATATAATCCCAATCAAAGTCCATTCAGCCAGCATTAGCAGAGATTGGAGTGATGCAAGATTATCTCCCACCACTGGCAAAAGTCAAGTATGGTGAAGGGCATTTGGGCAACCCAGAAGCGCAGAAAATCCAAAGCACAACCCGCACTTGTGGCAGAAGCGGCCTTCTATTGATGGTTCTGGCACTGACTGAACAGCGGGACAGAGTCGTACGGTGGCCACAACCCCCCTCAGTGTCCCATGCAAGGCCTGCCAACGAGGGCTGTCCCAGCATCCCCTGCTCCCTTTCCCTGGAGAGGACCACTCTTCTCCACTCTGTCATTCTCTGACTGCTGTGGCTGGGCCCTGTGTTCTGCCTTGCCCCTTTACATTTAGAGGGGAGCAAGGCGGCAGAAATGTGCACTACAGATGGTAGAAATTACTTAGCTCACTTAACTTCAGAGATATTTTTTCCCCCATTTTCTTCTCTCTCTCTCCCTTTTCCACAAATTACTCCAAGACTGGGGAAATTGATAGATTTGTGCAAGTAGGATTGGAGTTGGAGTCAGCAATTGTGATATCATTTTAGTCAACTCCATGGATTTGAAATACATCAGAATGCCTGCAAATGAACATTGAAAACCATTACACCCCACCAAGGTCACTGAGATCTGCTGATCAGCTGCGGCTGAACGTGACCAGGACCAGGCTGAAGACCAGGGGCAATCGCTCTTTTTCAGTAGTTGCCCCCAAACTGTGGAATAACTTACCTCCTCACATTAAAGTGGCGCCCAACCTCCACACCTTTAAATCTCGTTTAAAAACATACTTTTATTCCCTGGCTTTTAATTCACCATGAGAGCTGCTGTGGTCTTCGTTGTCGCTGTCAATGTGGTGTTATTTGTTTTGTTTTGTTTTTATTTATCATGAGCATATTTTATATCATCTCTGTAAAGCACTTTGGTAACCTTGTTGTTTTTTAAATTGTGCTATATAAATAAAGTGGATTGGATTGGATTGGATCTAAGCAGTGTGTATTCAGAACCAATACCAACAGTGAATATTTTGACTCATGTGTGACTTTGACTCATGTTTTTTCTTGAGACGAAGCTGAATGTGCTTTCCAGGAAACCTCTAGCCTCATGTATATCACACATAAAGCTCTGTGCAGTTGGTACTTCCTCTTGGCTGAAATATGGCTGCCAGCTCCATAGGAACATGCAGATGTGGACTTATTCTGTTGAAGGGAGGGAGAGAGGGAGATGGTGAAGATTTATTTCCTGTGTGTTTCGGTTAGTTTGGCTCAAAGTGAACTGCAGTCTCTCCATTTTCCATCTGCACCCTTCTTTATTGCAATTTTTTTTCTCCTTATAACTAATTTTCTCTTGCCCCTTTCTGTAGATACTGTTTCCCAAACCAGGTCTATCTTTATGACAAACCTCAGCATGACATATAGATCTTAGTCAAAAAGGCTGGTGAGATTAAAGTCATATATTGATTCTAGTGCGCTTGAAAGTGGAATGTTGAGACGATTTTGTGTTCTCTGTGTTACCTTGCATCATGCAAGTAATATTACTCAAAGGTTGAGAACAATCCAAATCCTTCAGTTTTTATAATAGTCTGCTATTTTACTGTACACTGCCCAACATAGTTTCTGACTCAAGAAGGCCTTTGTCTCGCTAATTACAGAGGCAGTTGTACAGCCCTCTACCAGAGACTGGGAGTTACAGCACTGAGAAAACCAGTAAGGAAACCTGTGGCTGAGGCAGCTGCCTTTCACAGCATTTCCAGCTGGAGTGAAAATGCAGCAACATCCTAAAGACAAGAGCTAAAATTAAAGTATTCATAAAACTAACATGTGAGGCAAAGGTTTAATGTTTTTTTCCATTACCTATGCCAAAAGAACTTAAAATGTCCTTCCTCCTGCTAAGCTTTATCATCCCCATTGATGCCAAACTAGACTGTAAATTCTACATTTATTTCAAACATGTTTGCTGCCAACATTCACCGGAAAGCACCTTCACTAGAAATTCTATTGTGCCTTTGTAGGATATTAAATACAGTCCCATAAAGACAGAATACTGGTAATTGTGCAAGCATCCATCAAAATCTGTCAGATGTTCAGAACTACCAAAGCAAGCATTTAGCTTCAAATATTTCAGTTTCCTAGCAGTCTAATCCCACCCATCCCGAGCAACATCACATCATCCTCCAAAAATGCCTGGGTGAAGAGGAATGTTCTGTAGCTGGCTGGCTGTCCAGGCTGACCAGCTGGCTAACTGGGAGTCATTCTCAGGGAGTCATGAACTTTTGTCCCGCCACTGCTCCCTTGCTGGCTGCACGAGAGCACTTGGGCGACACCAAACAGGAAGCGCTCAACAAGTGGAAGCTATGGATGTTTATCTCACACCATTCATCAAGCCCAAAAACCAGACAGAGAAGTCGGGACCTGACTAGTGAAACAAGGCTGCCTCAACTTGGGGTTGCATGTAGCCAGTGGGGGGCCGTCAATGGTTCATCATGGATTAGATCTGGGCTGGATGATACACGACTGGGAGGGTCTCCACCACCCACTGGCTGGCTCCCTTCATCCTTTCTCACAGTCCTCAAGGAGCCTGGCTTAGAGTTGATACTCTTGTGCCAAGTGGTGACACTAAAACAGTCACATTTTGAAGTATTCAGTAAATTCCAGAAGTGGTAACAACAATAGCTGCTCTATCAGACTGAAACTCTCATGATGCCCTGGACTAAAGTTGACCGTAACCACTAAAGTTGGTGAATGTGGTCCAAACCACTACTTTTAAAACCAACTTCAGATCAGCACAGAGAACAGAGGGAAAGCAAATCTGTGGACGCTGGCCAAGTCATGTGGTTGAGTCTTTAACATGAAGATGAGTAGTACAGAATCTAGGCTATACAATGCACAGCTATTATAACAGGCTGCATGGATCCCTGTCAAACAATGAGACTGATTCAAAACTAAATTGTTCAGGAACTATCTGAAATGTCAACCTCGAAGCCATAACACGTTATACATGGTAAAAGAGAGCACATGAAAACATCTGGAGATTTTACAGCTGTTCTGCTGCATCCAGAGTGCATCTGCTATAGCATACAATCTTGTATCCATGGTTTGTAAAGTGATTTCTCTGCATAAAATCTTAAATACACGCTCACTGACAATAGGACATGAGTTAGTTTGCCATCATGTTGCTGTAGTACACTAAAAGATTTCAAACATCATATAGTTTGGCAAGTCAGTGAAGAAACAGGCTCCAAAGAGGAACACTAAAAACACTAAAAACAGCAGAAGTGCAACAAAGTAAAGCACTCACTTCACCAGAAAATAAACTTTCTGTCCTTAAGCTATGATCACAAGCTTTGAGAGCATAGTGGAAGAATGAAATTGTAGATACAAGCAGCCTAAATTAAGTTTCTGTATAGAATGGCTGGGCCCACTGTCTGAAATGAAAAGTATGACTATTAGTATAATATAGTAATATTAATTATATAGTTCAGGGTTCTGGAAGTGGGGCTGTATGAGGTTCTTATCCATCATCAGTGAATTACCTGCAGTAGATGACCGTCTGCCAATTTGGAAAATCGGAGAGTTGTACTGAACCGGAAACTAAGCACTGTACTGCTGTGGACAGGGTCAGTAGCAAAACATATATTACATTTATCTGACGCTTTTATCCAAAGCGACTTACAATTGCTATACATCGCAGAGGTCGCACGCCTCTGGAGCAACTAGGGGTTGCTCAGGGACACAACGGTGGATGTGACAGTGAAAACTGAACCCAGGTCTCCCACACCAAAGGTAAGCATCTTCTCTACGCGCCATCACCACCCCACATATTAGCCACCTAAAAGAAGGCCCACCGAATATCAAGTGATTGGTGAGCATGCTTGTGTTTTTTCCTAAGTTTTTGATGCCGGTGAATACTATTGAAAGTGAAGAGAACATTAAGGAAGTGGAAAGTCTTCTTTCCTGGTTTCCCCCTGGCGTTGATACTAGTGTTCATTCTGAATATTAAACCTTTTTCACTTAATGGTAACATTAGCTAGTTAGGCTGTGTGTTGGAAATTAGTAATTCACTTGAAAGATATTTAATTAATTAAATGGTTTAACAAAAAACAACAAAAATAATCGCAACTGGTCCTGACAGATTAGTCAACTACGAAAATAATCATTAGTTGCAGCCCTACTGAGCACACATCTAGCAAAGCCATTACATTGCAGGCCTTCTGTTCACCGGGATCACCACTCTGTATGAATGAATGAATGTTAAGCTTTATTGTTACAATAGGTCACTGATGGAAGGGAGTTGATGTAGTTTGGCTGCGTACTGAGAAGAAACGAGACCAGAGACAGGACAAGGTGGAGGAACAATATCGCCCAGCATGCACGATAGCACATTGGGATGCTGTAAAAAAAAAAAAAAAAAGAAGATAAATAGCTACTCAGAAAAGTACATCTGGCTTGGTGTTCTTGCCCTGCTGGCACAGTGACCCAGACCCAGATAATCAGCAGAAAGATGCACAAATTGCTCAGCCACAAAATGGAAGGCTACCAAGATATCAGCATAGTTAACATCATGGCTAACATACAACTAAATGCCACACTGAAAGTTCACAAGAGCTGACACAGCAGAAAACGTCAGACTGAATGGATAGATTTAAGTCAGGACAAGCATCCCTGTTTGTTACATGGCTGAGTGGTGAGTCACTTTGTGAAGCAGGCCAGCTCTCAGCAGAGGAAGCAGCAGCCCAAAGGGGAGAATACACTTCAATCCAGACTCTATCTCCATGCAGATATTACCACATCAAGTCTAAAGCTTTTTTCTGTCTCGCCTCTGCTGACAGACACCTGAGGTTCTGCTGACTGGAGACATCCTGGGACAGCTGTCAACGGCTAAGCTAGGGTCAAAGATCCTCAGCTGGAAAAGCTGGCCAGGATGAGGACCTTGTAAAAGGCACACCATTGTGATGCATATTTTAGAACAAGAAGTGAGGCAGGGATGGACTGGAGTTTACAGAAGGCCCACAGTCACATTTTCCATTGATATCAAAGCCATATGGCTGGATTTCATGAAATAGTTGAGGCAGTACACTGCATTTGGCAGTGTTTAACAGACAGAATGCACAATAATGTGTATGAGTGGGCTGGATATGTTCTGTGGTGATGATGAAAAAGATGTACAGTATGTTCAGATGTTTATTGTATATATAGCCTTTTTAAAGTTCCCATGTGTTGGCCATAAATTAGTTTCCTGCCATATCTTATTAGAGTGCATGGCATCTTTCGATGAATGCATGTGATATGAAGTGACACACAGTAATGAAATTGCACACAGACAATATGTGATCCTGATCTCATTTTGATAGATAATCAGCACCCACTCACCATGAATGCACTGCACTGATTTTCTATACAGGCTGTCCTCAAAGCATCTTATTTCCCACCCCTTTCAGGTTACAGATTCTTGCAACTATGCCAATATGTTACAGAATCCATGTAAATATGCGCAGTGATGAGATTTTCCGCTCTGTGGACCAGAACTGTTCATAACTAGCTAGTGAGAATCAGCAGACCTCATAAAGAACAACAACATTACCGTGCTCCTCTGGAATGTCAACTTGGACGACATGGAAGCAAAGGACACAGGCTCAATACAGATAGCTCCTTCACTGTCCTCCACTTGTTGTTCAACGCAACGTTTATGCCCATTCATTCCTCCTTATTTCCATTATCATCATCTCAAGCACAAATATAGCTCTTACCGACCTAACTGTTCAGACCCCGGCGGCTGATGAAAGTGTTTTGTGCAATCACCCTCTCTTTATTCACTCAATCATAATTACAGACACAAATGGAGTAATCATCATTATACACGAGAGGTTAAAAAAACAGCAATGTGTGAATGCACACAGGAGCCATTTCATTATTCCAACAGGCTTTGCACACCATTAATCCCACACAAAAATGAAGTACACATCCATGGGCTCAAAGAAGACAATAGTTGAGTAAGAGGTTCAGACATATGTTTACAAATACTGTAATAACACATATAGTCAATCAATAATGAAATATGTTATCAACTTTCAATTTGAATTTGCAATACTTATTGTATTATTTGCTGTACAAATGCACCGCTAGTTCATTGATCCAGTTTATGATAAATACTATTTTGATCTTATTTTGTTTTCAATGAACATCATTTTCTGACAGAGAAAACCACTTCATTTAAAAGACATTACATCTGCGGTGTTGTCGTTTTACAAGGCTTATTATTATATGGGGCCACTTCAAATTAGAAACAAAAATTGAAATGTTTTACCCTCATTCTTACTTTGCACATTATAAACTGGTGCGCGCACACACAGACACACACTACCACTTTCAAAACATACGAACAAGAGAAGGCAAATTAAAGCTGGCGCCATTGATTTGTACTTATATATTCTCACACAACCAAATATGAGATGGTAAATGAGGTTGAATGATGCAGCCTATACTTGCGTTTAAAGCCACTTCTTGAGCGGAGGCTACACTCCAGTGTCATTACAACACATTAAAAAAGTCATGGAAAATTAAGTAGTTCCAGTATGACACAGGCAGAGCAAAACCACTGAGTAGTTCTGTATAGTTGTGTGCATATGAGCATGTATGCATCCACTTGCATCATGTGAGTCCAGCAACATTATACAGCAATGTAAATAACTGGTGTTACTAGACAATGTCCTGTAACTGGAGGAGCATCAGTGCTGTTTCATGCATGCGTCTGTGGTGTTTGACTTCATATGGGGCACGAGGCCCAGATGTCTGCTTTGGTAAACAAAACCTAAACAGATGAATATGGTAGAAGATGGCAAAATACATTTGCGTCATGTTGGCCCTCTACTGCCTTCGGTATTACTGCAAACAAGCTAATAATGTAATAGGTTTGCATGTGTTTGTGGAAAACCTTTCTCTTCAGAGGACATTAGAGAAAACACTGTTTGATGAGAGATGTCCTGTCTAAGTGAAAACAGAGTGTGTATCATACAAAAGGGCGATTATGTGAGATGAGAACCTTACCTTCTGGTCCACTATGGAGCACACCAGGTCCTTGACAGCGGACAGTGACAGGTCACTGGCCTCCAGGTTCACCGTCTCTCTGGTCAGTCCTATCTGCAGCAGGAAGGACACCCCATGGAAAGAGCTACGGGAGTTGGTTGGGCTGGGGACGCTGTGACTGCCGTTGGACAGCCGCGTGTAGAGCTGCCCAGGTGGGCTCGGCGACGGTGACGCAGTAGACGGCGAGGACGGGTGGTGCGGATGGAGAGAGTGGAGGAAGGCTCGAGGTAAGGATGAGGGAGAGGAGGCAGACATTGGGTTTCTTCCAATGGCAACGTGAAAAGCTGAATAGTGGAGGTTTTAGTGAAGGCTGGCAGTGAATACACACTCTTGGTAGGGGGAATCTTTGGTCCTCATCAGTCGTAGTAAGTCAGCACTGTATGTTATTTATCAAAGTGACATTGTTTTTCATAAATTAAGAGGGTAATAGCCAACCCGCCCACCTGAGCACACACAATACACACTCATTCACTAGATGGGCAGGTGATGGAGGAAAAGTCTCTGAACAATCTGCAGGTTTTTGCAGTAAAATCATATCCTGGAGTGGTGCTCCTTCTCCTTACTGAGGTCAGTAATCCAATCTGACCACAGGAAGCCTGTCACTAAAAAGATACACATGGAGAGACAAACACACATAGTGCTATTTTATTTTAATAATGAAATATGTATTCACCTATCTGAACACAGAACAGAAAGGACTGGTGCATATTAGAGGTTTGTATTCTGTTGTGTTGTAGGGCAAAGCAGCTCCGGTTGTACAAACTGAGCAGTTACTTTTCTTCCCATTGCAATTATGTTTTGGCTAAATTCCTTTAGAAAAAACATGTTTCTTTTAACACACACAAAGAACTCATAATTTTTAAATTAAGCCTACAAAATCTTCATGACTACCTTGCTTTGCTAGAATTGTTTCTTAAAACTTGAAATGTCACTTTTCCTACATAATCCCTTAGATTAGGCCAATTTGTGTTGTGTTCTGCTGTTGCCTTGCATTGTTTTGTTTGTAAGTGCTTAGCTTGAAGCTAACCCATTTAGCCCTTTTGTAAATGGACCGTGCTAAAGAAGCCACAACTTAAACGTTCAGATACAATGTTATTAATTTTAACTTTATTATCGACCTTTTCTTTTAGTAAACTTCGCAAGAGTATTACCACATCAGGCCTTTATGCTCGCGCGCAAAATAATACAATAATAGCCTGAAACACACGTAAAATTTAATAAAGCGTATCATTTGTGTGTTTACAAGATTTCAACCTCCACAAACATCTGGAAGTGAGGCTTCTGAACATCTGCACCACTCCCACTTCGATAGGCTTGCTGGCAGAACACGAGTCGAGAATGCCAGCAAAACAAGTTATACAAGACCTGAATATACACATTCAGGGGACACTTTGTTGTAATGTGAACTACACTCTCGCCTAAAGCGCGTTTACAACCAGACGTCGCCTTAAATGTTTCTGAAATAATACTTTACCTTCACAGTCAGCGAAGGGCGCTTTTCTTTCCATTGTGAGGGGACCGAAGCAACTTTGCAACTCCATCAACTGAGGAAAGCGGAGTCTTGCGTTTACTATTCTAAACTTTTTGGAAGTCGCACACCAAAGCGCAGCGTCGTAGCCTACATGTAACACATACCGACATAAGTTTTACATTCGGGCGCGCCGAGACTAACCGACCCGTCCATTTATTTTCTCTTATCTTTTATTCCAGTTTGTAAATTCATGCGCATCTTATTATCCTTCCAGCTGTGACTACTCCCCCCGCTTGACGACAGAAAAGAGCAGCGCCCGTCGCTGGGGCTTGGAGTCTTTTTATCATCTCCGCATAACTGACTTTCCATTTGTGGGGAGGAGAACTTGAACTACACTCCCTGCGTAGCAATGGCGCCTCCGATGGAGATCAAACCAATGCGCATGTTCCTTTCTTTTCCGTTATTTCAACTTGGTCATGCAAAGAAAAAAACTTATTCTTCTACACGAGCCGGATCGTTTTGTAATACACTGGTTTCCGAAGTGGGGTGCGGGAGTCCTCAGGGGGACTCGAAGGGGTTCCTATATATCCCCAGCAAAATGAGGAATGGGTTGATTTGACCTTACTTATATAAATAAACAAGAGAGTAGAAGTTTGAGTTTTCTGATCTTAGCTTGTAGTCTCTACTGTGCTGTCTCAGCCCATAGACAGCTTAACATAGGTTTAAAGGGCATACAGGTCCTGTGTGCTTAAGGACCTTGATGGAAACTTTAGGTTAATTTATTAGATATGGGGAAGCTATCGGTTCAATTAACTGAACATAAAACAGGAAGAAAGAACTGATTTTGCAAGGATGCTTACTTGTTATCCAACTGCCAGCTCATCTTTCTGATGAACTGATACACAGATTACACAACCCATTTTTGGAACCAAATTTCACTTGGTATGTGGGAATTGAGTAATGGCTTTAAAAACAATTTACCTGAAAGCACGATGTTCAGCACACAAATAACCAGAAAATCAACAAGAATGAGAATTCAGAGTTTATTAACAGAAAAGCATTTGAAAATACTTTAATACTGTGGAAACGTGGGGTCTATCCTTTTTGCCCAGGCCATGAGGCCTCCACAGATGTCTTTCACTGTGATACTGTCTACTTCTGATCCACTCATCTTCTCCAGAACCTGCACCGCCTTCTGAGAGTCGTTACCCAGCTTACAGATCACATACACTGGAGGTAACAGTACAGAGAAAACACTGAGAGATACCAACAAATCAATATATTAACCAAGTCCAGTTGCCCTTGATTTTTAACCCACCTTGGATACACTGAGATATGTTTAGTGACACAAGTGAATCTAAAAGACTTGTGCTTCAGATTCTAATAACTAATTAAGTTCAATACACTCAACCTTAACTATTTTCTATGATAAAAGAAAAAAGAGAAACACCTTAAGGAACAAAATGCTGCACACAAGAGTTTGAATAGTGTAAATATTACATTAAGTATAAAAAGGTAAATGTTTAAGATCACACAGAGCAGATTTTGCAAAAAGTGACCATATGCTAAAACAAGACTGTATTAAACACTAAGCTAAAACTCAACAAGGCTAAATTTAGCCCATTGATAAAGAAAGCTCAACAGAGTGAATATCAAGAACATCAGCCAAAATAATGTTGTGAATTTTAATTTCTCTAAAGCAGGCCAGCTGCTCAGGTTGACCATAATTGTTTTGGAAAAGGGGTCACCTAGCAACACCAATACAATCTGTTACTAGCTGTCCACTAGTGGCCCGGCAGTATGAGACTACACAGTGGACTGTGAAAATGCAAACCTGAATATGCACAAGTGGCTCTGGGTAACTGTTTATTTTCAAACAACATGTTGACATGTTACCTGGAGGCCGGCAGTCACCAGCCATCTGCTGTTTTAATTGGCTGATTCTCTCCTGAAGTAATAGAAATGCTCACTCTTCCTCTCCTCTAAACTCAAGAGTGGAATGTCTGGAGACAATATAAGGAGATTAATCACAGGGAAATGGGAAACAGAATGAACATGAACAGACACTAAAGAACAAAGTAAAAGGGAGACATGCCTCTGTCACAAAAAGGATACTGAGGGAGAAAGGTAAGTGGCATATATCCACCTCCACAAGAGGGCGCACATCCAACAAGAGATGGGGCTCTGCGTTGTCCAGTACTGATTTATAATCCTGGAATTATATTTAAAGACTTATTAATACACAAATACTAATAATTTATCTGTTGGAAAAAGACATTGATTTATATCCATAGTTAAACAGGGAAACCACAAACATTGCTTGGATTTGTATTTGTGGAGTAATAAGAACATTTTAACTGCTTTTCCTTAACTCACAGGAAACAAAACTGTTTCTAACTGGAGCCCCTTGCACAATCTCAATTACAGCCCAATCAATCATGATCCCCATCTCTGTGCTTAATGACTCAGCGGGTTTGAAAGCGCCTATTCTGCAGAAAAATAAACAGATGCAATCCACTACCACTGCTCTCAGTGCCAAATAGAACATATTATTCTTTCCCATAGAAAATCTACAGGCACATTTTAAGTCATTTCCCATTTGGGGCTGGGTCAGCGCTGAGATGTAATCAGTTTATGAATGCACATGAAAACTGAGAAAATGGTGAGCAATCATACAATAAACAGCACTAAATGCAGGGAGTCACGCAATGGCCAACTGTTCTGGAGTCTATATTTCCTACCTGTACTGTGATCCTCTGATCTCTGGAAAGGAGGTTGAGTTTGCGGCACTGAAACACACGGGAAATCGGGCAGTGAGAGATTTTTCCTTCCTTTTACAGATTAAAGGTACCATGTCATATTAAATCGCACAATCCAGTACATGTAAGAAACCCTTCTTATCCCTTCAAAAAGTAACACTCCTGAGAAAATAATATTAGGTACCCCATCAGCTTTGTCTCTTATGACCAACCTTATCTGTGGCAGCGGACCCACAGAACGCCTCATAGTCCACCAACTGGGTTACACTGGGGTTCTCTCCACACACTGCACATCCGGCCTGTTTGGGCCGCAACTTGATGGTCCTGAATCTGGCATTTTGAGCGTCAAACATCACCAACTGATGGCCACAGGAAGCTAGGATGCCTGATCAAGGGAAAGGCTACTTTGTGAAAAACTATCACCACGTTGCTTGATTCAGAGAATCAGCTTGTACATGTCCCATCCGTGTATGACTGCCATTGCAACATTCAAGCGTCTTCCCTGGCTGACACACAACGGCCAGGTGGTAGCTTGGGAATCACAATGCAAGACAGAAGGCAGGCTCGGGCAAGTCTATTCTCTGATGTGACTCTCAATCTAAGCAAGTGAACACTGTAACCACAACAGCTTCATAAGAGTTCTCACAGGAATGGCAAATGGAGAGTCAGCAGAGTCCAGAGAATGCAGACAAAAAAAAATTCTGTCTGTTTTTGCTTTATTTTATCAGACCGGCCAAAAACACCCTTCCCATCTCTAACTTTGCTACAATGAAAACCCTTTCAGCAGTTCTTTGTTGTGGATTCATCCTGATGACTAGGCAGAAAATCCTGATGTAAAGCAACAAAATGCCCGTGGAAGGTACTGTATGTAATGTGGAAATTAAGAATGGAAATACCAAAGGATACAGCCTTGTCCGGAGGCAATCTTGAGGACTTCCAAAGCTTGGAAGCAGCCCATTATCCCTGGAACTTAAAGAAAAGTGGAACATTTTATTAACAACTATCATTTACACAGACTGTACTCTGTACAAAGTTAATGGTTTCTGCGCACGTAAAGGGACGAGACTCACCCACTCCTAATACCCCTCCGTCAGAACAGTTGGTCACTGTCTCTGGGGGTGGAGGTACGGGGTACAGACATCTGTAGCAGGGGCCTCCACAGTAGTTATATACTGTCAGCTACACACATAGAAAGCAAGAAGGATTTTAAGCAGGTAAAGTAACACTAAAAATCTAGAGGAGCTGTTAGACTCTTGCCACACTGATGCAAGAACCTTACCTGCCCCTCCATTCTCAGGGCACTAGCTGACACCAGAGGCTTGCCACTGAGCACACATGCGTCATTCACCAGATAACGAGTGGGGACATTGTCTGAACAATCAGCCACAATGTCATATATGAGGTCAGCAAAGTCAAGGTGTCATCACAAACGGAGTTCAGATTATCAGTTAGTCACATGTACACATTTCCCAACTGAATATCAGATATCCTCTTCATCAAATATAAGCAATCATAGGCCTGCATAAGACTTAGTGGACGATGAAATAGAAGTAAGATAGAAGTCCTGACAAAGGATTAGCTAGTGGCAGGTCTTTGTAACAGATGGTTACAGTAGGTTGCGGGTTTCACAGCAGGATACTGTTGAATGAGTTGCAAGGCGTTCTCTGGTGAGAGCTGCAGGTGGTAGGGAATACACTCTACTGTCGAGTTCAACCTGCAGACATGAAGTCACATTCAAAAAAAAAGTTTTAAAATATAAATTTTGGTCCTCCTTAATCAGCAGCATCAATGCAAACTAGTTAGAATTTCTATCAAAATCTAATTTTCAGCCGAACAAGGAACAAACTACAAAACGGCAAACATGTGAGTTTTGCATCTGACATGGGACCTTAGTCACATATGTGTGGCAGTGCAACTAAGCACGCTTTAAGTAGTTTGCTAGTCAGAGAAATGGCTCCCTCATGTGGTTGTGGCTATACAATGTGTGCGCTAACCACAGTAGGCCCACTGTGAGGGAGAAAGGCACCAAAAAAAGCTGTCTCTAAAATAACATGTTTACACAATATTTGCAGACTGGGGTGAAATACACAACCAAATATAACCTGTGGTGAGACTGGATAGCGCCAGCATGCATTATACATCAACCAAAGGGTCACAAAAAAACATAGACATGCACCAATTATCATAGTTAGGGTTACAGAACATTTACTAATGATATCAAAATACTAACTTCTCAGTTCCAGGTCTGTTTGTGCAGGAATACGTTTGTCACATGCTCTCATACACTTTTGTTCTGCTAAATTATATAAATGTGCTTTTGACCTCTATGTACCGTACACTACTCCAGTGTGTGCAGGCGCCAATCAGTACCTTTTAACTGCATTGGCAGCAGACAGAGCCTTGGCCTGGCCCTGATTCTGCTCCCCATGGAGCACCTGTCTGTGCAGGTTACTGAGCTCCACCTCGTCATAATCCAGTAGGCCCAGGCGCCCTGCAGAGACACCAAGACAAACAAGAGTCAGTCAAAAAGGCTTTAGAATAAATGTTGAAACCATAGACTGTATATAAAAAGGTCGAAATCTGAAAATGGTGGAGAGCCATGAAGATTAAACGCTATAACCAGGGTACAAATATCCAAAGTGTGCCTTCGAATGGAGCTTTTTATAAATAGTTCTTGTTAACGACCTTTTCTCAAATTTTGTATCTGCCAGCCACTGAACACATTCAGGGACTCTGCCCTTAAACAGTAATCTTATGTTACACCGACTCTACACAAACTTCTTATACCCCTTTAATTAGTTTTATTTGTTTATTTCAGTTTTCCCCAATTAGTTATACAGAAAGGTGCAGTGAAACTTCATCTGAAGCAACAGGTAGTATAATTTTGACTGCAAAAGGAAAACATATTCACAGAATAAGTAAGTTATTCTGTGATTAAATTAAAAGTTGTAAACATACTTAATATACAGTCTTCTTACCTAAGCTTTCCCAGTGTACCTGATTTTATTCATTAAACAGCACTGAAATAGGCAGTGTGATATATTTAGTTTGGAAATGTAAATGAATGATTATGGAAGCAATCATCTCCCCAACAGGTAAATTTATTCAGTTTACCAGCCAATGGGAAGTGAGCTAGATTGCTAATTTTAGACCCCGCCTAAAGGAAAAGACAAACCATTGACAGCTTAACAATTACTCGCCCGTATTACCAAATGTAATTCAAAGACAATTATAGAAGGGTTATGATTTGACATGTTTAGCACAAGGTCACACTAAGCATTAATCAACAAGATTACCTACCAATACCTGCTGCTGCAAGATACTGTGCCAGGGGGCAGCCCAGTCCTCCACAGCCCACAATCAGCACTGAGGTCTTGGCTAAGTTTAGCTGACCTGTGGACAATCAAGATTCACTCTGTTGTGTTCAGTCATGCCATAAATTTCACTTGATAGAATGTTAACTGTATTGTATATCAGAATAACACTGTCTGTAGCCGTCTGTACCTTGTGGACCCAGCTCAGGCAGAAGGAGCTGTCTGCTGTACCGCATGATGTCCTCATTGCTGAGGGCTGGTTTGGCTCTCAGAGGGCTCAGGGGCGTCACTTTGTCATACAGCTCCAGGACTGAAGTATGGCTCTGATATCACACCAGGGAGGAATTATTACACAACATATAAGAAATGTTCAAGTTTCAAAGAGGAGCTTTGATCATGAGGCATCACAACCCTCAACAATCTGCCCTTTTAATATAATGACCTACATTTTTATATCTCTTTACATACATCTACAGGCCATATGTCTGACATAAGGAGCTATATGGGAAAAGCTCTTCACAGGGAGGGATTTAAGAGGTGTATAGTGTGTTTATTTAGCATTTAAGATTTAATTAGTTAAGAGTACTCTATTTCTTTTGAAAAATGCAGATTTAGTTTAGGACATTTCAAAATGCCTGTTTTTCTAATTTTGTTCTCGCATTTGTGAGTTTTTTCCTGTTTGCATTGATTTATTTGTTAGCTCAGAATCATCTGAATCAATTAATATAACACTGCATTCTAAGATTAAATTTACACACTCTTGTATACGTTTCTATGCTTTTAACAGCATTAAGGTACAAGGTACAAATCATGGGTGTTGTGTGATTACCCCCAGTATTTGAATAATTAGACATATTGTCCTCAGATGTACATAATCAATTGACCAATTCTAATTTTGTGCTCATCATTTACCCAGCACGTGTAAATGTGGATGTGTGGGTGACTCCTGATGGCTGACATAAGGAGCTACAGTGTCTCTATGTACTGTATATCTTCTGTCATGTATCTCTGCTCTATTTCATATTACAGAGGACATTTCTGTTTAATCTTTCCTCAGCTACACACATTCATCTTCATGACAAGTAGGCATTTCACTAGCTAGCCAACAAGCTAGTTAGCTGTCTAAAAAAAGTGTCCAGGTTAGTGTTGGGTGTAATGTTATCAGCGTCAAACGTGATGTTTTGTTCAATGACAGCCTATAAGTAATGTTTGCTAACGTTATAGACTAGTAGGCTATAAAAATGCTAAAAGGTTATAGTAACATAATAGCTAGGTTAGCTGCACTATAAATGTTAAACTACTAGATAAAAAAAGAGGCAAAACACATTTCTATATACACAGCCTGCAAATTTGGACTAATAGAGTTGACCTCTTGTAATAAACTTTGCTTAGCATTCAGTAAGACTTTCGTACCTTTTCCAGTTGTGCCAGTTTACTCTTCAGAGCAGCAATCTCTTTCTCTTTTTCCTTGAGCTTTGCCTTCAAGCAGCACACCTCTTGGGCCATGGCTGCTGGCACAAAGAAAACACGTGCAGTTGCAAAATATATATATCCAGACTATGTATCAAAAACGATTCAACAATTCTGATTTAGATGCAATGTAACTGTGGGACAGGAACATGTTGACATGTGAAGCACACGGCACAAACTTCCGGGTTGACCATGTGACAATGTGACCACGTGATAGGTGAAGTAATAGTCTTTTCGTCAGAGTAAAACAAATAGCCTATTAAATAAAGAAACTAAGAAACTACTATTTAATGCTGTGATTTACTCTGAGAAAAAAAGAGAAACGAAAAAGAGAATTTACCACAATAAAGCTTCCGTACATTGCACAAACATCAAAGAAAAGCACTAGTTCCCCTAAGTATCTGCAAGAATTTTATCTTAAAAGATTTTTCGAATAGTTGTTGTTTTTTCTTGTTGTTTTGTTGTTAAATATTAAGCTCGTATTATATCGTTGAGCAGCAATAACAACTGACCTCCAGGCGATAGCTATGCTGTAAATCTGTTGTTCTGCTGTTGAAACTGAGCAGTTATCAAAGGAATATAAAGGGTCACTATGTCAGAATTGTTCACAGAGACCCACGTGGTTCACACGCACACACACACACATGCACGCACACATAGCAGTATAGTGACGCGCTGTGGTTTAGAGAGCCTCGGGTCCTCCCTCCTGCCTTTCACATGATCTGTAAGCTTTCACAGAGGAGAGACAGGAATGTGGAGAGGAGCGTCAACAGCGATGGCTGAGCGAAGCCACAGTCCCTCTATAATGCGTTTATTTTACACTCTGGCCATCTGGGTGTCATTTATCCACTGCACCAATGGAATACCCTGGACACAAGAAAAGGTAAATAAATAAAGAAGATCTGACATTTTGTGTCTTAACATAATGCCAGACAGTCATAATTGTATATTTAGACACGTCTCCAAAAGAAAAAAAATGTTTTGCCACATGCAGCGTTTTTACAGTTGAATCGTCAAGTAGCCTACTTTTTCAAGATAAAAATTAATGCTTGCAATTGTTGATCATTATCATAACTCCAAATATCTGGTTTACTTTTAATTTTAAAGTATCTGATCCTAAGACCTTGAATTGTTTTATTAGAAAAATAATTTAATGAAATTCTGTTTAAATTGTGTCTCTGTGTGTGCATGTGTTTCTTTTTAAGATCAGCAAGTACTAACACTATTCATTATGAGAAAAAGGAAACTTTAAGTTCATCAAGTTTTGATATATATGATATATGAATGTATTTATTTATGCTATTCCAACAACCCTCTGCACTGCTGTGTAATCCCCAGAGATGCACCTGGGTATGGATGGATCAAGTTCCCCAATCTATGTTCTTCTTCTCCTTTCCTCTTTGCCTGGTTGCTATGGCAGCAAAGACATCATCATTGATCCTCCAATTGCAGGTCTTGGTATTTATAGACCTTAAGTGGACCCCCTTTTAACCCTCTCTGAACGCAGTGTGCCCCAGCTCTTTGGATAACTGTATTCAGTCTGTGCGGCCGCATAATTATACCGTTTGCAGTGTACGCAATCTGTAATTACAGGACTGATCTGTATGACTCAGACAGTATGGGCCCAACTCAAGCCACAAACAGGTTTATGCTTCGATTGTAATGAACTGGGTTAAGGAATGTGCCCTCCCTCTTTGTCCAAGACAGTAAAGTGAAAACAAATTAGGAGGAAGAACTATTTTCACTATTTTCTGACATTTTAAAGACAACAACATAATCGATTATTGAAATATGGATTTCAAAACCTCAATTTCAGTCACATTGCCAATTAAGGACTACCAAGTGGGCCTATTACTGGAGAGGCTGGAGCAGTGTACAACACACAAACGGGCTTTGAGTGTGCTCTGATATTCACCGTCAGCTCTTTCCCTCCGGCTCTCTGTCCTTCTTCTCGGTTCAGTTTGTTACCAGGACAACCATGCTTCTCAGCAGGTGAACTTTGAGACCAAATGAAAAAGAGCCAAAGGGGATCAATATGTTTTTTAACCTGTGATTTCACACGCATTGATTTGACACTCAAAACTTGAAGCCTGAATCCACATCCATCTTGTCGTTCCTTAAATTTGCACAAACTAGTCGAGTTTTGACAATCGTGTCTATTTCCCAGAGCAAGAGAGAGTAGTAGCATAACAACAAGAACCATTCACGTTTCTGCCTCTTTATTCAATAGATGCCTGCTTTTCTAAAGTAGCTCTTGTGTGTGTTTGAAGCCATTCAATCATTGTGTATTCACATTGGTCTAAATGGCTCTTGTGTCTCTCCCTGAGGAGGTGCTAGAGTGAACTACACAGCTCATCTAAAACACAATATTTGATACTTACTAACTTATCACAAGATCAAATTGTTGTTGTGTAGGTGAGAGTACTGCTGGCACACCTAGTGAGTGGTATTATGAGACATTGTTGTGACATGCTAAAATCATTTGTTCTGTATGCTATGTGTCATCCACACTGTTGCTGCATCATAATAAGACTTCCCCTGATTCCGATCAACAAGTGAGAAGTTGTTGATCTGAAACAGTGCCGTGGCAGACACTGACTGACAATATGAGTAAACATTGCTTCATAATATTCTGTATCACAAACAACACTGATGTGATTAACTGTAGATCACAGTGATCTAATCATTGTACTGATCTTTACCAGCCATATGATTACCTTGCAGTAGTCTTTCTGAACACGGTTAATTCCTTTCTAAATATTAACCTAATGCTATTTCTCTTCCATTTTGTATTATCTTGTTTGTTTCTTCTGGTTCTGTTCAGCTCCACCATCGAGCTCTCACTCTAACACAAGATGAGGTCCGTACCGCCCTATCGCACACTGACGTAGAGCAGATGTGGCAGAGGGACCTGAGGCCGCTGCTGGTCACCAGGTACCCTGGCTCTGCAGGCAGCCGGGCCGTGCAAGAGGTGAGTTTGTTCGCAGGATAACATGTCATTGCCAGACCACTTTCAAATACAGGAACAAAACATGTACCTTCTCCACTACTACCCATTAAACATGCGCTGTGTCATGATTCACAACTATTTGACAATGAATTCCAAGAAACATGTGAAAATCCTGTTACTTTTACCTCATAATTATCCTCGACATTTTTTCCCCAATATGTTGTTTCAGAAGAAATCCAAACAATTCAGGAAGTTCTCACAAAATGAAGTTTCATTTCTGAAAAATCAGGAAGCAACAAGCATAAATCTGGAATTTTTCTTTTTCACAAATTCACTTGCCAACTCAGCTAATTAGCGAAGTGGTGATAAGGTGAGGTACTAACAAGTAATTTTGTGCGTGTTCACAGCATATCAAAACAACCCTAGGTTCCCTCGGAGCAGGCTGGGATGTGACGGAGGATAAGTTTGTTTCACAAACACCCTATGGCCCCCTGCCCTTCACTAACCTAATTGGCACCCTCAACCCATCAGCCAAGCGCCGTCTGGTCCTGGCCTGTCACTACGACTCCAAGTACTACCCACCACAATGGCACGGGAGGGAGTTCCAAGGCGCCACTGATTCTGCCGCTCCCTGTGCCATGATGTTGGAGCTGGCACGAGCCCTGGACGAAGAACTCATGGCTCAGAAGGTGGTGACCTAGCATGTGACATAAAGCTACAACATACTATAAGTTAAAAAGGGTATATTTTACGCTACTGGTCTATCTGTCTGTCTGTGTTATTTAAATAGGCTTTTCAGTGATAGTCAGGCCATTTGGGGGGTGTATTCGTTTTGGTGCTTGTGGCCAGCACTGACTTGAGTTGTGGCCATGAATCACAGGCAAGTCATACAACAACAACAACACTAGTGACAGCTCCAGGAAAAACAAGGCCAAACATGTGGTAGACAACACCAGTTCCAGGAACTTGGTAAACATCACTGTAGATTTTCTCCATGTCACTCAAACATGAGAAACGAAATCACTCCGTGTCAAGTTATAAATTTTGAGTGGGTAAGAGGAAAGAACGTGGTAGTAACAACACATTTCCAGGGTTTTAAGGATTAATAAACATTGCTGTGGGACTGACCTTAAAATAAACTACAGTGCCCATGTTAATGAAGGAACATGTCTCCCAGTGCAATGGTATGGCTCACTGATTGTCAACTGACAACTGTCTTGGACAACAATGGACCTCCATTGCACAGATGAATATTCTAAATCATGTTTCAGCTACTCAGAAATCAGTTATTAGTAGGTTCAATTCATTGTTCGTTTTAGGTATTTCTTGACAATAAGAAAAATTTTGCCAGCCTTATCTATGAACTGTTTTCATTGAGTCAGTCAGTAAGAGCTTGATGGTTTTGATAAATAGAAGAACAATGTGCATATCACTTTGTATCTGAAGGCCTAAGGAAATTCTCTAAATCTAAATATTTTTTCATATTAGGTCTAACAACAACAACATAATTATCAACAACAACAACAACAATTTAACATTTTGCAAAAGCTATAAATATTGGTTCTGTTTTATTAACAAATTCAATGTTTAATCAATGTTTAAATACTCCACCTAAAAGTGATTCAGAAGGAAAACACTTTGTATTCATGTAGCTTGCTCTTCTGCCCTTTTCCTGTTTCACAGTTGAGCTCAGACCCTTGTCTACTGGGCGGACAGTGACAGGGCCAGTGACAAGGAGAGATCCGCCAAGGGACATGTTTATCAGACTCAGCTGTCTGCCACAGAGGTCACTATGGGAATTGGAATCACATTGAATACAAATAAATTAACTGCCATGGAGGCGGACACATAATCGATTTCAGAGCTGATAAGTGACCATTATAGAAGTACATTTTTTGGGAAAGTGATACAAAGCCAAAAAATCAAATACATATTCCACAGAAAACCTCAGTTTTTTGTCACTGTAATCTCAAAACCAGTAGGGGGCAGCAATACTCTGGCAATGCAAACTGGTGTAGCACATGACTGTCCTCTTTTTACCCCCCATGTAGAGCTCCAGTCCTGACCTGACCCTGCAGTTGCTCTTCTTTGACGGAGAGGAGGCTCTTTTCCAGTGGACCTCAACAGACTCCCTGTATGGCTCTCGCCACCTGGCCCAGAAAATGGAGACCACCCCACACCCTGCCGGCGCCACAGACACCAACCAACTGCACGGCATAGTACGCCTTTCACTCTTCTCTGCCCAAACCACCTAAGATTAGCGTAATCCAATAATCACACTTAAGATCATCCCTTTGTTATAACAATTTCAGTACAATCTGCTTAGCCCTGATCTCCTGATTCACACATAGCCCACACAGACACCCTAGCAAGGGAGGTGCATGTCTTAAATAGTTTTGTATTTCCAGGAAATCTCAAATCACAGAGCCGCCCGTTTTATCATCTGGGAGGCTCGGGTGTCCTGATATCAAACACCATTTATTACACAGTCTATGATAACAAGATGTCACGTTAATTGGTATATGTTTATGTGTCCTATCTGTGGAGAGATAGTGCAACTGTTTATCAACAAATGTAGACATTCCTGTGTGGACAGACAGATAAAGCAGTAGGATCCTAAAGAACCTAGTGTGTGCATGTGTGTACGTGTTTGCATGTAGAGACAGACAGACAGTGTGTGTTTTGAGTGTCTTGCAGAGATAGCGTGCACATGGAGAACTGATGTTAGGGCTCTGAGGTGTGATTATTGTGGGAACGGCTCTGAGGTGTGATTATCATGGGAACGGGACTTATCTTCAGGATGTGTAGAAAGTTTCTCATGAGAATACCCCCCCTCCCCTCTCTTCCCCCCGTTTCTTCTCGTCCAGGATCTGTTTGTGTTGTTGGACCTGATTGGGGCTCCAAGTCCACGCTTCGGCAACCAGTTCTCCAGCACAACGCACTGGCTCTCCCGACTGCAGAGCATTGGTAAATAATCAGATGTTTTACTCTTATTGTAAACACTATGTTGGTCTTTTTACTTTGGTGAAGGTATCATTGTAAGGAGGCCATGTGACAACTGTGCTTACAATCAAATTATTGCACATTTTGTCACACTGTATCTTTAACTTATATGCAACTCGTATGTTGTCACGGCTGCACGGTATATTTGTTTTGCTTAAAGCTGCAGTTGGCAACAATTGAACGTACAATGCAAAACCTTCTTCTCTGCTGCTCGTATCACTTTGCAGAGCCCCTCCCACCAAACCCACAAGTTCGTACAGTAGTAGAGGGAGCCTGTTGCTCTACGAAACCTCATGCCCCGTAGGGCTTTCTCTCCACTGCGAGAGTCTCGCCAAGACCCGAGGCCCTTTCACTGCAAATCATCTTCTCAAAGGCGCCCCTCTAACTCTTCGCGGCCCAGGGTACTGCGCCCCAGGCTTCAGAGGCAGCTCCGACAACGTCTGACAGCAGTATGAGAGGCTAGCGCACCACTGTCCAACCTCTAAAATTATGTCATTGCCGCAGGTTGTTTCTCAGCCAGTGAGTTTGCTAAAGTTCTGAAGCCACGCGTTAAAGATATTGGTCTTGACTGAGTGAGAGCATCTGTGAGGAGGGCGGCTGTGCAGCGTGTGACACAGCATTAGAGACTCCTCCAGACGCTGATTGGTTGCTTTGACTCGGGAGTGGTGGATTCTTGCAAATGGTATTAGGAGCCAGAGGACCCTACTTCTTTTAATATTATTAATTTTTTTTTTTTACAGCTTGGATGTCTCTACTGTTGTCAGGATATGTAGGGACAGTTTTAGCAAACATGACAAAAGAATTCCCTAATGCTGCTTTAAATTGCTGATATTTTATTATATTTATGCAAATGTTAGACTAGTCTGGGTTATTTAACAGGACAGATATCTGTATGGGTGTTCTTATCCTTGCTTTTTGCACTTTTTTAAGTGGCTTTTTTGTGCACCAATCAGGATTTAACAAAATTTGAACCTGATGATGATGATGATGATGATGGGGTTGTTTATTGCCAGCACTGTCAATCAAAACTGACCAAGCCACACCCACACAGTCCTAACGAAGCAAATAAGCTAATAATAGAATATTTGATTTATTACACTATTATTAAACAACACCTAAGGATGTTTTTTCTTTAACTTGAACTAACAGATGCACTTTTTTACTCATTGTCCTCACTCTCATATCCTCAGAAAAGCGTTTGCACTCCATGAACCAGCTTGTGGATCATCCTAACGACGTGCAATATTTCTGGCCCAATCAACCTGTTGGCCACGTACAAGATGATCATATACCATTCCTAAACAAAGGTATGCACGCCAAATAACACTGCAACCGTAAATATGATGACATATATACTGTTGGGTGATCCTCATCCTATGCCTCTCTGTCAGGTGTACATATCCTCCACCTTATCCCCTCCCCCTTCCCGTCCGTATGGCACACGTTTGATGACAACGAGCAGAACCTGGATCGCTCCACCATTCAGAACCTCAACAAGATCCTGCAGGTTTTTGTCCTGGAGTACCTCAACGCCAGACCCAACATCCCTTCAAACCCACAGAATGCCCCTTAGAAACCCAGCATATTTGATGACTTCCTTTCTTTTGATGTTTCACTGTAGCCAAGATCTTCAGCTGTTATTTTATAGACTGAAAGAATACACTGTCTTTAATGATATTTGTTAGAGATTGATTTCATCTGCATGGACAAGTACATTTTTTTATTTTGAAACCTCTGTCTAAACATATTTAGGCTCATGTAAGAGCACGCAAAATGTGTTGTTTCCCAAATGGGTTCATAAGAGACTTAAAGACTCTGAAGCTTCATCCCCAGCAACGTGATCAGCACACAGGATCTTCTGTGTGCTTGTTACTACACTGCTCTCTTTATATCAGCCTTAACCCCCTGTTTACACTGTGAGGAGGCATCTTAGTGTCAGTGCTAATGTTTAGGAGCTGTTGCCTGACATTGAAATAGATACATGAAATTATCATCCAAGGTTGGTGATAATTTCATTGTCCTTGCTTTGAGGACATCTGTAGCCTAAAAACACTTGCTTATAGTCATGCAATGACATCCATAATCCCTGATCTGTAATAAATATATAAAATATGGACATCCACATGATGCCACCAATGCATGCAGAATGAGGCAGGGTATATGGCAATACACATAAGATGGTGTCATGCTGTGTGTCTTAGCTACAGGGTATGTGACATTTCTTCTCCTACAGTAAATCTGTGTTTATCACATCAGTGTTTATCGAGAAAACCTGTCAGGGGCAGGAAGTGGGTTTATTTGTATTACAACCTCTTTAGCTCTTCATATCCTGTCATCTCAGATAGTGAAGTGGATAACTTCCTGTGCTGATGTTTCACGTGCCTCCCTTTGTTTATATGACATTATTAGTAAGATTTAAATGCAGATCCCAGAATAATATACAGTGCCAAAACTGGACTTCCTGTATTTTGAGGCTGAAATAAATGTTGATTCAGAATACAAGGGCGATCATGCAGAGTTTGTTTATCTTTACAAGTCTTTGTTATACTGCTGATACAGAAGTTGGACTTCTCCGATGCTTTGTCATTCTGATGATTTAAGGTGACCTTTTCTATGAGGAAGTGTTTTTCTGTAATTGTAACCTAAGACAACAAGAATAGCCAATACCTTTCTTTCTTCCAGTTTTGCGTCTGGTGCTCAGGTTCTTGCTCCCTCTCTCACCCCCTCCATCCCTCTGCCTCACAGCGACAACAATCCCATGATACACCTAATCCTCTCAGGGAAGACCTCCCCTGAATTCCACACCACCCAGATCCCCTTAAATCCAGCCCACTCCCATGAGAACTAAACATGACTCTGACTCTCCCGTTTATTGCAGTAAGAAGTGTTTGTGATGCCTGGCAACAGTGTATACCAACATACTGTATATCTTGCCCTGAAAGAGATTAAAAGTGCTTTAAAGGCAGTTAGCCACCTAAGACAGCAAAGTGCTGTGTAGTTTCAATCCAAAAGCTGAGAAATCAGTGTCCACCAGCCAATAGCACCCATTCTACAGTGTGTTTTAATGCTTTACCTGACTTGACCCCAACCCTAACCGGTGGTAAAACGTTATTGACCTGCAGTTCTTTATAGAAATACATTTGCTTCTTTTTTGTGTTTGTCTTACAGTAAATGTGCTAATAACACTCATCTTCTTTCATTCTTGTTTCTGTCAGCTTGATGTTAGGCTTTCTATAAAAGCTTACCTCAGGCATTCTGCCTGTCACTCATCACATGAATTATGTGGTTATGATATAGTGAAGAAGATGTCTTTAATGAACTTTAATCTAAGGAAAGGACTCTTATTCAAAATATGTCTTGATTCAGCCCAGCCAGCTGGCAAACCAACATGTTGGAACAAGGAAAAATAAGAGAAGCAGAACAAATTATTGTATAGCACTTGTTGAGGCTTCCAGTATTTTTTTGCCTGACAGCAAATTGATGCGTGCCCAGGTTTAATAACAGCAGAGCTTTAATCTGCTTCTGATTACAGTGCAGAATATACAACGGCTTCCAGCTGTACAGTAATGGAGTAATGGGAAGAGCCGGGATTCTCCCATGCAAGGTGTGTTTCAGATTGTTAGAAAACAATAAGCCAGGAAAGGTTACTTGATGTCAGAAGCCATAGAGGCAAAGAACAACATTTTTGATCAAATGTATCAATTCTTGATGGTCATCCATCACATATTATCACTGTCATGAGAAAAACACACTCCAAAAGGCTTTAAATGGCTTTCTTTCAAGTTTAAACACATAACACATGTTTTTAACATTTCAACAGTGTCATCTTACTGTTCAGAAAAACAAATTAAGACAAAAAAGTATATAATTCTGACTGGGCATCTTAGGTGGCAGTGAATTGATTCTCCTCTGTAGCTGGGAAAGCTGTCTGACTTGTTTTTAGCCTACAGTCACTATATTAATGGATTGTAGATGTTTTTTAAATTTGCTACTGAGATAGTATACAATGTGAAGCATTACTGTGAGCATGTATGGTAGGCTACCAGTATCGGGGGTTGTAGGGCATCCTGCTACTACATGACCTGCAAAGAAGCAAGTTACCAGCAGAGAGCAGCAGTGAGTTACATTCACTTCAGCGGAAAGAAAAAGGCTCTGCTGTTCCTGGTGTTTTTCTTACATGATATTATATATTGGTGACTGCAAATACGATTTAACAAATTCAGCTGATATCGCTGATATAACTGAATGTCATATCAGTCAGTAAGGCATCAGTATGTTATCACCCATAAGTATAGACAACTAAAGATGTTTAATATACACATTGTGCAAAAATATTTGTACTGATATTTTATTGTGTTTAAAGTATGTTGACATATTTACATATAATCTGTGTCCTTGCGTCCTAGTTTCTTTATTTTTTTTAGCAGTTTATAAACTGGGAGGCACACTGTTTGATATGTACTCACCTCCAGTTTCAAATGAGGGCGCTGGACACACAGAAACTACCAACATCATACGCTACATTCGTGTGTTCTCCGTAAAGTCCTACTTCTATTTCCCATTGTGTAAATACCATCGACTGTTTTTTTTATTGTTAAAAATTACAAAACTGGCTGTTACAAAAAAATAATCGAAAAAGAGTTGCTTTGACGGAAAATGGAGAAATGCATTATGGTATAAATTTGTTTTGATAAGAGTGCTAAATTGTGAAATTATCCATACATATTTAGTCAAATAAAAATATGAATAAAATGAAAAGGACATAAGCTATGAAATGTTTCCCGTTTGTCGTTGTCTGCGATAATCATGTGATCCATGCGTGCTTTGCATAGACTGGATATTAAAAGGTGCTTTGTCGTTATTTTGCGCCCAAAGTGAATTACTTTCCAATATTCCCAGCAGCACTTGAATGCAGCATTGATCCTATAGCGGGCGGTGAGGCGCTGTGGGGGATTACAGTCCAGCCTCCGCTCGCGGGGCCACAGAGTTTTGTAGTGAGTGAACGCAAACGGACGAACAGCACCGACCGGTTGAGAAGAATGTGACGGCAATTTTTTTTTTTCACTTTACATTGTAGAACCGAGTCGCCAAACTCTGACACATTTGTGTCCCTTTAATTGTGTTAAAGAAGCAATGGAGCCGATAACGAAGTGGACGCCAAAGCAAGTGGTCGACTGGATGAAAGGTAACCTGAATTCTGGGACACTTTGTGTGTAACATTATTACATGTTTTGTTTGAAAGACACAATAGCCCATTAACGGCGTTACTGCTTTTAAAAACTTATCTGTCTCACCTCTGAGTCGCACCTCAGTTATCTCGAGCTAGTTTCGTAGAAACTGCTCCGGTGTCAGCATACCTCTAACTTACTGAAGCACTTAACAATGGGACTGAATTTTTCTTTTACTCTTCCTTACAGATGTTAGCAAGCGTAGCAGTTTCATTTGTGCTAGCTGTATAATCTGCCCTTTGATACGGCTGGTAAATTGCTGCTCATTGCAACTTTTGAATTGTGTTGTGTGTGAGTCTATGTATTTTGTTGAGTCACAAGCATTAGCTGACTCCCAACACTAACGTTTTGCTGTCACATTAGGCAAAGAAATGTTTCATTCATGCCCAAACACACTGGCTACCACTCGTTTCTATGTCAGAAATCGAGAAGTCAGTAACACGGCAGACCACGGATTCCTGTGTGGCAGAGTTGTATAAATTGAACTAATGAGAAATGACAGTGAGCACTCTTTTCAAAGTCTGTATACCCAGTCATTCTTTTTAGTTAAGCAATACTGATGTGTAACCAGTACTCATTTTTAATGTTGACCTCAGTACTGAAATCATTGTCTTGGTGTTGCAAACTTGCTCCCTTTTGAGGAATCCAAAATGATTGGAGCTCTATCAATCCTTTTTTGCTGTTTTTGGGGATCTTATCTATTAAAAACTATACCTGTTTGAGGCACTGAGGGGAAAGCCTATGGTCATGACATCATTACAGTTTCAGCCTGAGTCCAGTCACAGCATAAGCATGTCTAGTGAGTGACACCAAATGGTATGTGAAGTATGGATGGAAATATTCAAAGTGCTTTCCGTGTGTGTGTATTATACAGCAAAAGGAGTAATGGGCTGTTTATATGGCCAGTAGTGGGACTGAGCTGTATGTCTTTGCTTCACTGTCAAGGACATGTAAATATTATTTCACTTAATTTCATATCATGCACAAACCTGGCACATTGCACATATTTGTTGTCAATTGTTAATTGTTGTTGTTGTTCTATATTCTTAAATTGTCAATTTATGTACACAATTCTCTTCCGTTGCAATACGTCTGCACAACACAAACCAGAGTAAAGCAGAAGTAAATATCTGCCACATTGTTCTTTCTCTGCAAATAGTTGTTATTTTTCTCTATTCTTTTATTATTCGTATATAACTTGCATTTGGTTATTCCATATTTATATATTTCTACATTTATTTATTTTAACTGTATGTCTACATGTAGCACCTTATCATCAAAGCAAATCCCTCGTATATGTAAAACACTACTTGGCAATAAAGCTCCTTTTGATTCTGACATTTGGAAACTACCCAAAACAAATCATAGGCGACTTTCTTTTTAATCTCATAATTTGGATCTCAAGGCAGGCTCTTTTGTCAGTACTGGAACTATGACGGTGTTGTAGCGCAGTAACTGCTGATTGGGGCATGCCAGCCAGTGCTAATCTATAGTTTGGAGCGAAAGGGGATTGTGGAGGGGTTAGTTTTAGTGTGTCCAGTGAAAACAGCTCCGCCAGGGCACGCATGGATGGAGGATTAGTTGTCCACACAGACCCCATTGCTGTCATTCTCCTGTAAATCTGACTCAGCGGTTGTCTCTGTAGGTCTTAACCAGTAGATTTGCAGGCCATTACAAACATGGTAGAAATGAATTAACTGAAAAGACAGCAGACTATTTGTGGGAATATTTTATATATCCCTTTCACATACAAACCCAGTGCATGAACAAGAGATGTTGAACACAGGTTCAACTTACATTTGACCATTCACACCAAGTATGGGTAAATATCAAGTCATTCTGTCTTTGTCAAACAGGGTTGTCATGAATTTATCTTAATCAAAAGTGGCCAGTCGTGATTCAACAAAGCAGATTACGCAGGCTTGGACAGTCATCTCCAAAATGTAACTTTCCTCACCGTGGTCTAGCAAGGCTAAATAGCCATTTGCTTTGGTTAGACGCGCTGTCAATGGGTGTAGACTACAATCAGTTTACAAGAAACTGGATCTGACTTTAAGCAGTCAGAGCCACAAAATAAAGCTCTCAACTAAAATTCAATAGAGCACTTCTGGTTGCTATCATTTAAACCACTCAACACATTATTGATTGGTCTGACCTCCAACTGCTGGGTCAGTCAAGCTAAGTTATTGAATGTTTTCAAGACTAATATCTTGAAGTAAAACCTGCCCGCTATAACATAAAAGGTACCTAATTTGTCCTTGCCAGGGTATTTTATTCTTTATTCGAAACGACCATGTGTTGTCCTCAGTGACCGCTGTACACTACACAGCCACAACATAGCGTGGAACCACTGATGTTGTTTTACTGAAAGAACAGCTTGTGTAATCCGTTCATACCAAAGACGAGCAGCACCAAACTGAAGTAAAACCCATGTTGAGAGCAGGGCCATGGCCTCATGTTGACCTGCTGACACCAAGGGCAGACACGGGTGTTTCCAGAGTTGTTGCGCCTGTGTCAGAGAAGTAAAATTAAACTCCCAGAAGGCAATGTGGACCTTTGATCATTTGCCTCAAGGTTGTTTTCCTCAGTAGGACAGGGGCTGTTTTTGTGTATTGAGGCAGTTGTTAATCACTTGCTTTGTTCAAGGAGATCAAGCGGTGGTTGGTGGATGTTTATTGCCAGTGAAAGGCTATTTGCCTCTTTCAATGCAAACGCTGATGTTTTTTGTTTGGGCACTGGAGATGCCCTGAAGCCCCTTTCCTTCACCACAAGCTCTCATCTTCCAGCTGGACCTGTGGTGTCATGTGATTGGTATTCCATATGTCATGTGTGGGACATACTTACCCTGGAGGAAATAGGCACTTCTCTAATGACAGTTAAGATCTCACAGCACAATGGTGGTGTTTTTAAGTCAGTAAATGAATACAATTTTGGGTTTGTTGTGAGCCTTTCAGAATTTAAATGATCATATCCAGCGACATTAAGAAAGTGACCCACATACCCATGTTCACAAAGTCAAAGGTTTAAGTCATATGCTGTTAGTCATTTTCCAAATATAGCCCTGAATCCACATGGGGCAATGCTTCAGCTGAAAAGGGTTGGCACTGTTCAGGGAATATTTAGCTCTAACTCATTTACCAAAGATACTTTTTTTTGTCCACCTTGTAGTTACTGAGAGTAGGACTGCCAAGTTTTAACAAGGCATCCCAAACATTCAAACCTGCACAACTACCATCTGACTGAGTGGCTTTTATCCAGTTCTTTAACAAGTCCAGACTCCGCAGTTCACTGCACCTGGAAATCCTCCAGCATTTTGTGGACTTAAATACTGGCTAATCAAATTTCAAAGCCCTGTATCTGGACACGGATTAGTCGTGTGAATTTTAGTGATGGGTTTATTTTGAGCATAGGTTGTGATTAAAGTCCTGCTGATGTAGCGGCCTACATCTGTCTCATACCCCTTTCAGCACAAACAGCCCTGTTTGGCACACATCTTTACAAGGCATGTCTCTATTAGCCTATCATAGATGTGAATGGAGCTATAGTTGCAGATGTGAGTCTTGTTTGTGAACATTACCCATAACCAGAAGTCTTATATGGTCAGATGTAGGTTGAACACGTGTTCTTTCCCACGTCATTTAGTGACATGAGTGTGTGTGGCTGTATGCAGCCTCTCAAATAGCACCAAAGTGCCAAGAAGGCAATTAGCTTGTCAGAGAGGTGGCAAACGTGCTGAATGCGCTTTTTTCTTTGAACAAGAATGTACTTGGAAAAACAACAGTGTTCTGTTGAGTTCACACATGCTGAATGATGGGTACCTTCAGCAGCCTTATCTTTAGAAATGAGAGTGAGGTGTGGGCAATGATGGCCCATGATCCTTATCTGGCTTAAACAGAGACTTCCTAAACTGCAGTGTGACCAGATATTGTGCAGACACCTCGCCCTTATTAAGGCATCCACTGCCTGCCGCCTCTATCTGACAAGTGGAGTTCTATGTTTGGAGAGCCTCCATAGGCATCATTAATCCAATTTAGCAAATGTGTATGCAACAGGGAGGACAGGTGTTAAATTAATACATTTTTTAGAAGTTTAAGAACAGTATGGTCTCTTCTAGTGGCCTCACTTATACAAGGAAGGAATTATTTATTAGTTGAAAGTCATTCTCCCTTTTGGCATCCCCTAAAGTTAAAACTCCTTTGTCATTAACCAGTTTCCAGTCATCCAGCCATTCAACTTTTGAAATCGACCTATTGTGTTCTATTGATGGGCAGATAACCATGTTATCTTTCATAGAAAATGGCCTTTAGAGTTCAGGGGAAGTGCTGTAAGAGGATTCCCCCTGGGGAGAGGTGACTGAAAGGGATTGCCGTGGTTTTGTTCCTGTCGGCCCCTGCACAGCCTGCTTCTCACATGGCCTGGTGTCCCAGCCTCATAAGCTGCATTTCGACCAAAGGAACTATACCCCGGAACTAGGAACCTTTGGAGGAACTCACTGTGTTCCACCGAAGGGACCAGGGTCTAAATTTAGTTCTAGAGTCTTTATTTTACCCCGCCAAAAGTCCCTGCTCAGGGGGTAGTACTTTCCAAAACTTTGCGGGTGTGGTGCTTGCCATGCAGTGAATTACTGAATGGGCTGTTATTTATTTATTTTTTATTTTTTTTACTACTGCTCCTGTCTTTTCCGCCGTTGTTTGCAAACCAATAAATCACAATCAACAGTAAAATAGCCACACAAGTCTCGCCTGAGATCTTATGTCGGCATTAAAAGTATTGATCGGAAATAGCGGCCAGCGTGCAGCAGTGTGTTTACAGCTAACAGCTGATGGAGTAAAACGTTAAATACTGGGTCGGAAGTTGTTGCTTTAATCAGTAAGGAGGTTTCCACACCTAGCCAAAGTCAGTCTCCTCTTCTCCAAAACAAGCGGAACAGCTGATAACAGCAGGTAATAAAGCTTGTTAAAAATCCCATTCTTCCGACGCTCAGGTGGATACAGATGTGATTCTGATCTGCAGCTCTTGTCGGCTGGAAATGTTTTAATGACCTTCCAAACTGTCGCGATTTTATTTTTTGTTCTTTTAAGAACTTGATGGTTTTATCCAGTTTGTTATTAAATTTGTAACAATCTTTATTGTGTCCCTTCATTATAATCCCACAAAAAAGCTGTTTTTAATGGTCAAGCATAGCCTATAGTTTTTTTTTATTATATTACTATTAATATAATATTAATAGTATATTATACATAATTATTATAAATTATGCTCATGGATAGTGGTTACAAATAATGATGCCTGTGTATGGCTTTCTACGGCATATAGGCGTACGTCAGCAAGCAACAGTGGGCTGAAGGAACCTTTTAGTTCCTTGAAAAGAGATCCGGGGACTTTATTTTGGTGGAAACACGGCTATAGCCTCAGGAGCTCTAACACATGGCAACTTCTAGAGAAATCATCAATGTTTAATGCCACTGTTATACTGTAGTGACGAGGAGACAAAGACGAAACAAGAGTCTTGTGTTTTAATCAATTTAAAAGTCTTCATATAGTCGTTGAAAGTTGCCATCCACTTGAGCTTCAAGACACAGTAATGATCCTTCACATGCACAGCACTACAGGTTTGATGACTTTTATCAAACCAAAATCAGTTTGCATTTGAGTATATCCAACGGTTCTTCTATCAGTGCCAGAAGAGGAGACCAAAAGTGTCACCACGTATGCCTGCCAACCTGGGCTGGTTTGCTTTTCATTCAAATCCAAAATGTGCATTGCAAATCTCCCAGATGATCTCAGCTTAGCCAGACATGCGAGCTATTTGGCCTTGCTCTGCCTTAAGAGCATTGGCCTGTAAGGTGGCATGCTTAAGCCATGAGAATAAAAGCTCCAACCTGAGCTGACACAGCAGGCGCAATTGCAAGTACGGGTCACGTGCTGACTGACCCCTCGAGCAGAGATTTCAAGTGCGATTGCCTGCCCACACTTACTGGTTTATTGCGTGCCATAAAGTTTTCCCGATATCTAAAAAGTGCCAGATCTGTGCTTGTATGGTGACACAAACTTGTGCAGAGAAGGGTAAAAGGAAGTGGAATGGCTGTGTTGATATTGCTATCAAAGCACTGCTGATGCAGTTATGCTCAAATAATCAGAGAACATGAAAGGAATGCAGTCAACTGCTGTTTTTTTCCCCCCTTCCAAACCAGCAGCTTTAGGAACTAGCAGTCAAAACAGGTCACATATCCTATTGTTGCATTTGGAGCCACCAGTTGCTTTTAACGGATTTAAAATGCCGAACTTGGTCGAGTTGACCAAAATTCACACAAAGCTCTTTCATCCAGCCACCAGCTTACACTGTAATGGGGTGTAATGTCATTATGATTATGAAGTGATCTGTAGTTTTATGAACTGTTACCCACTTTTGGGTTTAGCCGGGCACTTGGTTGGATGCCAGAATCAGAACATGTTCAGACTTGTCCATATTTTCCCAGTCCTTTACAGAGACTGACTGAATTCCTGTCTAGCCAGTAATACAGTTGAAAATTCCTGTCTCTGTAGGAAACCCCATCTTACAATTAAGAGGGTCTACTTTCATTTAGCAATCCATTATGTTTATATTTGCATAATAACATTGTGTTGGTATCTAATTAGCATTGCAAGGAAACTGTTGTTGTTTGTAGGTCTCCATGATTGTGCTTGTGTTTTCAAGTGCTGTGACATGTCTCTGAGTCTGTCAACTGTCTTGTTGACTTGTTAGATTAGAGAGCGCTGATAGATGAGGCAGCTGTGATGGGTTAGTTGTGTTTTTACTGTATTGATGACTCCATGTACCATTACTAGATAGAAGGATGAAAGTGTTGTTGTTGTTTTACTTAACCAGGAAACAAAAACAAATACCTGGATAATTGAGGGGAAGCACCATACTTTCTTTGTGGCTATTTTTGTTCATGCAGATGACAGCATGCAAAGGCGGATATTACTCTATTATGGAAAGATCATAAAGCTGATAAGGGGATACAACTGTGTTAAGCTTTTGCTTTAATTTGGTTATGGTTGAAAGTCCCAGGGAGTCCACTGAAAATTCTGTGAGCACCTAGCAGTGAAGTCATTCATTGTGCAACTCTCATGACGATCTTCTTATTGTCTATCTTCCTTTAGACTTCTCCATCACAGCTCCCTCCCCGCCTTCAAGAAAAGCGCCCACTTGTTGCTTATTTCCTTATTCTCTCCCAACTGTCAAAACATCTAACATGAAGGTAGCTTATCAGAATACAGCTCAGCTGTGACAAATCCACTCTTAAGTGCTTTGTCATTTTACAGTTTGTTGTGAAATCTCTCAACATACTGGATTAAAAATCATCTACATTTTTTCCAAAGGCTGGAACATGAAAAATCTCACGTCATATCTCAGCCAATCTTGACGTCAGAAGGTTTCCAACAAAACAATGTTCACTTGATCTCAATTCAATAGATTGTACAAAGGATATTAGAGCAAATGTGGGATTTGAATTTGTTTAAGCAGGGAGTGGTGGTTCTTCTTTGAGAATACTCTGGACCTGAAGAAACAATCATGGGGGATTCTGTTGATCCTTCCCTTTGTTTCCATGACACCAGGGGAAAAGCCTCTCACCTGCCCCTGTCTGTATTTGGCATCCTTTCCAGTCAGCAGCACACTTATCATTTATAGGAATGCGACTTTCCCTTTCTTAATCTGTCGTGCCTGTGAGGGAGACCCACAACAGGTCCCGACCAGAGAACAAACAGACCTCACTTGGAAATGGGCGGAGTGTGTTTGTGTGATGAGAGATATTAGCACGAGTGTGTGCGATCATGAAGAGTTCATCATTGGTTTAGAGCATATTAAAACAAAATGTGGGAACACATCTCTAAACACCATAGCTAGAGTGTCGGTGGAGTAATCAGAGCACAATGTGCAGTGTGTGAAAGTGATTTGAATGGCATACACATTAGGAGCCTGGCCCGCTACCTTTCAATAAAGATGACTCACCCTCTGCCACCCACCCCCCTTGCAGCAAGGAGAATGGGATAATCTGCCCACAGCCTGTAGGCTGGCTATTGATGTGATGACATTGCATAATTCATTCAAGGTTTTGTTATATTCACTCCTCTCTGTCCTGTTAAGAGAAATGAGTCATTGAATTTTTGGGGGAAAGTCAGTGACTTGTTTATGTGTTTGTCTGTTTTTGTTGTTTTATTGGTTTTAGGTCAGAGAGGATAGATGGACTTTTTAACCCCTCCTCCACACTGACCAGGACACAAGCCAGCTATAAATGGTTGGATTGTGGTCACACTGCCCTCTCCTCTTCCTCCTCTCCGTCTCTTCACTTCAGCCTCCACCAACTTCCCCAAACCTCTGTTCCCCCCAACCACTTCCCCTGTCACTATAGTAACCTTAATTTCATTTACCACTCCAGCCAATGCTTCCGCTCTTTGTTGGCTGCCACTGTGACCGAGGGGGTGACCACCAGTAGCTTTGTGTAACTTTGCGCTGCCACGGCGGAGGGCCCCTGCTGGGTTTAGCCTGGGTAGAAAGCAGGCAGCAAGCTCAGATTTGCGTGTGGAAAGGCGAGGCTGAGGAATGGACCTCCTCTGTGCCAGGGTCAGCGATGGACCTGCTGTCTGTTTTGATCGAGTAAATCCTCAGCTTGGCATGCCAGTAGATTCTCTCTTTCTGCTTTTTCATCCAGGCTTTTTAACAAGATTTGAGGGGGCGGGGGGATTTACCCTCTGGGAGATGTATGGCAATTAGCAGGTTCTTATCCAAAGATGCTTCTGGGGATCCACGTTAGTACAACACTCAACCATATGAGCCACAGGGGCAATATTGTGCTATCTTTAGTTTTAATTAAAGGCTTGTTTATGTCTGTCATATCTTTCGGTTTCAAAAGCCCAATAAAAGCATTGCCATACAACATAATGGCACAATGGATGCAAAGTTAAGTTTGGTTCTGCAAGAAAATACGTGCACATGTTGTGCCAGTGTGACTGCTAGCACACATTTCCCATGGCAAACTAAATGAGTGGGGCACATTTCCTCCCCCAAACCTTGTTCATCTTTATTGTGGTTTCCATAGGCTGCTATTATGGTGCTGGTAAATTGCTCTGTAATCAGTATGCAGGGCCACCCTGATCATACACCATACATGTGAGAGGATAAAGCAATAAACTGAGTTCCCTGTGTTTTTTTTTTCTCCATATGACCTGTTTGTGTGTCATTGGTTACGACAGTGAACCTAGGGTTAAGTGTGATGTTAAGTGGGAAGTCGCCTCTTGAAAGTGGTGGGGTTTTTTTGTCTTTCCTTGTCTTTTTCCGTCTCTGCTTTTTTGTTTCACAGCTTTTTGCTTCTTTTTCTCAGTTTCTGTCTCTTTGAAAACAACGACAGTCTTTAATTACAGTTTCGTCTTAGGGAAATGATGTATAGGTTGTAGCAAAGTGAGAAGAAGTCCTGTTGACACACAAATAGCACGGTCTGTTATGAAACATCCCATCTTCAGTGGTGACTGTTAAGCCACACAGAGTTAGGCTACTGCCTTATTGCTTTCTAACACCTATTGTGATTAAATCTGGAAAACACTAGACCATTCCCAGATTCCAAAAGTGACAGTCTCTATTGTATTGTGCACTTTCAAGACACAAAGACTGTGACTATGTTGGGAGGCTTGTCAACAGGCGGGACCACAACAATATGAGTGTTGGAGGGGCCAGGAAAAATGAAAGATTGTGGTGGGTGGAGAAGCAGGAACAGGACTTAGCAGAGAAGTGGGAGGGGGATGATTGAGACATTTTTTAGGTCTTTGTTACTTTCTTTGGTGGGTGTTTATACTCGTGGCAACGAGCTGCAGCACGGCCAGGGGGCCGCCTGGCTTGAGAGTGATTGCTGTATTATGTTGACCTGAGAGGCTATTGCTCCAACCCCTGCTCCTGTCCCTGTTAAACACACAAGCATCTGCTCCGCTCACCTGCACATGCTATTCCTGAACATGTCCTCGTGAATAAATCAAATATCTGTCTGTGTTTGCCCGTAACGACTACTTGAAGACAGTATATACATCGGTGAGGTAGACTGTACAGCAGATGTTTTGACATGACATAGCAGGAAGAGCAGAGGTGTAATTAATATCCTTAATAAGGGCTAGATTACAGTTATGTGTTCAGGGAATAGTTAGCTTAGCACACAGGCTGGAAACCCAACTGTCAACTGCACTGCGTGCACAATTATTGGGCAAGATACATTTTATTGTTGAATAAACACAAAGCTCTCAGTCAATCCAAAATATAATTGAACTTCAAACTTGAGTGTTTAACTAAGGCAAAGTGAGTTTTGTTTTTTTCAGGAGAATATATAAGTGTGCAGAATTATTAGGCAACTAAATTACAAAAATAATTTCCATCAAATTACTCGAGTAGGTGTAACAACACAAAATTACAATTAAATAAAAAATTTAATATTTAGTGACCAATATAGCTGCCCTTCTTTACAATAACTGCCATGAGCTGCAGATCCATGGTCATTCAGTTTCTTGGATTCACAATCAGCTTTCGCTGAAGCAGCAACCACAGCCTCCCAAATACTGTTCAAAGAAGTGTACTGTCTTAAGCCTAGTTCACACTACACGATTTTTAGCCTGATTTGGCGCTCGGTGACCGTCAGGCTGTGATTGGTGGTAAATCAGCGGTTGATCGGCGGTTGCCAGTCGTTATGTGTAAACTACTCAATGACTCATCAAAACGGCTCCCTGACACATCACTGCCATATTGCCGACGTCTGCCAGATATCTAGCATGCCAAATATCTGGAGGAGTCGGCCAACTCGACATCCACATCAGCCAATGAGAGGAGGCAGCTACTTTTTCACCACAAAACACTTGATACTCCCCTTCAGCTATCTCTGTAGCTCATACAATCCCTGCTACCTGCGTGTGCTAATCCATTCTTTTTTAAACCCATATTCCTTGTCTTTATAATTGCTATATTTATAATAACAAACAACAGCTGTTTCGTGTGTAGGTTTGCGTCATTTCCCGTTTCACATTTCACGTGTGTTTTCTTGACAAAACGTGGTTTGGACACCAGCCTCGGGTGACAGAGTCACCAATCAGTCACGTAGTGTGAACACCACAACAACTTCTAGACTCCCGTCACAAGACGGCAAGTTGTGTAGGGTGAACAGCACAGTAATTGGCCGATGTTGAAAGTCGTGTAGCACGAGCCTTTACCTGACTGTAAATCTCACATTTGAGAAAGGCCCACAAGTTCTCAATAGGATTCAGGTGAGGAAAGGGGCCAGGTCATTATTCGGTCATTTTGAGGCCCTTGCTGGATAGCCCATTGATGGAGTACTTGAATGCATGTGATGGAGCATTGTCCTGCATAAAGATCACGGCCGCCTTGAATGCTGAGGACTTGAACAAAGTATCTTCCAGAAACTGGCTGTAGGTTTGAGAGTGAGTTTCAGTCCATCTTCAGCCCGAGAAAGTCCAACTATCTAATCCTCAATGATAGCTGCCCATACCAGTACCCCTCCTCCACCTTACTGTGTCTAAGTGGTGCCCTGTGTCCATCAGTGATCCAACCACGGCCCATCCATCTGGTCCATCAAGAGTCACTCTCACTTCATCTGTCCATTAAAAAAAATCTTTATTCAGGTATTTCTTTGCCCAATATTGATGCTTCAACTGATGAATCTCATTCAGTGGTGGTCGTGTTTTAGCCGTCCTGACCTTGGCCGTGCTTGGCACCATGTACTTCTGGACACTCCAGGTAGGTTGCGGTTCTTGAATATGCTGGCACTGGAGGATAATGGGTTCCTGGTAGCTTCACATTTAATTCTACTCAAGTCTTTTGCAGTTTATTTAGACTTTTTTTGCGCCCCAGTTGACTATTAACAACAAAACGTGTGACTCTATTTCTAGAGTGTTGCTTTTGTCTGAAAGGCATTTTACATTTTTTGACTTTTCATTGTCAGTTAAATCTCTTTGTCAGCCGATTTTACCTGAAGTAATGAAGCTGCCAAATGATCATGCACACCTTGATATAAGGTTTGATTCACCATGCTCGCCACACCCTCCCTCATTACACAAATACAAATCACCTGAAAATTATTAACTCCAACAAGCATAAAAGTTTGTGGATTAGAAATAATTATCAGAATACACTGCATGCATTAAGAATTGTTAATGCTGTGTAGTAACAAAATCTGCCTTCCAGAACCTCTAAAGCTCACAATTGTACTAAAATCATTAACACATCTCAATTATTTAATCAGCACAGAACTGACAGTTTTATGTTTTATGTGTCAGACTTTTTCTTGGCGGCAACCAGCAACTTCCTAGAGTCTCAGCTGGTTGCCTGGCAACTGTTTAGAGAAAGCCAAGAAAGTATTACAGTTATTTTCCTACCATTTGACAGAGCGGGGCTAACTGTTTCAAGTCTCTGTGCTAGGCTAAGCTAACCAGCTGCTGGCTACAGCCTTTTAGAAAGCTGAGAGATCGGAGAGTTGAATCACTCTTCATATCTAACTCTCCCAGAAAGCGAATAAGTGCATTCCCCAAAATGCTTCGTGTTATTAATTACACCTGTTTTTTTTTGTAAGTTTAAATGTCTTCCATGTGAAAGGTCTATTGCAAGCCCTGAATAAAAATCAATCAAGTGAATATGTTTTACACAGGATAATACTGGAATGTGATATCCAGGTTTCTTGCTAACAGGATATAAGCTTTTATTGGCATTTAAATGGGCTGTTTACTCAAACTACCTGACAACCCTCAATTTTAAGGGAATGTACGTGTGTAGGCCCAGTGGAAGAACTGTGTGTTAAACTGAACTACCGAGAACAGTGGTAAGAGATTATAGGCCACATGTTTGGCAGTAAGAAATTGCATGTGAAGGAAGTGTGACAAGAGAAAACTAAATCATATTGCAGGTGCAAACTCAGTGACCCGGACAACAAGTTTGTCAGTTTCTTTCCCATGACTGTTTTAGTGGCTGCAGGTTAGGAAAGACACTCACTAATGTGCCTTCAGCAGTCTGCTTTATCTCGTTTTCTTCTGTCTCTCTCGCTCTGTCTTGTTTTTCCTCAATCCTCTGATCTGCTTGTGACCAGAAGCCATGTATCTGGTCATGCGACAGCCAAAATTCATCTCGTAACCTCCTGTCCTCTAACCTGCAACGCCTCCAGACGCCACCTCTCACCTTACTCCAGTCAATATTAACTGAGGCAAACCTCAAACTTGGGGGAAAAAAGGACGTATAAGCAATGTGACTGGGGTCGTGTGCTGCTTTGGGCGAGGATTAACTGAGCCCTCAGGCTGGCACTCATAGTTGCTGATGTGCTTCAACCACGACAGCCCTGTGAACTTTGACCCCTATTCCGTCATCAGTCATCATCCATCACTCTGTAAGAGACAGCTGCTTTTGTCTGCCAGTGGACAGACTAGCCTCAGCTGCTTTTTCACTCTTAGGAAGCCCACTTGGGACTTGTCACTGCCATTTTGTAGTTGTCTGTGTTTAAGATTAGGGTACATGAAGTGAAACACTCTTTGTTAGCTGGAGGAAGCAATGATGAGATTAAAACATGAGTCACACAGGGTCATAGCCAGTTAAGCTGTCAGAGAGCGAAATGCTGTCCGTGCCTGCATGTTTTCAACTGCAAAAAATTCAAGATCTCACTTAACCTGATATTTATTCCCATCATCCAAGCCTGTCTCCAGTGCAGTTTCAGTTGTTGCATGAATATCATTGAAACTAATGCCAGTATCTTGAAACATGGCACAAAAAGGCAGATTGTTGCCCTACTATCAGTTGTTTTTAGCAGGGAAGCGTCTTATAGAAAGCTGTAACATTTTACACTGTTTTCAGATGAGGACACAAAACCCACCCACCCTGTCACTCCTATCCCCAGTTCCCATTGGAAATGCCAGCCGTGTGTGTGTGTGTGTGTGTGTACAGGCTTTGTTGTTCTGTGAAGTCATGCATTAGGATAGCTAGCAGTCGCCGAGAGGAGCCTTTTCTTTCTTTCTAATTACAGCACGGCTTGGTCTGGCTAGAGACTATTGTGCCAGAGTGCTGCGAATTCCCACAATGAAGCTGCTCAGCAGAGAACAATGAGTCAAATTCTTGTACGTTCCCCGCAGGTTAGAGGCCGGGCTAACAAATAAAGACGGCAGAGTTACAGTGGCTTTGCTTTTCTATACCCAGTAGCTTTCCCACTGGGGATATTGGTTTGTGTGTGTGTTTGTGTGTGCCCCTGTTTATGTGTGTGTGTGTTGCAGGGTGGCTACAGCTCCCACTGGGAGCTAAGGGAGGGGTTGGGGGGAGGAGCTTGTTTTGTTCTTTCTGTAGGAGGCGAAAGACTGTTCGCTCTTTTCTAGTGTAATCAAACCCCTGAGAACTAAAAGTTGGCAACCAAGCTGCATTGAAAGCATTGTTGATCAAAACTGATCAACATTTTTGTGAAGACCACTGAACTTGTATAAGATGTCATGTACCAACCTGTCTGCTGTTCTGATGACTTTTCACACAAACACAATGGGTGCTGAGCTATCATGTACTTGGCCACATTGAACACAATCTGCTGTTTTTGTGCTTCTGATGGGAACTGGTGCGATTATGACAAGAATAGCCCAGTCATTTGCAAGCGGATGGGTTCTGTTGTTTACAGTGCCAAAAATGTGTGCTTACACAGCCTTTAAGTAGGCTGCTGAGCCTTCAACAAGGTCTGGCCCCACTTGTTGCATCCATACTGGAGTATCTGGGGTTCTTGCTTTCCCAGCTGTCTAGAAATATGCCTGTGTGTGTGTGTGTGTGTGTGTGTGTACGAGTATGTATGTATGTATCTATACACTGAAATTGTTGTGTTGATATCCTGTTCTACACATGATCAGTGTTTACTAATGGGAGATGGTGGGTGGCAAAAAAGACCCCACAGTGAACAACAGGTGCCACAGTGAAACTCACACAGTACCGGTATGGCATTTGCAAATCACCGCCCATTCTGGGATTGTTTATTGGTCACAGACTTTGACAGATGCCCTCTTCTACCTGATACAGGAAAGGCCTTCCGACCATATGTGAAAACTGGTGTCACAGTCAGTTTGATAAAAGCAGTACAATGCTACTGGCAGTCCATTCTTAATTTTTTTTTTTTTATGTAGTGACTGAGATTTAATGTACATCTTTTGGCTCCTGTTGATGTGTTTTTCAGTTAGTAAGCAGGATGTCAAAAAAATGTTAACAAAATTATGCGAAAAATGGCATTTGTGCCTAATTGATTTTAATAAAATAAGAGGTTGTTGCCGCCTTGGAGTGCTTTCAAGTTTGCTCTTTATCTTTTTGAATTCTGTATTGGGAGAATTGGTTTATTGTGTCAATTACAACATTACACCAGGCTCATGTGTAGTATTAGTGTAATTTGTCACGAATATATTGATATTTTAGTCCAGTTTGAATAATTTCAGTCAACTTGTTATCACATTGAAAATGTTGGGGCAATGAATGTTTGTCTTGCTTTTTGGCAGTGTGATAGCATTTGATGTTGGTGCTGTGTGTATGTGCGTCTGCTACACAGTTACACCCACTTGCCAAGTGGTTCACAGAGGCCATAAAACTCCAAAGCGTTTCATCCTGCGTAGGCTTTTGAAAAGCACTCACACAATCCTCCCTTGTGCCCTGCCCCCTCGCTCAATTCAAGATAACGTGACACTCCATCTCCTTTACTGGTAACTCTACCTTTAATGAAAATCACACACACACACACACACACACACACACACACACACACACACACACACACACACACACACTAGCTGCCATTGATCAAGGCCCAATAAATGTTTTATAAGCCCCACTGTAAGGACACCCCTCTTTTATTCAGAAGGTGTCAGTGGTTGAATCCAGGGGGAGAGATTGCTGTGGCCCCTGAGTTCAATGGGAGAGTAGTACATTTTCTCTGTAGCGCACAATTTACCCCTATTCTCCATCACTTGTACCATTAAAGTGGTAGGTCTCTTTCTCTGATGCAAGCTAACACACTTTGTTCCAATTCAACAGTAATGCAGACCGGACCCTGGAGTGACCTGGAATTTCTAAACTCTCTGAAGGCTGACTTCTAGAATCAGGCATAGGATAAGGGGGGAGAAAACGTTTGAATTAAAGTGAAAACAGCCCAGAGGAGAGGATAGGCCCTTAATTCATCATTTAGCGTATGCAGATTCAATTGTCCCACCATTTCTTTCCAGACTGTTTACCCATATCTAGTCTGTCTGGTTGATATTGTGTGGGTTTATAGCAACCAGGCTAAAAAAAACACACAGTGTAAGCCTCAGCAAGTCTTATTGTAAGCTGAACCACAAATTCCCCTTGTGCCCTGTCGTCTTCTGTAGAGGGGCAAGTCTTTGTTTTTATCTGATGACATTAAGTGACTGGCCCAGTGTTTGTGTTTGGCTTGTGTTTGTGCTGTTGTGGGTTCAGGCCAGTGCTCAGTCTCTTTAAGGCTCGTGCAGACTACACGACTTTCAGCGTCGGCCGTGCTGTTCACACTACACAACTTGCCATCTTGTGACGGCAGTCTTGAAGTCGCTGTGGCATTCACACTACGTGACTGATCGGTGATAGGGGGTCACACACTACACGAGCTCTGACACTTGACGCTGGTCTCCAAACCACATTTTGTCAAGAAAACACACGTGAAATTTGAAACAGGAATTGACGTGAACCTACACACGAAACAGCTGTTGTTTGTTATTATAAAGATAGAAATTATAAAGACAAAGAACATGGGTAACAGGGATTGTCTGAGCTACAGAGAGAGCTGGAGGGGAGTAAGAAGTGTTTTGCGGTGAAAAGGTAGCTGCCTGCTCTGCCAGCTGCCTGCTCTCATTGGCTGGACGTGGATGTCGCGTTGGCCGACTCTTCCAGATATTTGGCATGTTAGATATCTGGCAGACGTCGGCGATGTGTCAGAAATGTGTCGGGGAGCCGTTTTGATGCGTCGTTGAGTAGTTCACACATAACGACTGCCGACCGCCGATCAACCACTGATTTACCCCCGATCACAGCCTGATGCTTGCCGAGCTCGCCGAGCGGCAAATCGGGCTAAAAATCGTGTAGTGTGAACTAGGCTTAAGTCTTCCAATGTGAAGTGGATTCCCTTGCAGACAGCTGGCTAGTCAGGGGTTAAAATTCTCTGAAATCTTTCCTCAGAATTAGCATGTCAGGGAATGAGAAAAATCTAATGAACCTAACTGGACTTGACGTGTGTGGAGGCTAATGGTTAACAAGTCATGATGGAATTTCCCTTTGATTCAGTGGACATGACTTGAGCTCTCAGATATTTTCTCAAGGATTGAAAAAGCTTTCATAAGTGAACTTTGATGCCATAATGGAATTTTAATGGTCTTGAAGGGAGTCTGTTGTAGGTAATGTGAGCCCGAGGGCTACACAATGCAGCATATTCTGATGTGTCGTGTTCTGTTCATAGCAATTTCTACAATAAATGGATCTTAAAATGCAGGAATACCAGAATTTCAAGAAATCATAAAGCAAGTTACTTGGCTCCTGCTCTTTATTTGTTTATCTTTGTTAGCACTGTGCAGAAGTCTGGTCATGCTGTGCATTATTTGATTCAACAAAAAAAATTCTACTAGAAGTGAACACCAGCTTTTATCAAATAAAGATCATTCCAGGTAAGCTGAAAAACCTCTGAACATAGTGTGTCCACAGCTGCTTCACAGGGAAAGCCTTCTGTCCTGGAGGACTGATGAAATAAAATGTCACAAACAAAAAATTACAACATAGTGAATACATATAATGAAATAGTGTCAATAAACACTAAGTATTTATAATAATATAATGTATTTCTCTGTAATAGGGCTGTACCGAATCAACCCGAGTCTGTTCTCTGAGGTTTTTGAAGGAAGCTTTGAATGTCATCGCCCCAAGTAACAATCCTCGCTCAAAATCCTCAATTTGAATAGTGATTTTATTAAATCAGCTTTATTTAATAAATATATCTTGTCAGAAATCTAAACATTTACTACTCTAAACATTAAATATTCTTAAGTAAATAAGCAACAAAGTTTGAAAAAAGATCTTTAAGCATTATTATTATTAAGAGCGTAACAGTGATGAATATTTTTCCAATGCAAAATATAGGATTTGCGATATATTGTTATTTGGTATTTACTTTTTGAAAATAAATCAGATAATAGATTTATATCCGCATTTGTTTTCAGGTTATATGCGTATAACATGTTGAGGCTGTATGTGGGGTGTGTACTATATACACACTCTGATGCTACTCTTCTTACCCTAAGCATAGTCTCTGCAACACATGCACAGACTGAGTGTGACAGAGGCATGAAGATATGAGGTGCCATTCACAAAAAGGGCTCAGTGGCCACAGAACACACCCAGTGGCTCTTCACTACATGCCCTACATTTTTTATGGATGCAGTTGTCTGCTGTTGAGTTATGTTCTTGAAAAAGTAAAGCTTTATTTTGTGACTTGAATGTCAAATTGAAAACGAATCTGCCAAATCCCGACTTGTACTGAAGAAGTGTGTGTGTGTGTGTGTGTGGTACGGTCAGAGTGAGTGAGTGTGTCTTCCAGCTGACAGGTCTTTCAGAAAAGCAGGGCACAGGGCCATGTATCTGCAGCTGCCCTCTAACTGTGCACTCTTTGATGGGGAGAAAGATGGTGTTTACTTCGACACCCACAGCTCGACACACACACACAAAGACTTGTTCTTAACTATGTTGTCTCATCACTACTTGAAGATCCACTAAGGGACACATTGCGTGCATAGGGAGGGCACGTTTGTGAGTTTGTTTATGGCAATGTGCTCCATATAACTCATTCTATATTTGTGTGAGTTACACCCTTGTATGTTCAATGACCAGAGCAGTTGGTAGTGTAACGGACAATCATTTGTTATTGGTGCTCCAAATAGCAGCAAGGGGACGCCCCTGACGTTTCTTGAAACGCCCACACCCACGTACACACACATCCATACACTCACAAATATAACCGTCCATTGTTCAAGCCCAACAGACTCGGGTCTCAACCGTTACTCTGTTTGTGGTGTGTTTGTCTAGCAAAGATAGCAGTCACACCTGTTCCTTATCTCCTCCATGCACACACTCACACAATATTAGGAAACATGCTAATAAAAAATACAGGTACAGTAGTTCAGCGTAAGTGGGCACTATTTTTGGTTTTGCACTGGGGCAGAACGCTCTTGCAAATGACAGTTGAACTCAACCTTTCTAAGACTGGTGTGTAGTTATAATGTTTGCCTATTTTCATCTTGTGCGCCCAGGTTTGGATGACAGCCTGCAGCAGTATGTAAGCAACTTTGAGCGGGAGAAGATCAGCGGGGAGCAGCTACTGAAGATCACACACCAAGACCTCGAGGAGCTTGGCGTGGCCAGGATCGGGCACCAGGAACTGGTGCTGGAGGCTGTCGATCTACTCTGCGCTCTGGTCAGTAGATCTCTGCTGCGAGTGCGTGTAACTATGGTGATGTGTATCAAAATACAGTAGCAGGGATATTTCAGGTAAAAGCATAATTGTGGGATGTGACTGTATCTTTTAAGAAGGATGTGTAACAAAGCAGGGGCTCATACTTTTAGGCAATGAAACCCCCCCCACACACACACACACACACAAACACACACACACACCCTCACTCTGACTCTCGCTTCCCTAAAATCTCAGCCATTAGTTTCTGGTTGGCCAACTAAAGGAACCAGCGATGCAGTAAGGCTTATGTTTTCCCACACAGCTCAGCGGGGGTGTGGAGGCACCACAACACATGAAGCAGCCCGAGGACATTGGGGAACAGCAGTGTCACTCCGAGAAAAGCAGAGATCGGTTTGGAGTGGCCTTGGGCTCGATTTGGCAGTTTGAAGCTGTGTGAGGTTATCATCACATAGCGACAACTGACAATTTGATCAGTTTGATAGATAATCACATATAAAATACACACAATGCTCAAGGTGTATTTGTTTTCATCTCTATTCTCTAAAAACAAACAGAGATGTCAGGAAGATCAGTCTTTCTGCTGCAGCCGTCTGCTCACCTCAGCCAGCTCGTTGGTTCAATTATAGATCCCCTGTTTGGCTCTTATTATTCACTCTGGGCGCAACTGATCCTCTGTTCATCACCACAGCTCCCAGAAGAACTTCCAACAAAAATGTCTCTGCCTCCAACTAGTGAGAATGAAAAGAGCGATAAAAAGCATCCATGCTCCAACGAAAACCAGGTTTTCCAGCAGATGGGATCGATTTGGAGTTTTATCACTTCCTGTGCCATAAAAGTCCCAGATTGTGGTCCCTGCATTTTGATCAGTGTCAGCATTTCTGTCTTTATAATCTCCTCTTAAAATGCTGTACATTAAGTGTTTGATGCATGGTTATTTTTACCGTGAAGAATCTTAAAAGTTCAATTTTCACTCTCCTACTAGAGACTGCAACTCACCTCAAGTAGGACGTCAAATGGGTTTGGATCAACACATTTTGTAGCTCAAAACGATGTGATTTCTTCGTCTGCCACCTCAGCACACTGAAGCTATGGATGGGTTTTCTAGCATCATGTGTGAAGCAGACAAATGTTTGATGAACTCTTTACTTAGCTCGCATCTCATTTCAGCTGGTATGATACACATGCTGTGTCTCAATTCGGATACTTCCATTTGTACACTAACATTAGTACACTGTGTACATTATGTACTTACTTGTAAAGTGTGTGAACAGGGTGGGGTTGTCTTAAATCAAACATGGCTGTTGTGCGCTTAACGGAAATAACGATCGCAAAATTTGACGACTTCTTCTGCTTCTGTTTCTTCTTCTTCTTCTTCTTCTTTTTAATGTCGAATTGTAACCGGGCGGATCATTAGCGCCAACAATAGACTTTTCGCATTGACACATGCTGTGTCTCAATTCGGGTACTTCCTTGAGTATACTTACATGCAGTATACTGCGTACACTATGTACTTACTTAGTGCGTTAATTTTGACAGGGTAACTGCTGTTGTGCACTAACTGGAAATGACTATCACAAGATTGCACAGAGGGTACCTGCAGAGTTCCAAAATAACAGCCATAATAATAATAAAAAGTAAGGATAGTCCCCTTTTCATACTATTTCTGTTGTTTATTTTTATTTCTTTAAGTTTCACAAACCAATAATTTTCTGCACATCACGAGCCAGATGTTACTTCATTTAATTTAAACTACTCAAACGTAATGACAGAATAACAGCTGTATGAATATTTAAACTATCTAATGCCACATTCAGACCAACCGTGAATTTTCGGCTCGCAACGCTTTCCTCGCATGAGTACATTCGCTGCAAGTGTTCACACACAAGGTGATTTTAACGTGAATAAACACAACTCGCCTTTACTACAACTCTATGAAACCAAAGTAAAAATTTTGTTGCGATTAAATAGCAATAAACGGATTAAACTGATGCAGAAATAACTACAACATGATGCAGATTTGTTAAATTCATGCTTTGTCAGGTCTGTTAGCAGGACAACAACTTCTAAAATGATTGTTTTCTGAATGGAGTTTGGATCGATCAGGGATATGCTATGCTAACTTGGTCACAGTAAAGTACAACGATAGCTGGAATAAAGTTACAGACACGTGTTTTCTGAACTCACCAGGTAGTTCAACCTCCTCGCTTTCTTTTCTCCCAGCAATGTCCAGTTTTGATATAAATATGAAGTCGTAGTCCGACAGAGCTAACGATGCTAACAACAACACTGGAACCGGATGTGCACGGAACCTAGCTGCTGAGAAGCTCCAGTGAAGATAAATCAATGTTGAAATCCCAAAAACTAAAGTAAAAAGCTAATTTAATAAAAGCAGTTTACTCCGAGCTCCTCCCGCGAGTAAACGGCGTAGTTGTCAGAGCAGAATCCGACCGATTAGGGGTGTTTATTTTTCCAATGTTTGCAGCGCTGCTCCCTGCTCCTCTCCCCCAAGTTTAGCAGCTCTCAGCCGGCCAGCAGATTTTTAATCCCCCGCTTTGCCCGGCTCTCTCCACACAATGCTCTGAAGCCTCTGTGACATATGGACAATCTCAACACTGATAGGCTATTGCGACTTCTTTGCTTGAGTTGAAAATATTCACTCCACCCGACAGGAAATTGCGCGTCTACGCATCTTTGCATTGACTTTGTATGTAAACTCACCGCCCCCAACACTCGCTTCGCTTTTGGTCTGAAAGCACCATTACAGCTGTGGTTTCCTCTTCCATTGTTGCTGGAGTCTCTGCTGCGTTGGCTGCAGCGGTATGTGTGACTGCGGGAGCAGAGGGCTCTGTGAGCGGACAGCTGACCAGCCTCGCAAGCTCCTCCCCGCGGGTGAACTCTGAAAACGTTCAAGCGTATTTTTAATCCACCATCACTTTTCGTAAAACTGTCAATATTCAACATCTACACATGTGATTTCTCGCCTCAAAACTTCTCATAAGTGGATTTAGTGATGAAATGGAGTACGAAACTTGTAAAGGCCTCTCCCTCTGCTGCTTCACACTTCTCCCGTGCTGTTGATCCACTTCCGCTACGTAGCTAAAATGGCAGTCGTTGAGGGTGAGAAGTGTCCGTCGTTCCACACTCAACTAATTAGCCTTTTTATATACAGTCTGTGGTGTGAACACACTTATGCCCTCAAAAAAAAAATAGCTGCGTTTTGGAGTTGACCTCCGCCTACATTAAAACGACTGAAAACGCACAGTAGGGCCCGTTCAGGTCATAGACTGTATATAAGAAATGGACGTAGTCATCGTGACGCCACCCGTTGGTTTGTGGACTGCTGTTTTGAAGCCTTGAGTTTGGCCGATAGGGCGCTGCCATGTTGAGTTTTTGCAACCAGAAAGTGCCCAGAAGTGTGCGGCGCTAGCTAGCTTGCTTAGCTAGGTGCAACTGTAACTCACGTTAACTGTCATTTTAACAGGGCTGATAACTTTGTCTAGCGAACAACAGTCTTAAAACTAAATGTACTGACCAGAGAAAGTGAACAGCCAACTCCTAATAAACTTTTTCAGCGCCGCTGGTTAAATTTACACAATGCCGAGGGTATGAGTCACTCTAGCCTGATTGACAGGTCGCCATGGTAACGACTTGTCAATCATACTCAATTAATGGGACCATAATTTACTAAATGAACATCATTTTGTATTGAAGACATGAAACTAGCGACTGAGACCATAAACTCATTATGAAAGTGTTTACTGGGGTAATTATTCAGCTGAGAAGTAGGGTCATTTTCCTATTATTTCTAATGGAGCCGGACTTCTTTTTGCAACCAGAAGAGTCGCCCCTGCTGGATTTTCAATAGAATGCAGGTTTCAGGGACTTCCGCATTTGCTTCATATTGTAGACCGGAAGCTTCCCGCTTGGTTCAGGTACACTGGGCATGCGCGTGCCAGTGTAAACATGAAGCAGATGGTCTATTCCGTAGTTACAGAAGATTTGGCGAAAGAATTAATAAATCGTTTCTAAAGTCCTCCGTTTTGGATCGTCTTCACTAAAACGCCCTACCGAGTTTTGAAACGCAAAACGGGGTTGGCAGCGTTTCCAAACTAATCTGATTTAGATCTTCGTTTTTATCGTTTTAGTCTGGACGGGAAGTGCAAATGTAGCAAATGGTCTCCCTTTTAATTTGAAAACGCAGTAGTGTGGATGAGGCCTGAGACAAGCAACCTGCCCTATACCTGTTAACAGTATCTCCTCTAGCTGTAACCACTGGGGAAGGACACCTGGAAGCACTTGGCACATACCACACCTTTTTTTTGTTTTAATAGATTTACTTATCATAGAATATGTACCATATGGTATATCCCGTGGTCCATAACTACTTTTAACATCACCTTAATCAGGCCCAGATTTTGGTTCACCCCTGGAACCTTGACATCAATGCAGTGAAATCTCAAGTAATTTTCCTCTCAAGCTGCTTCATAAATGTGGCCTACAAAGTGTTTCCTCAGCATGGTTTTGTTATTTTAAGTGAAGCCCTCTTTTGCATGTGAACTTCATTCTTCCTTCAAAATGTGCCATTAGTTTGTAATATGCACTTTGTGGTTTTACGCAATTTAGTAAGGCAATTCCAGTCAGGAATGCTGGACCCTCAAAAACCCTTCACCTCTGACTGAAGCAATGTTTTTTGTCCGTTAGGTTTTTCCTTATTAAGAATGAGGCCTTGGACTTCCACAGGCCCCATAGCAGGAAGTGAGGCCCCCGATTCAATTACCTTTAATCGAGGCAAGGTCACTGCTACCAACAGCAACAAAGGGCCACCCAAAACCCCCACACGCTCCCCACCCCCCTTTTTGTTTACTGTTAGGTCAGACACTTCCTGTTGATGCAGTCACATTCATCTTTGTGACACTCTGCTACTAGGCTTTGCATTATGCGTATTTCACCTTTTTATATATCGGGGACCTGAGTTGTCCTGTTAACCTTTCAAACCTAAATCATGATGACTGATGGCCTAACATACAGCCCAACGGCCCTTTAGGAAACCTCATACTCTCCCACTCAAAAGCTATCAAGAGCAAACTGCTGGCTGGGGACAAAGAGAGAACATTTCAATTAATTTTACTGGACTTCTCTGAGCTATGATGTTTTCTGCAGAGTTGATGTTGAAACCAAACACTTCTTTGTTCCAGTGATCCACTCAAAGACCTGCACTGCATGATATTCACATGCACATTAGCTGTCTCCAGCAGCTATTAAACATATCGTAATGAGTCGTAAGATCTGCTGTAAATGTATTTTACCATTGCCTAGGGGTGAATCTGTCACAAGGTGTGTAATGTAACACTTAACCTTTTAGATGGCAAATTATGGCAACAGACACACACTCTCTTTCTAGCCTACAGGCATTTGTATCTTTATTTTATAGTCAAGTCAGATCCGTGTAATGCCTGTGGCGAGGGCAGAAAGCGCTGTGTTGTGATAGCCCTTCTTCATTTCTCCCCAGGACACTTATAGCAGTATATTGTCCCTTCAAAGAGCCCCAGCTAGAGCCTACACACAAAAAAGCTTCTGCCATCTTGATTCTAGATTAACTGAATGTCTATAAAAAGGCACTGAAAGAACATAAATTTGGCTTGAAATGTTATGAGAATGAAAAATTGCATTGGACTGGAACCACAGATTTTGCTCAGACGTGGTTTTGAGCTCAGCTGGCGGTGTGGGACAAAAGCTTGCTGGACATCTGTGGGCCAATTAGAACTGTTGTGACTGTGTGATTAGCCTGCTAATGAAAAAGCCAGGAGAGATGTTTGATCTGGAAAATGCTCGCACTGCCTATGTGCTACAGTTCCACTTTTACTGTGTGAGTGACTGAAACCAAACCACCAGATATCTTTTCTCTCTTCCGTACATTACCTAAGCATGTACAGTATTTCATTTATGATGTTTCATCTATTTTATGTCAAATGTACCATGAGTAAGGCTGCCTACTGCTACTGTTTGACTAGTTCAATCATTCTAGTGATTGGGGACTGACATGAGAGAAATGATTTGTATATTTTTTAGCTCATGTTGGAGCGAGGCAGTGCAATAAAAGCAGACACTAACAACTTGCAGATCTCCTTCGTTGTTTCCCAAACACATGCTGTTTTACTCCTTGCAAAGCATATTTGGCACACAATGGCACATCGCACATATAGCAGCATTGCTGGCAGCGATGCAACACCATGTGAGCTGATATTTACCAGGACAGGAGCCAGGCTACCCTTTCTTTGCTTACCTTTAACCAACACATTATTCCAAACCCATTTATTCCACCAAAACATTGCACACACTTTACAACACTTTACAATAAGCTCTTTAAAATATTTGACAAGTGGTCATGCTCAGTCTCAGACACCTACCAGGATGTGCATGCTGTTGCAGCTCAGTACCCTGCAGTAGTTCAGTTCATTGCTGGTCTGAAGTGTGACCTTGGTGACCCTTAAAGACACAGAGCCCGGCTGCTTTGTGCAGGTGAACAACTTTTTTAATTAGAGGAATGCAGGAAACAAACCATGCTCAAGAATGCAACCATCGCTCTGCTTGATAGGAATCAGGTGATGGTGTGTGCACACCCTCCCTGCATGCCCTGGGACAAAACCTGGAGACTGGAGGGGTAATTTCATGCCCGAGCTGTCCTCACAGACAAGTGCACTTAAATCATATCTGTCAAAGAAATTATGACAGCACCTCATTGGGCAGGAAACAACATATTTTCTTGAGAATAAGACTCCACTGTTGGCAAAATAAAAGCAAGTACCTCCCAGGTCTAGACTGTGTAGAAGTGTTGTTTGCATGTATCTTGAGTTTGATTGGCACTATAGATATATATAATTTCTGCTCTAATCACGAGTGTGCGTGCTGATTACATTTTTCTTTGACATAGTTTAAGTTGTGTATAAACTCACCGTTTCAGAACTATGGGGTAGAGACTGACAACTTGAAGAATCTGGTGGTGAGGATGAGAGCTGCCACTAATAGTCTGCACATGGCCACGTCTGACCGCAGGAAAAGCCCCGCATATGACGGCAGCAATCCACGCAAGCCACCAAACGACTTCCTTACCTCTGTGGTGGAGCTGATTGGTGCCGCAAAGAGCCTCCTCGCTTGGCTCGACAGGTAATAACATTTTCATAACCACCTGCGCAGATCAGATATCAGAAGTGCTGCCATACGACCACTGCTTACACGAGCTGCATATATGCTTATAGAAACTCTTTTGATTTTAAACCTGCATAGAAAGGTTTTTTATATTAAAAACATTTTAGTACCAGGTGTATGACTTTTTTGTTCTTACCATTTTTAATATAAACTTGGTGCAGGAAATAAAAGATTATTGTGGGTCTGATGGCCAATATACTACATAGTGCCCTCTGCTCTTCCGGTGACCTGCTCTTAAAAGCATCACACCATAAAAGCAGAGCATATTAAGCAGGTTGCCAGGATTAAGTGTTATCTGGCACAATTTAAGCTTCTCTTTTTGTGGCAGGCTTGGCTAAAGCGAGTAAGATGACGTCATGATATAACTGGGAGTTGTGATGAAAGCAGCATAACAGTCTTTAAAAGTGCTGTACTAAATGTTAAATTACATCTGTAAAGTTAAAAAAATTTTTGAAGTAATTTACTTTTTTTTTAAAAAAAGCCAATGTGTGTTAATACTGTTTATAGATTTTCATCTATTTTAATAATTTGTCAACGAGATCATTTTCACTCATATACTTGTACTGCCGAAAGAATCAAATCCTCCGACTTAGTTTTATGCTAGCTGATGGTATATATTACTATAGCAGTAATAATAGTTCTGCCAGAGCAATTTAAGAAGTTATATATATTTTCGTGTATGTGTGTGTGTGTGTGTGTGTGTATGTATGTATGTGTATGTATGTATGTATGTATGTATGTATGTATGTATGTATAAAAACAAAAAGGACTGCACTGAGGGCTGGGGGTTGATGTATGGGTAGCTATTTAGGAATTCATAAGCATATGTTTTAGATGGAAACGGGGAGAAAAAGACAAGGAGATGAAATGGCACCAGAACAGTGACATTCTTGAGTTTTAACCAAGTCTGTCTGTGGCCAGTCACCCAAACACAGTAATCAGACCAAGGTTCATTGAGTGTTGGTAGCTTATAGCTGACTCTGCATCAGTAAATCAGTGTAGACGCACACTCCCAGGCCACTTTATTACGTACACCTATACCATCTAAAGTAATTTAGTATAACAGCTCTGCCATTTTTTTTTTTATGAAGCATACAATGTTTGCCAGTTTCAAGATTCAAGACATTATCAAGAACGTTTACATGTTTGTAAAGGTATAATTTATGGCTGAGCTATTGGATTGTGTTAAATTGTGCAGGGTTACTTTAAAAAAGAGTGTATATCCAGTCTTTCTGTTTTAAGCATTTTTATTACGTGAAAGTTTGGCGATAAATATCAAATATTGTTGTCATATGCTTTGATTTAAAAAAAACTTTTTGAGTGGGTGAACAAAGTCTCAACTCAACTCTGCAGTCCTTTACTGGTTCCTAATGTTCTCCCTTTCCTTCTTTGTCTGTTTGCAGGACACCTCTTACAGGGATCAGTGACTTCACAGCCACCAAGAACAAGATCATTCAGCTGTGTCTGGAGCTCACCACCACAGTTCAACAGGTCTGCACGCAAGTTAGCTCAACAGCACACATGTAGCTGGCAAACAGACACACACAATAGCTTTTTCCACAGAGCACATACCATCCCGGGGGCACAGACATGCAGGATAAAGTCTAGAAGAAGAGAGTTATGGGAAATGTGGCCTGGCAGCGATGACATGAAGCTGAAGCCAGCAGTCTGTGCACGTTATTGCAAATGCTGATGTTTTTCTTGGGATCTTTCCCCCCCTCATGCTGGCTAATGAGGAGACCCCCTTTAGTGCAGGGATGTTTAATGGTAAACGTCGCTTTTGTGTTGCAAGTTTCATAAAACCCATTGGTACTCTTTTAAAGGTGGCTGCCAACGTTCCCCAGGCTGCCGTACTCCTTCAGCCATGTGGTTCCTGTTTTTGCTTCTCCAAGATGCTCGCAGTGGGAGACCAAACTGTCTGAAATCGTTTCCTGCCTGTAGGTTTAATGCAGGGATGAGGAGGTGGTCCATTTGATAGCCAGATAAATGGCTAACGGTTAAAACAGAGCATCAGCATACATCCACTGTATTTCGCTGAGAGAATTGCTGTAGCATTGCATCATGGTACAACTCGATGTGTGCTTCAGTTTAATACAAGCAGTAGTGGCTGGTGATACATACTGTATGTCTTAAAGCTGGTGAGTGGCCTTTCCTTCAGCATCAAAGCCATTAACTCGTATGTACAATTAGTTCTCCCTAAGGGGTTTGACTGAAGCATAGCCTGGTAAGGAACTCATTTTACACTGTCAGTGAAAGTGGCCACTGAGACTGCAGGTGTCACTTTTAGAGGGTTATTGCGTCAAAATTAATTCCTTTCCCAGAGTGCCTATTTCCTCACCAGAGTCTGGGATTTCAGCGCCTCTGGTGATTTACTGTGGGTGTCTCGGTCATGGTCATCCAGAAGAAGTGGGGGGTATACATTTCCCACACTGCCATATGAAGTGGAGAGGTTATGATGGAGAATAAACTCCTGGTGAAAGAGTCTTGTAAGACTGCAGAGATTAGTTTCCTCCTGCAGTTTGGTCCTCCATTGATTATGAATCAGCTCATTGCAAAATATGCAACTGCAGAAATACTGATGAAGAGGCTTATTTCCAACTCATCCCATCATCACGTATCTAAACTTTCACAATGCTTTCAGTGTTAGAATACTCTTGGCATCCTTTCTCATTTCTTTGTACCATTTAGACTCAGGTTTGTTTTTTTGCAGCCCAGAGTATGAGCCGCTGGTTAATAAAATAGGTTGCACAGGAGACTGCCACAGTGATTAGTTTTATGATGTGGGAGGACGGCGTGAGGTTTGCCCAGCTCGTTCATGAACTTCAGCCAAGAATTAGGGCTTTTGAGATCGCACAATTTATGTGTTCTGCCTGAATGAAGCCTGTGTGTACACACACAATGGGACACGGCCATAAAACTGTGAACACATCACCCATCCTGGTTGACCTGCCAGTGTGGAGGTCATTCTCTTTTAAAGAACGCATTTTTCATTGATCCCCTGTGTCTTTTATCCAACCCTGAATTGTTGGATCAGATATGAAGTTTATTCCTCCATATTTTTAGCAGAAAAAAACAGATTCCATTATGTAGGTCAAACACTGAACTTTAACAAATATATCCATAATATGTTGATACCTTCTGAATAACAGGATGTCAGAAGGCCTGGTCTAAAGTTCTGCAGTCCATGGACTTTATTTCACTCCAGTGTAAAGGCAGCTACCCTCTAGGTCCCTGCACTGTGGCAACACTCCTCTCTCTCCCAGCCACTTCATTGCTCGACCATGCAAATCCACTCTGGTCGCAGATCAAAGGCCCAGAGAGCAGCACACAGAGTCATCTGATCCTCACCGGCTGTGGGATCAAGTCCATAACGTGAGGGATCAGCACACCCAGGGAATTGTCCCTCAGCCTCTCTCAGCGCTTAGTTACGATCTGGCTCCTGTCTACTAGAAGGACTTTGATTTTGACAAAGATATGGGATTAATTTGGATGTCACAAACACATCTTAGAAGGATTATCTGTGATATTTTATTCACAGGATTTTATGGTACTATGAAACGAGAAATGTTCCAAAAGCTTGATGGGAGATGTGCCAAGCCATGTCTGCAGCACATAATGATACTGTTTTGTTTTGCTACCTCTAAACATCGAAATATTTTTAGTTCATCCCTCTTAGCTCAGTCAACAGTGTAGTCATCAAAACAAGGGCCAGTCTCTAAATGAAATATGCAGTTGCATGTTTACGCAAGCATTGCCAAATTCTTTCTGAAACCACCATATGTTCTTGGCTGACTGAAAATATATTGTATGGAAACATGGTTTGGGAACCAATACATGTCAACTGAAACCTATTATGATTGTGTTTTTTCCTGCTAAAGGTTTATAATAGTTTTTCCACCCAAGTAAGGGAAACATGGCAAACTCACATGTATCTTTACCAGTCCTTCAAACAGGCACTCAAACGCAGATCCAAAATAATATTTAAGCAGCATAGGATGTACTCAGCTTTGATGTGAAGCCATCGCTCTCGGCCACAGACAGTCATGTAAATCCTGTCAATGCAAACAAACCAACAGTATGACAAGCCAAGTGCATTTGAAAACAGACGTTCCCCTTTAGCCCAGTGGAATGTACAAGCTATGGAAATATGGAAAAACTTGCTCGACCCCCATTCGCTGTCTGCACAATGGATTTACAAAGAGTAACAGAGCTGGCTTTGTACATGGCACTTGCCTATGCATGTCACTAATACTGTGAGGGCCACAACACCAGCTTCCCTTTATTTTGCTTTCACAAAGGCTTGTGGCTTGTGAGGGCGCTCCAGAAATCAGAGACATGTTGAAGTAGATCTCCTGTGCTCTGTAGTTTTGACAGAAGCATTTTACCTGTGTTGTGATGGATTGCTTCCCTTGGGGCATTCCCAACATAGAGCCAATGCTATAAAAAGGCAGCCCCCCCCCCCCCCAAAAAAAAAAAAGCCCTTTCAGCACCAACAACACAGTTGTCTGCTGCGGCTGTTGCCTCAGCTGTGTCCAGTCCAGCTGCAGTATGCACTATGAGTGCTGTGTTGGGACACTTGGAGGGGAAGGTGGTCAGTCTCCCAACTGACTTTGCAGATTTTATTGTTTGTTCCTTCCTTCAAACAACTACTGTGTCTTATTTGACTTCCAGACCCCCCGTTCCCACTAGCCCACCCACTTTTAACTGTGGAAAGCAGGGATGCATCCAAATGCTTGCAGAAAGCACTATTTGGATTAGGGCTTTCTGAACATCATGGCATGTTTTCCCCAAATATACCCACCATGTCATCTACTCATTGTTACTACATTGAGTGTTAGGATGGTGTTTACATTCCAGTATAGTTCACTGAACCACACAGGGCATTATGCAATTACAGCTTCCCTAGAATTTAGGCAGAGAGGTAATTTGAATATAAAAGCTGTTTATTTGTGGCTGTTGACCATGTTTCTCAGTTCTATATGTGGAATGCTGACTATATCGCATTTACCCAACCCCTATACTTTTTTTTTTCTCTCTAGCCATTGAATAACTTCTTCCCGGTTGTTTACTGCTCACGAGCCTAATCTGTCTTCTGTTTAACAGGACTGCAGTGTCTATGAGATGGAAGAGAAGATCCTGGAAGTTGTAAGTATGCTGCATGTCTTCTCTTTGTTTCCCATAACGTAAACTAAATGAGACCCAGAAGTTCCTACATAGGGAGGCTGGTTGATTGTTTGGGTTTATTTTCTTATAGAGATTGTGTGACTCTCTGCAGCAAGGGCAGTTTTCTGAGTGAATAGAGCAGACGGGTCTATAGGATTGCCAGCAGAGGAGGCGACTCTAATACGCCCCAGCCATCAATCTGTGTTTCCTGTTGCTGACACTCTCCAGACCCCTAGGGCTAATACTGGGCTTCCTCTAGCACTCTGTCTCTCCCTTATACAACCTTTAAGCAAAGTCTACATTAGAGCTGAGTTTCTTTTTGTCCATTTCTTTACTTGGTACTCTTTTGCATTGTCCTGCCCTCGTCTTTGCTCTAATCTTTTGTTCCCAGCTTTTTTGTCACCTTCTTCTGCTGATTCTGCTCATGCTGCTTTTTTTGTTATTTTCCTCCACTTTCTGTCTCTCATTTCTTTATATCCTTCATTCTCCATGCGCCCAACTCTACATAAAGTGTACACCATGTGTTTAAAACAAAATGCATGTGGCTGAGAAGAGACGTCACAGAAAAGACCCCTCTAATGATGATAAATGACAAGCAGGGGATGAAGCACAAAGGAGGACACAGGACTGATTTCAGTGTTGTGTGTGTGTGTGTGAACTGGTACGTCCAGTTAATAGCACACTAATGGTCCCTTTTTAGCCCGTTAAGCCTTGTGCTAAACACGAACATACACACAAGTAAAATAACTTCCTGACGAAAGATAAGGTCTTTGCGTCACGAGGAGCAGTTTAACCTGACTTGTTGTAACCTGTAAAACACACAATTGTTCCTGGTTATTAAAGGCACAATACAACATTAGAGTATTTGGCTCACTGCTTATAATTACTGTGCTGAAATATATATCTAGTTTTGGTCATCTATGTCTTTTGTTTTGCCCTTCCTATGCAGTCTAAGATTTTGAACAGCATCTGTGATCAGACCGTGAGAACCACCTCTGACCCCCTGATGAGCCAGTCGGCCTGCTTGGAGGAAGTCCAGCTGACCAATATCAAACCGGGAGAGGGTCTGGTAAGGAATGCTGGGATCTTTTATTTATTTATTTATTTTTTTTTTCAGCCCTAAACCAAATGTCTGCCTTATGGGTGTGCTGGCTAGGAATGCATGCAATGTGTGTGAAATCGTGACCCACACATCTCTGTCATCTATTCTGTCCCTCTGGAAAGTTTGTAATTTTACTAAAACCATAAATGAAATTTTCTTGGTGTGTGTGTGTGTGTGTGTGTGTGTGTGTGTGTGTGTGTGTGTGTGTGTTTTTTTGTTTTTTTTAATTTAATTTAATTTTTTTTTCTCAGGGGATGTACATCAAGTCTACCTACGATGGGTTACATGTCATCACGGGAACCACTGAACATGTAAGTATAACATTAAGTTGACCACAAGAATATATTCAGCCCCTTGTCATGCTTGAATTATATTAACCATTAAAAAATGCAGTGAGAGAGACTGATTGTAGTTCAGAATGAAGCAGTTTGCCATTGCACTGCTGCCCATCATACGTCTAATGTCAAATGTCCTCAATTCATATGGCCAACTTACTTAGAAATCCCTTTATTACTGTAGTTTTTGCACCACACTTAAGAAACAAGCCTGATATTGGTTAAAAAAAACACCTCACTGTCATCCTCCTCCTCATCTTCCTCTTCATTCTCCTCCTCCTCCTCTACTGAGGGCACACTGAGTTATCTGAAGGAGTTCAGAACTGCTCATCCGTTAAAGGAATTGTTTGTTTCTGCACTACTGTAACCAGTAAATTACACAAACAGCCTCCACAGCTCCTACCTTTCCCCACACTGAGACAACCAGTCAGTGACTAATACACCAGCATCACTGCCACGGTTGGATCCTCACGCCTCCGGTGCTTAATTGTGAATCAGGACCTGAATCATCATCATCATCATCGTTAATGACTAGTTAATCCCGTTTGACATCTGTGTGACATGGAAAAACAATTCAACTGATATTTATACACGCAGGGAGTGTTTGTATTTTCTCACGATTTGAACTTTGAGTGTTTGTTCATCAGATATTTGCTTTTTTTAATAGAGAATTTCAAAGGCAGACAGATGAAATCAGGCAGGGGTGGCAGTAAAGTAGCTCCAATTTCAACAAGGTTTTGTAAAGTGTGCTGTGTGTTGGCAGCAAGTGTCAGTGTTTTATAAAAGTGGTTTTATAGGCGTTGACCTTTACCTTGCTTGTCCTTTAGTCACCTGCAGACCTGACCAGGAAGATCCATGCTGGTGACGAGGTGATCCAGGTTAACCAACAGACAGTGGTAAGAACCTTTTGTTTTTGGTCCTTAGATATTTGACAATACATATTGTCAATTTGAGTACACACACTAACTATTAATGGCATATTCACTAGCAAGGACCACAATCAACAGATACAATTAAATGATTTATTGATAAACAAACAGTATATATATATGTATGATGCTTGCAGTAGCTGAATAGACATTCGAAAGCATTGTGGGGAAGCTACGATAGGGAAATCCGCTGTAGCGCCTGGGCACGACGGACCCCCATATAACCCTATATAGAGGAAGAAGATGAGGAGACCGGGAGGGGTGCGGAATAAGAGAGCGAAGAAGAGGGAGTGCGTTGTGTGGGTATTTTTGGAAGCCGGGAGTGATGTCATTGATGTGTGGTCCTGCTCCTGAAACTCTGGTAGCCCCACTTAATGGTGGGGGTGTGTGTGGGGGGTGTGTGTGTGTGTGTGTTTATATGTTTATGTTTGTTCTCATGCTGTTAACCAGGTGGGCTGGCAGCTGAAAAACCTGGTTGTCAAACTGAGGGAGGAGCCCACAGGTGTGTTTCTACTCCTTAAGAAGAGGCCCACAGGCACAACAGGTTTCACCCCTGCCCCACTTAAGAACATGCGCTGGAAGCCCCCTGTCCCACAGGTACATGTACACACACTCCCACACTTGTTCCTTTCATTATGGAAGATCAACAAAAGCCTGCACATCTAGTCACCATCAAACAATTATCATCTTTATAGGGAGTTGGCTCCAAAACAGCAAGTTCAGACAAGTGTCACAGTGCCACCCTGGAAGTGCTGCCGGCTGAACTGAATAGAACATTGAGTTTTTCTTTATGCACAACATCAGAGCCAAACAAAGTCCCATGATGTCATTCAGTCTAGGAGATAAAGCTGCCGGCCTATAGAGTTGGAGTCTAGTTAGATTGTATCTGGTTCATTAGAAGCAAATTGTCCAGATGTTGCCCTCAAAAGAAGACAAAAGGACTTAGGACTTATTTGGGTCAGGGGTAGCTAATAAATATTGTGCAAATAAGGTTATGTGACTGTAATCCAATTTGCTGCTCTCCCTCATGAAAACACATTAGGCTTAAGTTAGCTTTTTAACCACCATCTCCGCACCTGAGTCCCCTCCAACAGACAGGGAGACAATAAGCCTGTTGTAAACTAAGACTACCAAATTTCAGGCTCCGGCATTGTCTTATCATGCGTAGCCTTTTTTATCGCCTGAGAAGGCAAGATGAGACGATATCAGACAAGAGTGGGTTTCTTAAAACAACAAAGAGCCTCTCAACACAAAGGTGGCCAATGTCAACATGTCCACCAGCATCCTGTTTTAACAAGTAGTCAGGCATATCAGAGTTGGCCATCTCCGTTTATCTGTGATAATACAGCTCCAGAAGGCAAAACAGACGCAAATCATACACCCCGATTCAGGAATGAATGACACTGGCTTTGTAATACTGTATAATTTCTACACATGGGAGCTATTTGGTAAAGGAAAGGGGGAATGATTCATGTGATCCCCAATCGGATGTTTTGTCATTAATACCTCACATCTACTACACTGTATCATCAAGACATATCATTTAGGTCTGATGAGAATGGCGGTAAAGAAGAGTCGTACATTTAGTCAAGGGCACGATGTTGTCGAGTGTTGGGGAACATAACTGTGGTAAAATGAATACAGTTTTAAGTACACATCTCGCGGGCTATTTTTGACTTCACTTACAATCTTACCATACCTCAAACAAGAAGGTTTATACCCAGGGAGACGCACACAAGCGTCTATCTTACCACATGTGGCAAACTCCTCCCAGTTGCCAGCAAGTCACATTTAGTCTTAATTTAGGAAGAAAAAAAAACAACAACTATGCAATGACCTCCATTTTGTTTTCATCAGTAAATGGATATACTGTATACATAGAGTATCCCATGCATCCCAAGCATAGTTGAGGTAAAATTAATTATCACTGATTAATTCATGTATGTGAAGTTATTGGTTTTAATTAAATTGTTGTGCCATATTTTTTCAGAACAATTCCTCCTTGATCAGAACCCAGTCTCCCTGTGGCTCAGCGAACGGATCAACCAAAAAGGAGAAGCCAGCTATCCTGGACTTGTACATCCCTCCTCCTCCTCCAATACCATACACCCCACGGTGAGCTCTCCCATTTCATCTGCCAAGCTTATTATTTTATAAAGGTTTAGTTTTTTTGTTCAGTTCTAAATGTTACCACGTATAACACAAGCCATGAAACAAGAGCGATCCAGTCACCTCTTTTCAACCTTGGCCACATTTCCTCATCCAGGCCTTAGTGGCAGTTGGATAATGAATCTTGTCCCGGACCCGTGATCACCTTACCTCCCTCTCCTCCTACTGCACATTCTGGTGCGCTTGTATTCAGCCCACTCTGCTCCCACCAGTCCCGCCATAGTCGTTATGCAACAGCTGTTTGTTCTTCCACCTGCAGGAAGATGACAGAATGCGATCATACTCTTAAAATGCTACAGACTGATTGCTGATATGAAGTTTGTAGCCATGTCATATTTATTCCACTGGAATTACAGAATCATAGCATTGTTTGCTAACAAATGATCCTGCTTTATACTGTAAACTGTGGAGAGGCATGTTGTGTTGTAATAAATAAATGAGCCTTTGTTTCTCCACTCAGAGAGGGGAGAACAGAATCCTTCTGCAGCATTAGTAAAAGACCAAAGGGCTCTGAGTCACCCAACTCCTTTCTGGACCAGGAGAGCAGAAGACGCTGCACCATTGGTGATTATGACAAGCTAACCGTTGGCTTTCCCATCGAGGCCAACGTGATCCAGCCCAGAATGAGGGAGCACAAGCCTTCTCGTGGTCAGTATTTTCTCATTCAGTGAATCTTAGAAACAGACCACCAAATTTTTTGAATTGACAAAATCCGATCTTAAAATAATGCATTTGATAAATTATCAAACTCTTGTCTCTAGGGAAGCCCCGGCCCCTCTCTATGCCAGCGGACACCTGCGTTGGGGTGGTTGATCCCTACGCTAAGCCCTGGACACAGGGAAGGAAAGGTATGTACAAGCATGCCTTCACTTTAAGATGAAACCCATTTCTGGGGAAATCAGGAGATAAACAGCTAGCTTGGTTCTGGCCAAAGCAGAGCCAGGCCAGCTGTTTCCACTCTTTATGCCAAGCTAAGGTAACTGTAGGGTTGGGTATCATTTCAGTTTTATCGATTCTGATTTTACTTATCGAATCTGGTTCCTATCGAATCTCTGTTCTGATTCCAATCCCTTCACCACGACTCTGGTCCATCCATCTACTTTCTCCCTGCTCATCTTCCACTTAGTGGCTAAAGTAAAAGGAGTTTCTGTACAGAGGCGTCTCTGGGGACTCGTAGCTAAGAAAAAAGAATTGGAATAATTTGTGAAAGGTGAATGTCAGCTCACCTGTGTTTTGTACTTGAGTGTGAGACGTTGCTACTGTTAGCGTTAGCTCTATCTGGGGCGTCATTGTAGCTGGGAGACTGCAACACACTGAACACGGTGCATTCTTTCAGATTCACCCATTAAAGTAAATGCTTTGTAATATTAGATATGCTTCCTCGCTTGTAAGAAAATATCCTTACTGCAGGTGTTGCATTCTGCTGGGTCGTTATCTTTTTTCGTGAAGCCAGGTATTTAAACAGAAGTACTCGCAACAAATGACGTGACGTTAAGGAACTGATAAGCAGAACTGAAATGCACGTGTTAACAAATCCACAGGGCCCACAGGTACCGATTCCAACTAAGTTGCTGGCTTCAGCTCCATACCAGACAGACAGATAGATAGAAGAGTAGTATTTATCTTCTCACCTAACTCTCTGCAAGAATAAGAATATTTCCCAAAATGTAGAACTAAACCTTTAAGTATTACCATAGTGCATAGATGTTGCACAATGCTTTCTTCTGAATGAAGATTTAAAATAAAAGGAAAAAGTGTCAGAAGCATGCGACTTTGATTACTGCTGGTTGATTTTATTTTAAATTTTTTACTCAACATATGATTTGTCACAAAATCAGTATCATGTCCGTTTTTTTTGTCTGTGAATGGATTAATAAAAACACTCAGTACCTCCCTTATAATGCTGCTGATAAACTGACTTGTCATTGTCTCTCTGCTTTAGGTGAAGACCTCCTGTACAGATACCTGAGCAATGAGAGGATCCCCACCATTGCAGAGGAGGTCCCTTCAGTGTCTCCACCCTACAGGCCTGCAGGGGAACGTCACCTCGTCAGAGTGGACCACATCAGGGGCAGCCGCTACTACTCCAATTCAGACCTCCACAACAGCGCCACCATCCCGTACCAGGAGGACTTGAGAAAGGCCCCCGTAGCCCCCTCCTCCAAGCGCACAACAGCAGAACGCTCACTACTGGTCAGTTGGATCACGCGGCTTAAGCTATTGACTCACTGATGATGCGCTTCCTGTCCGGGGCTTCCTGTTCGTCTTGTGTCCTTCCTCAGTGCCTTTGATTTTTAACGCCCAGCTGTTTTTTTTGGCAGCTTCGGGCTCTTTTACACTCCTCTTTCCCCACCCTCCATATTTCCGTGGTGTTGCTACTACTACCAACTACTACTACTCAACCAAAATTGCTTTTGTAGTACTCACTACATTACGTCATCACCCCTTTAACACTGCCCTGTCCTCATCTCTGACTACAAGTCCCATCTCTGCCTCGAGAGGATACAGTTTGTTCAGGTTTAGGACACTTTGGCCTTGGACTCCTGTACATAAGAAGTTATGTCATGTTTCAGTTGAAATGCTCTCTGGTACCATTATTTAATACTTCAGAAAACTTGCCTGATGTCACCTCAGCTGTTTGCTTATTTTGATTTCATTTGCATTAATAAGTTATAAAAACTAAGTGAAACAGCATATTTTGTTAGTGAAACTGTTCTTTTACTATATATTACTGTCTCTTTCAAGTTACACTTATTTGACCAGTTAGTTACATCACCCTCTGCCAAAGGTTGCCTCTTGTAAGCTATGCATATACTTGAGAAAGATTTTTATAGTCACTTTAGTCGACAGTGCTGCATTGGTTGGTAAAAGGATGTTTATATCTTGTCACTAGCAAATATTTGTGCTGGTTTCAAAACTACATGCACTCTCTTCAGTAAACTTGTATATCCTGTGTTTCAATTTACACTGCAATTACCCACCTAAACGGCCTATACATACTGCTGGCTGACGGTAATAAATGGTATTTCCAAGCCGGTGTTTTGAACCACTCTTTTAGGACACACACAGCTAAATTCTGTTCGCTCGCGCTGTGGAAAGACCACAGATCACAAGAGACAGAATGACAGTATTATTTAAGAAAATGCAGGGAAGAAGTGTCTGTTGTTGCTTTATCTGCCTTTTGTAAGTTTTGAATAGTGTTTTATTAAAAATTGCAGTTCATGTCAGTAATGTTTTGTATTGTCTTCATTTTACCATTGCGTGTGGAATTACTGCTTAAAAACTATAATTTAGCGTATGGGATGATACTACATTGGTGAACTATGCTGTTCCAGTATACATACAAAAAAATTACATATTCGCATAACAATCTGTCAGTGAAGGGCAGCTTTGGTCGTTATTGTCTTCCACTCTTGAGCCGGCCGGATTTCTAACCGGCTACAACCTTTGAGGTGAATCCTGCTTCTGTGTTTTAAGCATGTAATGAAACGGGATAGCAAATGTCAAGTTACCTTTTCTCTGTGACTCAGATGGTGATGCTTATGTAACTACTTCCCTCTTTGATGAACTTTAAATTCCAGCTGGGAGACCATATGTTCAGAGCAGGTTTTTCCAGCAGGGGTCTTATTCCTGCACATATGTTGCCTTTTAAACATTTAAAAGCCAGGTTAGGATTACTCTGCCTGACAGCTTTCGCCATTTTTATTGATTTGAATAAATGTTGGCCTGGGAAGGACCAGCAGCTTTCAGCATGGAACTGAAGATCTGACTGCTGTCAAGAACGACCCACCGGTCTCACCTCACTCACCTTTGCTTGTGTTTTCTCTGTGCATGAGTTAACCGGTAGAGATGGGGCCTCTTTTCTTATCTCTCCTCCACTTCTTCTTCCCCATGTCATGCTCTGCCTAAGCTTGCCAAGCTCTAGTCGCCTGCGGTCCTCGCTAATTTGCACTTTCTTAAAACCCGTGGTCTGCCTAAATACTACCTGCACTCTTGTTAACCCACTGCTAAGTTTGCTAACCCACTAACATGTTATGCCTGCTCATCACAAACGGTTACATGGGAATGCTGAATTATTTGTAGATTGTGCATGTGGAATCTTTTTATTATTTTTTTTAACTGATCACTTAAATCACAGATCGAGACATGAATGTTTTGTTCTCTACTTCTTTTTTCCCCTATTCTGGAGAGGAGTTCCATTTAGCCACAAGACAGAATTAGCAACAAAAAAAATCTTGTAATCGAGATTCAAGGCTACATGCAATTAAATATGTCCTGTAGTTTAGTTGCCTGCAAGTGAAGATGCCGCAATTCTACAGTAAACATTAAAGTATTTCCACATGAAGTCATATGTTGGATGTTGACTATAAGCAAATACACAGAAATAATCACAAAATGAATACTGATCAACAGTAGCTTTGAGGGAGTATCTCAATCCGAGGCTTAAAGAACAACTATAACAGAGAAGCTGACTCAGTCTACAACATGCGTTAACACATGAATCTTTATGTATCACAGGGACTCGACTGGCACTCAAGCAGTGACTTCCTCAACCGGTGAGTTCCTTGCTCTCTTCCCACACATGCATATATACATGTAGTCCATAGGTCAAGTGAGAAACATAAGAACAGGGTGGGTCTAGTTTTCCTACAGGGAGTGACAGTCAGCAGGCTGTGGAATCATTTTTAAAACAGTGGGTCAGTGGGTGGGCTGCTTTTATGATGGGGGAAAATAGGCCATAGACAACCAGGGGCAGTGAGAGAGAGAGAGAGAGAGAGAGACAAACAGATGGTGATATAAGATGCTTTAAGAACAAAAACCATAGTCACTATCCAAGTGTGACTGCATATCAATTGTTTAATTGTAGGGTCTTAAACAATGTGTGTCTGTGTCTATTAGGAACTGCAACACCATAGTCTCCTCCTATATAACTGATCTCCTCCTACACAGATTTTGCCAAAGTATCGCCGCTCTGCTTCAGCCTGACAATAAACAAATAAAGAAACAATAAATATTCCATGTTAGATTTCCCTCAACACCTCAAATATGATGCAGAGGTAAAATGTGCTCAAAAGCCTTTTTTTCTGTTCTTTGCTTTTTTTTGGCTTGTGAGCAAGGCATCAAGTATTAAAAATGGAGAAATCTCAGCCATATCAACCCCCTCCTGACAATTTATGGTCATTTTGTTGGTGCACTACAAACCTTTTCACTCAGCGGAGTGCTAAATCAATTTAGATATTATTATTAAATGGGTAGATACATTTCTGTGTTTCTGATATTATTATCTCTCATGTTCCAACATGTCCCACACACCAATGTGTCCATCCTTCCGCCATCCACCCCCAAGACACCTTTACATGCCGAAGAATATTTAGAAATGTCACTGTTATGACAAATCCTGATTCTTCTCTGCTTCCAACTATAAATAACCTCATCCTACTGCACAATATGACGACATCAGAGGATTGCTGTTCCTCCATCTCGATCTCCTCATCCGTGGCCCCCTGTACTTCCGCTGGTCTTGGATGTAGGGCCTGAGGAGGTGTGACTCTCCACATTAACACAGTGATCGATGACTAAACGCCTCGCACAATACCCCCGCCCTCCCTGGCTGTTCTATTCTATTCTAAGAGCCACACACAGACACATCTCATCCGGTTTGTTGCACGCTCGATCAAAACACATTACTCACATTTAGAATATATGGAGCGATGCTATAGTAAATTTTGCAGATAAGCAGTTGACTCTTCGTTGGAGGAGGTTTCTGAACATGTGACACCGATGCACGCAATGTAATTTGATTGACTAGCTGGTTAATCCGTTAAAAAAAAACAGTTTTTCCTCTTGACAAAGCATAAAATGTGATGGTGTACCAATTTCATCTCTGTCATTTATCAAATAAACAGTGCGGGCCATTCTGTGTGGCTGGGAGGGCAGAGCGTGTCTACGAAGTAGTCTGAAGTCGCAACCTGCTAAAAAAACATTTTGTATCTCCTTTAGCAAACTAGTAATTTATGGAGGAGACAAAGACGTGAAAATTTATGGATGACAGGAGGAGGAGAGCACCGAAAATGTTAGCAATCGAAAGGCAGGAAAAAACGAAGCAGAGACAATTTCATACCCTGAAATTGCAGGGTGAGGCCCAGCTGAGGTAAATCAACTATTTTAAGAATTGGGAACAAGTTCCTTGTCTGCCCATGCTGCTGTGGCTATCAAGTATTATCAGAACCATTGGCAGGCTAACTAAATGCCAAACGTGAAAAAGCCTCCGTGGACTGTTTTGTTCAGGCCGCATCAAAGAAACCTGGATTTGAACATAGATAAACATCATGACTGGGATGCAAAAAGTGCAATATGTGTTGGAAATTTTAAAGAGACACTTTTGTCTGATCTAAACTAAGACTGTTTGATCAAGCTTCTTGGTGTGCAGGACAACTTTACTGTAATGGGATGCTTGACATCAGCTTTAGTGGTCTGCTTCAAACCATTAAGTGCTGACTTTGTCTCCTCTTTGTTCTTTCAGATATAATCAACCACAAATACGATCCTGGTCCTTCTCTCAAGCAGTAAGTATAGTGTGTTGGGTCAGTCCGCCTAAACTGGCGAAAGAATTATGTGTATGTGATCATAACAGTATGTGTGTGCATTTGTGCGTGAGGTGGTCCACTGTGCAATGAGAGGAATGCCGGTCGCTGCAGCCTTGGCGGGAGGAGGTGAAACTGAGCCTCAATTACAGGCCCATAACATTATACACCGAGATAAGACAACACACACGCTTTCCCTTGCACTCGCTATCAAACAAAAAACACCAGACCAGTATACAGCAATGCAACATGCAGATTGTGAGAAAGGTCTTGACTGAGGATTAGGCCTGAATACACACTTTGAAACTCTTCCTTTTTAGCCAAATATCTCTGTAAGTAGAGGATGAATTGTCAATTTTGTTAAGACGTCCATGGTCCCCAGACAATTAAGCCCAAGGACTTTGGTGATCCTAGTTGGAGGATGGCCATGAAATATGGTGTAGAGTACGACATTCATGTCACCCTCAGGAGAAACGATGGGGATCCCTTAACTTTCCATCATCCATCAAATTATTTGCTCAGAATTTTGAGTATCTACAAAACTAATCGAATTAAATGTTATTTATATAGCTTCAGTCCATAAGAGAATTGATCTCATTGCACATTACATATAGAGCAAGACTACACCGTAATATTACCCAACACAAGCAAATACTTGGCTATGGTGGCAAGGAAAAACTTTTTAGTCTTAGCGTTCCTTTGTGTAACATGTGCTAACATGCTAAACTAAATGGGGAAAATGGTAGACATTATACCTGCTAAACATACGCATATTAGCATTGTCACTGTGTTAGCTTGGCTGTAGACTCTTCATTGAATTTTGCGTGTGTGGCAAATATTCCAGTATCTATTGACTATGGCAGATGTGGAAATGATGTGGACTGTCTTTGCACACACACTTTAGAAGCCACACACCACAGTACCATGAATTACTGTCAATCTGTTAATGGCACATGATTAGGCACAGAGTAAGTAGTGGCATGGGAACAAATCACATTTGTACAGATTTATGGTCCAATGGCAACTTGTTGTTGCACCAAACAAGAAAACCTTGACCCTGTGGTCAGCGTCTATACAGGGTCGAAGGGGGGATTACAGGGATGAATGGAATATTTTACTCCTTTTGTTCCTGTTGCTGGCTACATTTTGGATTATTTGTGCATACACCTGAACGGATGGATCTGCTGTGCAGAAGAAACCTAATTCATTTAAACCGAATCCTCATTCATTGCCATTCAGTACTGCATGTAGAGCCATAAATGACTGAGTGAGCACATGTAGCAATATCTAAACTGAGGTGGTGACCAGTGCCAAGTCAACTGGGCAGTTACTACCAACAGCAAGCGAGGGGCATGCACCGCCGTCAACTGAGCAAGCTAGAATTTGATATCATTTCCTGCTCTGCACCCTTCCCCCTTTACACTGTGAGAGATTCCCCTGCTGAATAATAGCCACTCTGTTTGCCCCTCTCTCATTTCTCTCCCTCACACACACACAGTTTCTGGGCGGGAGGGGGACATTAGCTAAGTGCCGTGACAATTCTCAGCATGGATCATGATGGGAGATTGAGCACTACAATGGTGTGACCAATCTGCATTCCCGTGAATCCTTCGGGCCTTTGACACGAGTCGCAGGCAAGATTACCTCACTTCCACCGGAACACAGATTGAGCAAAATGCCCCTTAAAATCACCCTAAGGTGGCATGCTGAGACCTTTTTCCTCATCACAGAAATGGGAAGAGTTTTAATTGTGTTGAAATCTTTTATTTAATTCAACACGTGTAATTGAAATGTTAAAAGGGGGAGCTTTTTGAGGGGGTTTAGGGGTAACACCAGGAAGTTACTTGACATGGATGAGAAAGATCTAGGGTGACAAATGGGAGGGGGGTCAAAGAGGAAGCTACAGTGTGAGAATGTGAGAGATGTAGAGGGAGGGGGTCTCCTCATAGTCATTTCATTCCACTCGCTACGGCAGTACAATAGCAAGTGGAAAGAGAGAAGAGGGCCCTGTCTATTTAAGCACAAATGAAATTGAGACTATACTAACGCGGGACTCAGGAATGCTTCTACTGGTTTACCGCCATCCCAGCACAGGCCAACATAGGCCTGAACATCCAAGCTTCTGCACAGAGACAACTTGGGCAGTAATGTTATGGCTAGAAACCCACCGAGACAGCGAAGGGTGTTGATAGCCAGGCCGCAGCCTCACTGAGCCACGAGTGGACTGTAACATGAAACACTTGTTTTTATCCTTCTTTCTGGAGGAAACCACATTGTATTTTGTGAAGTTGTCTTAAAGCAATAAAAGGACAAAAAAATGTTGCACTCATCTAGCTGGGTCCTGACCTTAAAACTCCTTTCACATTAGTGATATGTGAGATTAAACTTATTCAGTTGGGGGCACTCATTATGAGTTACTGTGTTAATGGCAAATTCTGAGCTTTGACAGGTATTGGAAGTAGGTGATTTGTCGTTTTGCAGTTGAATTTAGAAAAGTAGAGCTCAGTCTAGTCTAAAATCTGTGTAACTTAATGACATTAACTTAAGAAATCGTCTAGTTTAAGTCACCTAAACACAAATACTCTTTTTCAAGAGTAAAACATACAGTTGTACAGTATGCTATGCCTCCGTGTTTAGTGTTTGGCTTTACTTTTGGTGGCTCATAAGGCTGTTACATAGCAATAACTTAGCGACGCCTAGTGGTAATGGGCGGGAACTGCAAGGCCTTCCTGAGATGAAGCTATTAATTTCACATGCCACAATAGCTCAAATGTTGTCGCTGCATTACACTAAACATGTGCCCTCATAATTGTTGTCTCTTTGACTTTGAGTTTTGGTGTTACCCTCTTTGAGATAAAGAAAGGGGGTAGGATCTAAGCTCACCTGAATCCCCCCGAGCTCTTTTTGAATTTCTTCTTTGCCTTTTTACGACATGCTCGCCAAGGTTTGGTCAGATTTTGAGCAGAGCTTTCGGGATAAACTACTTTCGCTGAGGTCCTGGTGGCAGGTACAGAAATGTTATAACTTCTGTTAAAACTGACTGAAACGGATTAATTTGGTCCAAGGCAACGTTTTTTAGCTAACGAGGTCACTGGAACAAAAACAGGCTACGTTTGACAACGTTACTGACCAGACTACATGATGTGTTTTAGGATTTTGAAAAACGTTTATAAACCGGCAAACTTGTATATGAACGTTGGTGGTTACTGTTGGGGCTGCCATTTGTCTGGTTATTTGCTTTTTATGTGTATTTGGTGCAGCAACCCAAATTTGGCCCAAAATGTGACATTCACAACCAAAATGTTAGTCATCAGCTCTGTTCACCTACTGTTTTTTCAAGATCTTAATCATTGTTTCTTTGAGTTGAAGCTAGAAAGATGTCATTTTATTAATATCTTGATCACTCCAGTCAAAGATTACATAAATTATGTAACATGTAACTTTTCACATCTGCTAAATCAAACAGGAACTTTGTAACTTAAAACACACACACGCACTCACAAACTCAGTCAGACTTGTGCTGCGGTTATGTGGTGATAATCATCTAGCTCCCACAGGCTCGAGCTCTAACACCCGGAAAACAAGATATGATGCATTTGTGTTGTGCAAGAGAGAAACGCACACACATTCACTAATATACAGCTGTTGAGTTTAGATAAGAGCTGTCATTGTGAGAAACAGGATCCTGAAATTTAGCTGAGGTGGTGACTTGACGTGAACCTGTGGAGTTTTAAAGTAATAGGTATGAGTCTTCTTCTCTTCCTTTATTGTTCTCACCGGTGACATTTGTAGATTGAGTTTGTGGTGAGTGAATGCGAACAGCTGCAGTAGGACTTGAACTCAGGTCCCTGTTACCAGGCAGCCACCTGTGCTTTCACATTTCCTAACCTCAAGGCTGTTTTTTCTTGTGTAGTGCTTAATCTGATGACAAGGTGCAATGTTAAGGGGATATGATGAATAGACTCTTGGGGAGATATTTCAGATCTACAAAGAAGTGTAATGGCTGGCTGAGATTCTTAATTTCTGTGTACCCAGAGTTTGCTGTATTGTATCAGTGGCAAGTTGTTACATTTTTGGTATTGTGTGTTCTGTGATATTCCATTTTGTCTCTCTCAGGCAACTTTGTCACTTTACAAATAAGGAACTTGAGTTTGCAGAGGAAGTTAGTCAATTTGGATTTCTCAATATCTTTCATGTCACTGTTCGTGTATGTTGATACATTTCAAAACCAACTTTGACACTGTTAAAAAGCGGGAAAGAAGCCTTTTAATCTTCAGTACTTTATGGCAGTGTAGGTGGAGTGTCATATGCTGAACTCCTGACGAAGACCATTGTGACACTTGAGCTGTGAGTCAGTGCTGTGCATTCACTTTTCAAGTTTGCAGTTTTTTTGTTCTTACTCAGCTTCCAAAAATTCTGCTTTTTAGACCCAGTTTCAATTCACATTTACACTTTTTTTTCACTCTGAAAAAAAAGGGAGGAAGAAAATCAAATTGACAAACTTTGTCTGTGCTGCCTGCCCGTGACATCACTTCCTGTTGTTACGCTGTAGCAGACAATTGCTCCGTTTCTGCCCATTTATCCTTGGGTAGTAATATTGTCAACCTACGCATCTGTACCTTTTGGTTTCTTTCAACAGGCTGCCTTTCCTATATCTGTGCCCCCTTCTATGGCTGCTGATGACTACAACCCTGTAAGTGTTCCTTCCTTTTTTTCCCCCCGTGTATGACATTTACCCGGGCAGAGTTTGCCTTGTTCTCGCTAATAATTAAATTTAAACCATGCTATTGTTTTTTTTTAATGTCGGTACTACTTCTGCTTCTCCTCTGACAAAGTTAAATATTTATAGTAACACGGGTAGATAACCAGTTATGGTCTAGTTTGGTTTGCCTCAGTGTTTTAGTTTAATCTGCCAGGGAGCAAAACGAGTTAAGAGTAAGAGTGTGAGCAGAGAGAGATAAAGTGACAGACAGAAAGTAGTGTAATTACAGATGAGGATGTTAGAGAGTGTTGGGGGGGTGTTACTGTGTGTGGAGATGAAGATAGAGAGAACAGAAGAGAGAGTATGCATGTGACATTCAGGGTGAGAAACAGGATGTTCCAAACAGCGTCCCCTTCTCAGCTTCGGGGTCTGAGTCTGCTTCTGTGTTCCTCTCGTCTCTTGCCTTCTGACTCTGACCCAACGTTTTCCTCCTCCCAAAGGTCTCCCTTAGACACAAACCCAAGAAGAAGAGCCGGGGAGGTAAGTCGTCAACCCTTGAGCTCTCATCACTTTTGTTCTGTGTGCGACTGTAATTTGGACCCTTGGTGGGCGTGTGAGAAGTGGCAGGGCAATTAGAGTGTGCAGAGGGATTTTACACAACGCGCGCCTACTTTCACTTCAGTTCTTCTCTAGTTTAGCTCTCTGTGACAGTATCTTAGATTCTTCTGAGAAGCTAACTCGAGTTCAGAGGTTTTCTGTTGTTATTGCTGGCTGATTCATTACTGGAACAGGTAGGCCGGCTTTAGCAGAACGCTTTTCAGTTTGCAGTTCTGGATGCTGTGTGGGTTTGTTCATTATGCATATAGAAATGTTAATTTTAGACTCTGCAACATGATTCCTCTAGTGAAGGACTGCACGAGATGGCAAAAAAGATATTGAAAGATTTTAGGATTTGCAGTACGAGTCATAGTTAGTGGAAATGATGCATCACAATTTTTATTTTCACTGAAACAATTATTCACATAAATCATGATGTGGCATTTGTTGGGGTCTGTACCAAACAAACAAGTTTTCTTACATCTGGAGAACAAGATTTTTTGATATGGTATCTCTGCAGCAATTCAGTTTGTCATTATGATGCTGTTTTGTCACACATTTGACCTTCATCAAAATATTTGCTGCAATTTGGATATTGGACTCGGCTATATTGTGTTTTTGGATAACATTTCTATTAATTGTGCAGCTCTACTCTAATGCCATACTAGCTCTCCACATTGCTTCTCGGTGGACAAAAGAGAGGAGGTTTCATTGCATTCACATGCATGTGCTTTCTGTGTACAGGCAATGGCACAATGAGCAGAAGACGCATCTCGGTCAAAGAGCTGGGTCAGCCAGACCACCAGGGCTGGCTGTACAGGAAGAAAGAGAGCACTGGCTTCTTGGGTATCAAATGGAAAAAGTATTGGTTTGTGCTAAAGAAGACGTCGCTATACTGGTACACAAACCAGCTGGTGAGTAAAATCCCCTCTCATCAGAAGACTCACTTATAAAGCAAACATGTTCAAATGGTGCCTAGCGATTGGCACATTACTAGTAAAGTATAATGAAATAAAAATGATTCTTTTAAAAACAAAAAACAATTCATCAACAGAATATATGATAGGATAAAATAGTGTAACAATTAAATGCATTGGTGAGAAAACAAATATAGGGATTAGGATTGACCCCTAATAGTTGAAGGTTTGATGCGTCGATGGGCAGAGCCTGATTCGACTGTCAATCTCACAATATAAGTTTCGCTCAATATGAGGATCGTGCCATTTTGGCGATTTTTACATAGAACTACCAGTTTTCTCCCAATAAGTTAATATACTGCCTATTACAGTATAAATTTCAACATGAAATGTTGTAAATAAACATGTAAAAAGAAAAAGGCTTTTAAAAGTAAATATAAAATTACCCTTAAAGAAGGTGTGTGTGTGTGTGCGTGTCTGCGTGCGTGAGCACGTGTGTGTGTGGAGCCCTGCAGTCTATGATGTAGCCTAGTGGAGAACCCCAGCCTCACCGCTTTTGTGTTGAGTTGTCCGCACCTCGCGGGACAATCGGATCATTTATCACCATTGATGAACCACACAAAGAATATAGTTTTTAAATAGTACTTGAAATAGACCCGCGAGGAACCGCGACCTGCATGCATTTCTCGGCCGCATGCCACGCACGCAAAACTCTGCACACGACCGGAATGCTAGAATGGCAGGCAGAGAGGAAATGATCAAAAATAAGCCTCAGTTTATCTGTTACGCTACATGTACAGTGTAAGTTACAGTGACTAATGAATATAGGCTGAAGTTCTGCAGCTTTTTAATTTTCAATCTCAACGAATCCCATGACAAGACTAAAACCACATTGTCCGTGTCACTCAGTCCTAAGCCGATTCATTCTAAAGATGTAAATCTTAAAAAACTACTTTTTTCTCCAGAGGCAGAATCATTATACACATTTGGTGCTCTAGTGAGTATTACGTCAGTGGGACCGTGTACATGGCATAGACTGTAGTTTATCTACAGTGTCCATGTTGATTGTAATGAAGGAACCCAGTGCAATGCTGAACCTCATTCATGTTTGTAATAATTTTGGGGAAACATACAGTATACGGCATAGGAAAAGGCGGTAACAGGCTTTGGCTACAGAACTTGTTCGTAGGACCAATTTATTGTTGGTTTTGGTCTTTTCATGGATTGTTTGACAATATGAAAAATATAAAAATATCACAAGACCTATCCTTTAAGCTGCGTGGTTAAAACCATGGTTAATGTAAATAAAGTGTACTGTATATAAACATATAGATACAGGATATAAGTCTGTGTGTTCATCAGATTTACAATACAATTTACTTCCAAAAAGAGAGAAAATTATCTTTGTAAATCACACTTAGAAACTTACATCTTGTCCACAACAGAGCAACGAATACAACGAACTGAGCAGGTCATTTTAAAAGGTTGGGACTGTTTCTTGGCAGGTTTTTCTTTCTTTGAACCATGTTTAAATGTGCATAACTTTAAATAGAAGTTCTGCTTGTTGATTGATGCAGTTTACAATGACCTGCATTAAACCGATTATGTTTGGATCTGTACAAATATTCAAATGTTGACTGTAAATCAGCACACCGTTTTCCATGGTGCATTTTATTTACATAATTTTGTTCAAAGTGCTGCAGTGTACAAAAAATAAAATAAAGCTGCAGCCCCAGTTCTGTCCATTGTAATAAGATCCAATGTAATTACAGTTCTGTTACTACTACATTAATCTGTTTTTAACACATCACACATTTAACACAGATGCACTGTGATGCACCGGCGGCTGCACGTGAGTCATACTTGTTTCTGCCACAGCTGTCTCCCTGCCAGCCAGCAGTGTCACCGTGTTTCCTGAATGTGACGGCGTCACTAATGGCCTGTCAGACTCCGATACAGGCATGCGTAACTGACGTGTCTGATTTACTGGCACTATGACTCCAATCACGTCGACTGGATGTCACCATTGTGGCTGGAGAAAATAGAAGAAGTAGCCTATTGCAATTTAATGGCAGGTGTCGTTGTCAGGAAGTTGTTTAAGATCATCACTTCATTTTAACACTCACTTTTGTTCAATCTGTGTGTTGCAGGCAGAAAAGGCTGAAGGCTACATTGACCTCACCAACTTCATGATTGACAGGGCTATAGAGTGCAAGAAGAAATAGTAAGTTTCTGGTCCATCTCAATCAAAATTCTTTTTTCATAAGCCACCCACCACCACCACCAGTGGTTTGAATTAAAAAGGAGCTATATCTATATCGGGACTTGAGTGACATAGAAAGTGTTCCCACACATACTGATAGGAAGTGTGCGGTCTTGAAGCTTTCCAAGAATTATCAATGACATAGAATAAACATGGAGGTTAACTCAAAGTTTTCATACACCAGTAGAAACTTCTTGGCACTGTAGAAACGTGGTCTTTTTGTGCAGATCATCGTAACAGCTCTCCGTTTACTTTCCCTCTTGCAGTGCCTTCAAAGCGTGCCACCCACAAGTCATGATGTTTTACTTTGCTGCTGAGAGCCACGAGGAGATGAACCTGTAAGTCATATAAAAGCACAACACTATATTTCATCAAGGTTGTTTTTTTTTGAAAATGTATTGTCAATATATCAAATGTTACTGAGCTGAAAGTACTATTTTTATTTTTATTTTTTTTTACCAGATGGTTGAATAAGTTCGGGCTTGCCTCCATTCGGTATGAGCCAACTGAACGAAACCCGGCAGCCGGTGAGCACCCATGACAATTGGAAATGTATTTCTGTTAGCTGTTGCTGTCCTTGAATGAAAAACATCTCCAAGATGACAACTTTTTATAACATAGAAAAGCAACTTTGTTCTTAGCTTGACATAAATGCGTCTGGGATTTTATCGATTGAGAGCTCAGAGAATTTTCTGTGTGCACACAAACACTGATACATTTGGTCCGCACTCTGCAGCAGCACTGATCGTTTCCAGTGATCTCAGGGCTTTAATTATAATTTAAACAACTTCCTCTTGATTGAGGTCGTATGTGTCATTGTATGATTTCTGACTTTGTGTGTGTGTGTGTCCTGTGCAGAGTGTTACAGTGAAGCCAGTGATCATGAAGAAGCTGAAAGCACAGAGATTCCCCCGCCTCCGTACTCTGAACAAACCCTGCAGGACTCCGTGGATGCACCAGGTCCACCTGGGAGCACACATCAGGTCAGTCATGTCTCTGGCTACATACGTTCAACACTGCACCATCAGTCACAACACAGGAGGATGCCATTCACCGATTGTTGTAGTTACTCAATTGATTTATTATAGTATGTTTACTCTGGTCAAGCTGGATTTTTATAAAACACCTGATTTATTTCTATCCAAATGTTTAAAAAATCTGCTGTATTCAACTGACAAAACCCTTTTTAATTTATGGTAGATTGTAACGTCTGAATGTGGTGTATTTTTCTTTCAGGGTACCCTCCCTCCTCCTTACTCCGCCGCAGTCCCCAGCGAAGCCAACTGTTCCCTATCTTCCCCCGTCAGCACAATGACATCACAGAGCTCCACCTCCTCGCTCGGCAAGCACCGGCAGTCCTGGTTGGACCTGGTCTCGCAGGCGACTCCTCCCACAGCGGAAACGGCAGTGGTGTGCTCAGTTCAGGTACACTCACATCGGACTCCGCATGAGGAGGCGGAAGAAGAGGACAATCCCCAGGTGCTGGAGAGCTCGTCTCACCAGGAAACGGGGTCCATTGAGGAAAGCTCTGCCTCTGAGGGGGAGGCGCAGAGGGCCGTTTCAGGTGCTGAAGAAGGAGGTGAGACTTTTACTCCTTTAATTGGCTGTGGTTTTGTGACTTTTAAAACGGACCTAAATGTCTTAACTTTCTGATAGTTTTATGTTAATTAGTTTTGTTTTGAGCAAACTTTCATTTTAAGGAGACTGTATTTTACCCGTACCCTGTCTCCTTTGTCTGCGACATATTTGTGCAGCAATTATGTGTTTTTTTTGATTTGTATGCAATCAAATTTTTCTGGTACCATTTTGCTTTCTCTGTGACTTGGGGAACTTCCCTGCAGAACATGCAGTTAGTCAATGTAATCTTAGTGATGTGCATGGTAATGATACAATATAACCTGATATTGTTGCAGGGGCTCATGGAACAGGCTCAGATGAGATGGAGAAGCTGTATATTCATCTAAAAGAGGCCAGTCTCTCGCCAATAGGAGATCGTAAACCATCCACGAAAAGGGAATTTAGGGCCTCCTTTATAAAACGCTGTAAAAACCAGACTGTTAATAATAGACTGCACCTTATCAGGACTCTCAACAGCACATTAAAGGTATGTGTTTGCTGGTTTTCCACTTTTGATTTTACATCACAACGTTACAGTGTACCCAGCGTGTGAATTGCAAACGAATGTAGGTTATTTTAGAATTTTGAGAGCTTTGTGCTATTATTTCATTTCCCCCAATTTTCTTTGCTCTTTTCTTTTCTGGCGCAGTCAAAGGAGGCAGACCTACAGGCAATAGAACAGCTGTTGTCGGACCCAGAGCTTACCTCAAGCAAGTTCAGAGGATGGAAGGAGGCCAATGCACCCCTAGTGCAGGACATCTGTGTTAAACAGGATGAGCAGGTGGCATTGGAGGCCACAAGAGCTGCCGCATCAGTCATTGCTGCTCCAGTGGTCGAGACCAGTTTATAAAGACTCCTTTTACTGTGTCTGGACTTTGGAGGACTTCATGCTCATATTATTTAGATACACACACACACTGCTGTTTTAATTGAGACTACTGTTCCATATCAGCAGTCTTTAAGTGCTGTTCATCAAGTAACTGGATCAATGAAGAAGAGTGTTTTTAGTTTCCAAATGGAGATGGAACAGACCTTATATGATTAGCAAGTGTCTTAGTATTACTTTTACTGTTTGATTTGTAAGATTTGGTCATTTTACAGATACTTGTTTTTATGTTGTTATTCTGTGAACCTATGCATAAACTGTTTTTAATATTTGGAATTACGGAGTACATTGTCCTCTGCATGGAAACACTTTTTTTTTTTACAGTACGTTTTATCCACTTTTATTTCATCAGTAGTTTTTTGAACATTTTTAATTGTATTCAGTCAATTATTGGTGCCATGCACCATCACTGCCTGTTACACGTGTTTTACAGCAACTGTTTTGAATGATTGATGTGTGTTGTTTTCCCTACAAATGACAGTTTTATACTTATCATGAAGAATTTTCAAGACTGAACGCCAGGGCTTGCTCTAACAGAATAAACGTGGGCCACATAAATGAGAATTTTTAAGAGTCAAAGTGTTAAATCATTTTTACTACAATATAATTTAAAGCCAAAATGTAAGAAACCACCTCATTCAGTAGAAAAGTCTATGTAGTTATGTATTTTACTAAAGTAAAAATTATTTTTGAAAGGAAGAACCTAAATGCAAACATACGTTGGAGTTTTTACACCACAAACACTGACAACTGCAAATGTCATAAAGACTTTTAACTATTTTACTATTTAACTATTAATAACCTGTATCGATGGCAAATACACAGTCTGGCAGAATGTAGCAGTATTAATTTGCATCTAAAGGCAGAATGTATGGTGGATAATTCTCAGGAAGAAAGCCCCCACAGCAGACCCAAACCATGTGCTACAGGTAAACAGATGATTAGGAGGTCATTTCAGATACAGACATGGCAGGCATTATGTGACAGCAACTGATTTAGGAAACTTGGGCCAGACAGGGACCTCTGACATAGTGACAACAACTAGCTACTGGAGCCCAACCAAGCTCCAGGTAACGTTACCACTCATTTTTTCTGATTTGCGTTTTATCTGTTATGCACAAAAATTAACTAATTGTAAATAGATGCACATGGATGTGTGATGTTAATTATCTTTGTCTCAAGTCTGGTATGGAAGTCAGTTTGCTTGTTTGTATACAGGAAAATAAAGTATTATAACAAGAGTGAACATCTTCCACTGCAGCTTTATTTTGATTTCTGTGGTCAATGAGCACAGAAACCTCTGTAGCGTAGACACTGATAGAAAAAAAGACTGTTTGGTACTACTTGTAGTGTTCCAAAGTTGACGCTAGGAGTCGCCGGTCTCTGCAGTTTTCCCATTGAGGTTATGCGCCATATTGGCAGTCTCCTCCATCTCAGCAAACGTCGAGCATGCATGTCTGTAACCGGTTATTGAGGAGATATCTGTAAATATTTACAGTCACCTGCGAGCCGAAATACAACACTATGGAGGCCGTCAAAGCATTTAACAATGAGGTTTGTTTGAATCCCTTGCACAATTCTGAACACATCGACAGTAGAAAAGGTTGTCTAATGCACATTTGTGGTGGCTAGTTGGCTAACGTTAGCATCAAGTAACGTTAGCAGAAAAGGAGAGGAGGGTAGTCTCACACAAGGCCGCTGGTTGTGTACAACAATACAGCAGTACTGTTAAGTTATTTAATGTCTAATTCATGTTAACTGTTCAGAGTATTGCCGTGAAGAGAACATGTTCCGTAGCGCACACCGTGTTAGGTTGCCAGTCTATGAGCCAGAAAGGTCCACATACTGGTGCTAACGGTAACTAGCGAGCTAACGTTAGCTACAAGTTAGCAAAACCGCCTCAGTTACGTGATAACTTGGTTAGCTAGCTAACTAGCTAATGATGTAGGTGGGTAAAACACCTCGTACTCACAGCAACTTTGTCATATAATTCTGACTGGATTTGCTTCCTGATGCGCAGTCGCACAGAATATGAATTACTTGATATAACATAGCACACATTTAGACAGCTAGGTTAAGTTAACCGCCAGCTATCAGTGGGCTCAAAGCTAGCAGCGCAACCATATTTCTACATTGACACTAAAGTCTGTCTGTCCTTTGGCATAATCAATGTAAAGGTTGACCTCATTGTCCACTTACAGTTAACAGCTAACTTAATACAAATTGGATTCCACAGTTGGTCAAATAAATTGCGAATAGCTAACGTATTTTGTTTAAAATAGTGTCAACAAATAACATTAATCAGAGGCAAGCACTCTAACGTGGTGGCTCTCTGAACACAAACGCATCCAAAATGAAGGTTTGCAAATGGTGAACACAAAGCATGCAGAAGAAAAGGAATGATGCTTTGGACTACTGCTTGTTCATATAGTAGTTGAATGATTATTAACGTTATGCATTAGTGGTTACAGAACATGACAAAAGATCTTCTCTCTTGTCTCATTTTAATTTTTCAGTTGTACTCATTGAACGAGTACAAGCCACCCATCTCCAAGGCCAAGATGACCCAGATCACCAAGTCTGGAATCAAGGCTATAAAAGTAAGTATGTAGTATTAAAGGATGAGGCAGGTAATGGGGAACTAAAGAATAAAAGACATGCTCTCCTAATCTTTATGTTAAGACAAAAATCAGTGCTTAACTATCCAGCTATGAGCATGGGTTTTCAAGTTTTTATAATAAACCTAGGTGAAATCAATCAGGAGAATAGGTCCACAACCGTTTTTAAATGTGTAGTATGTTACAACTTCAGGCCCTAACACAAGTACTCAACTGAAGTAAACGCATCCACACAAACTAGTACATTCTTTTTGACATCTTATTTACCCTTGTGAGTAGTTGTGAGTGAGTATTTAGGAATAAGTTATTCAGTTTTTAATAAATTAAATTATTCACTCTGAGACTGTCAAGGGCTTGTATACGTTTTTCAACCTCTGATGACTATATTATTTCACAAATTCCTGTGTTAGTGCAAGGTATTTATATGAGAAGAGCAAGCCAAAACATGTTAGCAGGATGCATATGAGCCTATGTACTGTCTGGTTTTGTGAAGACCAAATTTCTATATGGGACACCCATGATAAGCCATGAACAGAGTTATATTGAAGGCATTAGGTAGAGGGCTGTAGCAGGGTTGAGATTGTGTGGGACTCCATATTAACTATGCAGTGGATGGTGAAAGACAAAAGTTCTAGGAGGCTTGATTAGGGATGCCACTGGTCACAAAGTTGTGAAAACATTGGTGTTACAGATTACACCGGGCATTTTTGAAGAAAAAGCATTTGCCAATGATGCTCAATATCTGTAGAGTTACTTTGATATCATCACTTTAGTGGTGCACTTAAAGGTATGTGTGTACATTAGATTGACACAGGAAGTAGGGGTGCAGCACCCCCTAAAACCAGGCATTATAAAAAGTATCAATTGATTAAAAATGTGTGTTGCAGACTCGCAGCACAGAGAGAGCGGGGGGAGCGTGCCAACTTTCCTTGGTCATGAAGCCTAATGTTACTCTACAGTTCTGTGGTTTATCAGTGAAGTGGGCCACCGATAAGGCCATTGCTGATGTTTAGAGAGCAGGGAGGCAGGTGGCCGATATATATAATGCAGATAAACAAAGAAAAGTTGTTTTTAATGCCATCATTCAATACAGAGTACAATTCAATAAACGTTCTTATCTTTGCCAGTAACATGTTATTTTAGATGGAGTTTGTATTAATTAGTGAAACCAAAAAATACATTGGGTTATGCTGTAGATTTCAGAACGTGACTGGTGTTTGGAGAGTGGGGTACACTTTGTAAGAAGTGATGTCATTCAACTGCATTATTCTCTACAGTACAACAATAGATATTTAACACTAGCTAGTAATAGTTTTAGAATAGATCTGCTGTCATTTAGGATGATTTATTGCCCTCGTGAGTGGAGGTATCGGCCTATTCCGATTATCCCTTAATGCCTTATATCGGCCCAGTTAATCAAGACTGCAGCCTGGAGTCTCTGTTAACAGTGACAGACGTTATACGCTCATCTCTTCTATGAACTGTTTGTATCCTCGCTGTGCTGCATTAGAAGGTGTTGCCTCCAGATACTGTCACTTTCGTCAGACAGTTTGTCTCATTAACATTGTCAGGTTCCCTATTAGCATTGGTCCAAATCCAAAATATTGATAAATAGGCGCTTTTGTGTTTCGTTTTGACATCAAATCCTCCATCCACCATCGTCTTGTCTGTCAACTCTCCACTTTCAAGTGAAACCTGACTGCTGCTGCTGCTGTACAGAGCAGACACTTTCAGTTTATAATTGTAGCGTGCGTTGTCCGACTAAGTATTGATATCACGTTTTTTATTGATGAAAATCAATGAAAATTAACTAATTGAATGTGGAGGATGGTGGACAAGTAATGTAATCGGTGTGTTTTTTTTAGTAAATAAAAATCAGAAAGCTAAACCATAGCGCAGCAGTTCTTGTGAAACTATATTTTCCAGAGTTTCTGCTGCGTAAGCCATTGATAGCGTAGACCCCTGGTTCTCAAAGTAGGGTCCTTGAGGGGATCCAGGTGTCACCAGCAAAAAGGGAGTCATGTATTTTCACCATAATTCTATCCATAAGTAACAATGACAGAATGTGTGACTGTTTTAGTTACGGGTTTCATACACTTTCTGTAATGAAACATCTTAAAGCAAAAATCGTATCAAATGGGGGCCGTCGTCTGAATTGTGTTAGTTTAGGGTAAAATGTTATAGACCATACATAGTGTATACATTATATAGTATAGAGACATAGGACTAGTTTGAGATTGGTGTTCTGTCTCACTGGACAACATGCGGGGTTGTTAAAGTTACCTTATCAGTGCACAGTGATGCAATTGAAAGATCAGATCGCTCTGAAAAGTCTGCTGGTCTGGCATATTCACCTGTTGATTGGAGGATCTAAAATTTGGCATTCACAAGTCTGCTGCTGCACAGAAATTCATAAATAAGCTATGCCATGTTGTTCACAAAAATGTATTTTCAAACATTGCAAAGTGACTGTAACATTTAGCACCAAGAGTATAAATTCATTAGCTGTAGTTAAAGCAGTTGGCCTTTTTCACAACAGATATTTGTACTTTTCATTGTAGGGACTGCACAGATATTTTGGCTCCGTTCTATCCCGCCAAGTCAGTACAGTGAGCCAGCATGCCATCACTGATTTTATAATTTACACACTTCTTTATAATGTATGAATAGACAAATTGTTTTGAGGAGTTGTGATGACTGCTGAAGAGCTAATTCTTGGTTTAGAAGCCTTATTGGAGGCTCAGTGTTACATTAAAGCTGACTGCTTGATTTCATACAGATCAGAATCTACACAGACAAAAGAACAACTGTGGAATTGCTTGTACATGCGTGTGTTACTATGGGTGGTTAAAATGTTTTTGACACTGAAATAGTATAACTAGACACAGTTGATTTGTAAGTATTTTAACACTGTGTCTACACGGCAGCAGCTTCAGCCCTCTGCTAGTGTCTACACTGGACATGCTTAGTCAGAGTACTGCCGTGTGGTCACCTGTATTTTGGTAGCAGTCAGTAAAAGTCTTATACACAAACACTGTAGTTAGGCTCGTACAATAGAATAAAATGGAGTCGAAGCTTTAAAAGCCCCTTAGGGTCGTGGTGACATATGCAAATCAAGTGAAAAGTGAGCTGTTGGGCGATTGGGCCAGTGTAGACAGCTACATTGATTAAAACAGAAGCCTATCTGTTCTGTAAAACAGGCGTGATACAAAGGGCTGAAACATATCTTTTGTAGACAGTCTGTTGGACAACCTGACCTTAACAGAAGAAAACATCATCAGTTTATGATTGAATGTTGTGTGTGAGTATTAAATTTTAAAGATCTTAAAATATTAAGTTGCAAATCCTGGACCTAATTTTGCTCATTGGTGAGGTTTTTATTAAACCTTCTGTGACATGGCCTTATAAACATATTTGTTAAGTATTACATTGAACTAACAGAACTATGTGGTCACCTAGTGTATGGTCTGCCCATTCAAACCTTAAAAGTAGCGTTATTGAAAATACTATCCCACACCTCAGTCGGATTTAACAAACAAAACAAAAAACACGCAAAAGCATTGCTCTACACTCTTAAAAATAGATAGTTCATGCGTGATATTTTGGTTGCTTCAGCTTTTATTTCCTGTCTAAAATTCTGCATATGATAACACAGCAATAAAAAAAACAGTTATGTAGAGTTAGTAACTCAACACAATGCATGAGCCATAACGTGATTATTTCTAGGCTCATGGAAACACAAGTTTTAAGCAGTGACATGATAAAGGTGTGTTTTAAAATGATAGTCATGGAGTGATTTACATACACAAAAACTGACCAAGTCTATCTGCTTACAGTTCACCTGAACTGCTCAGCATTGTTTCTACAAGGGATACAGGCCAAGACTGATGATATTATTATTATTTTTTTTATTTTATAAATTATTATTACAGCAACATGTGAATTATTTGAAGATTTCAAGGCCTGAGAGATCAAGTCCAGGACTCCAGTCCTTAACCATAAAACCTCTGATAATGTGTTTCCTCGTCCTGTTTGAACTCTTGTTTCTAAAGGAATTTCTGTGCTTTTGGTGTATCTGTAACCTTATGTTGCTTGTGAATAACACCCGTTTCCCCTTCCCTCAGCAGCTCTCCCAGCTCCCCCAAAGCACTGAAAGTGAAGCAGGAGGATGGGGTGGAGAGAGTTACAAAGAGATAAGAGAATCCCTAACCAGCTTAGGTAGGAGTATGGGTTGTTTCACAAGGAAGATGGAAGAAGACTAAAATAATTTAAACTTAATTTGCTCCCACACACCCAGAGCAGCGGGGACATGCTGTCACCACTGATGTGGGCTGTACTCCCCCTCTGGTTGTCAAACGTTGGTCGATGTTGGCTTTGAGTTCTTGATTGTGTTGGAAGCTGAAGGTGCTATCTAGATCATTTTCTTCTTGAATTGCCTCATGACAGTATGTGTGTTGTCTAGTCAATGCATCTTTCTTTCTTGGTAGTCGAGTCAGAAGATTTTCTGTGTTGCTTCATACTATAAATTGTGATGGGGCTTGAGCAATCATTTGTTGGTGTTGGGTTTTTAAGTTCAGGAGTTTTGAGAATGCAAATAGACAAGTGGCTGTTGGTGACCTTTGGGTTAGATCCAAATTCTTTAAAGTGCCACTTTAACACTAAACACACAATTTCAGTAATTCGCCATTCATCCTCAACGTAATGGATGTGACAAATATTATTTTCAGGTGTTCTTCATAAAACACACCTTGTGCAGAATCTTTTAGTTTGTTTTTTAGTTATTTTTTATATCAGTGTTGCATTAATGACATCATCCATTAACATGGTAATCTCACTTTATCTCACTCCCTGAGGGTTTTGTCATTTTCAAGTGCAGAAACCTTGAATGTTTGTTTTGACAGAGCAGCAGTGATCGGTGACTTCTGCACACACACAATGTGGCTGTATTTTTTCATGTTTGCAAATATGGCTTTCAAGAACTTGAAGACGTCTAATCTGCTTTAGTATTTAAAATACAATTCAAGTGCTGATTTTAACATCAAATTAGGGCTGTCACTTAAAAATAATCAAGTTCAAATGAAAGGTTCTCTGAGAAACAACCTAACTGATCACTTTAGATTTGTTGTCTTTGCAGTGATACTTTTAAAAAAACATTTTAAGGCAGCAAACAGCTATACCATTATCCACAATTTTTCTGTTTATGGTTCGAATCTAAAAAGCTGTTACACATTACTTTTTTGAAGGTTTGCTGTCATGATCATCCGTCCAACACACCTTGTTGGTTCCCTCCATTTTGCGCTAGAGAAGAGAACAATAGTCTAGTTTACCAATAGGGCAACAGGACATGCAATAGATGAGACTGCATTTTACAGATATACTCCACTGTTGCTGATAACACAGCAATTTTGAGTTAGTATTACTATATTATATATTTAGTATTAATATTTTATTACAGACATATAATTTTCCCCTGTGTTGAAAAATGCTGAACAAAAAGTGACAGCCCTATATTAAATGTGGATGGTCACCTGTAAGTCAGAGGGAAGACCTGGCAGTGGACTGCACTCTTTGACTCGCGTTATCTGTATCTCACTTTTGCACTAGGGCGTAAAACGTTTGTGCTAATGGTTGATGCCCGTTATTATCAGCCATTACATGAACTCTCTTGTGCTGACTTCAGTACACAGCTACTGACAAGGAGACTAAACTAGGCTTTGCTGGGCTTACACCCTATACTGTGTCAAATGAAAGACGTGACCACAGATGCAATGCCTATTAACAGCTTTTCAGCTGGAGATGGCTGTCTCTGTTCTTTTAGTGAGGTGTGTGCCTGGTTCGTTGTCTACATTGTATGTGTCTTCCCCCTCTTCCCGAACAGAAAGGGCTGTGGTAATCAATCTTGTAAACAGTCCTCTGGAATTCTTATGTGTGGTTTTGCAGCAATCCCAGTCTGTGCTATATTTTGTGGTTTGGGCACTTTTAGGACCAAATATGACCTGTGATGGATTCAGACAGAGAGAGAGATGTTTAAGAATAGGGCTGCAGCTTTTGCTTATTTTAGTAATCGTGTATTCTGGTGATAATTACATTAATTAAAGCGAGTAATTGGTTAAGAGATACTTTAGCTATATTAAAGAGCAATAGTAAATATACAAAAGAGAAAATGAAACTGGTCTCTTAAAATGATAACTAAAACTCATTTAGTGCATTTTGCATTCTCAAGAAAAAAATGCTGAACCACTGTATTGATTTATGTTGTTAACTAGCCATAATTAACAGAGCCTACATTCTTTAATAGCCTTTGCTGAAATGATAAAGCATAAGACGTGCTATTGTGGCAGGCTAGATCATTTTTACAATAAACACACAGAGTTTTTGTGGATACTTTCTGTCGCTTTCTCTTTCTAGTCTGCGCTTTCAAATCACACCAAAGACGCTCTGAACCTTCTCAGATCACACACAGCTTAAGTGCGTTGTGTGACAGTAATAGTCATCTATGCGAAACACATTGCAATGTATATTGTTACATGGATTAAACACAGCTCCAAAGCAAATAATTTAAATCGATGATTTTTAGTTATCGAGTTACTCGAATCGTTTCAGCCCTATATCAGACAAAATGTTTATTGAGGTTTTGTATGTAAGCGTAAGGTATGTACTAGTTGAGCTAGCAGGACAACATTAATGAGAAATTGTTAAATATGAAGTTATATAATTTAACATATGCTTCCAAATGTACCTTTGGTTTACGTTATGTAAATACTGCCAAAAGATTACAGAAAATTTAGATATACATCTTTTTAACAAAACGGCTACCTCTAACAGACCTTTAAATGTTAAAATCTTTATGGCAAGTAAATGATTATAACAATACTACCGGCCTTAATTACTGACTGGCCACACACCATTTTTTTTTTGCCTCTTAATGGCTGTTGTTGTCTGAACTTGCAAGGTACAATGGGATTCATTTTTCAGATTTAGAATTAATACTTGTTGCTTCACTAAGTCGTTTGTGCATTTGTCAAATTTTCCTCTAGCTAAGATCCACTTGGTGGAACATTCAGTCTGTCACTACTTTTATATTTGGCAGGCATGGCACACAGTGACTAGCATTCATCAAGTGTCAAAGAATAAGAACTAATCTAAAATCAGTTATCTTTTTATTTTTTCATAATTATATAAATGTGTGGGATTATATAAATCAGTGATTCCTCGATTAGCGCTCCTCTGCTTACTTGATAAACATAGTACAATTTATCCATTAAACTCTGTACAATGACATTTGTTTCATTTACAATAAATATTATCCCCAAATCACTTGAAAGAAAAGATTATTACTATAAATGATAAAGTAGTGGTCAGGGCCATTTTTTTGAGCTCAATTGAAGAGAAAATCAGGATTTTATTATAGGCCCTAATTTCCTCTGTAATATTAATGTATTGATCAGATTTTAGGAGTTATGTCTCCCTTTGTTATGATACACTGTACATTTGATAGCAGCCGTTATTACCTAGACCAGTGGTTCCCAACCTGGGGTCCCCTCAGGGGGGCGCCAGAGATCACGGGGTGCCCAAAGCTTTATCTGTTTTGAGGTTATCAAAAAAACTTTGATTTGCTCACTCACACACACCTAGCCTGCACCTCTGGTCTCTCACGGCAAACACGCCGTTCAGTTTTCAAGTGCACCACAAGTGTATTGAAACTGAAACTTAATGTTAGTAAGTGACATCTGCAGTGGTGCGTTCACTGTCGCTCCATAATGTAACATTTCCTGCGTGTCCGTTAACGTAATACCAGATGACCTCTACCCCCCCCCCCCCCCCCCCCCCTCTAGCAAAGTGCTAGAGTGGGTTGCCAAATATACTTTGGCAGGTGCAACTATACCTGTCCCGCCAGCCAAAGTAAAGTATAGGCCTATGTTGAAAACACTTAATTTAGTGCAAGCTGTAGGCTTATATTTTGTAAATATTACACCTTATAACCCCCTTTTCTTGGTATTAAACAATACAAGGAACAAAACACCAGGAGACTGTTGGTGAAGGCCGACCAAGAGCTGGCACTGATTTACACAGAGCCATGAAGGTGTCATTTGACTCCATTTGTTTGCTATTAGTAAGTAATTACATAAAAATTTTCTGTGTGTGTTTTGTCACCTGTTGGGGGGGGCTCAGCTTTTCTTAGATAAAAGTAGGGGGGGCGCCAAGGAAAAAAGGTTGGGAACCACTGACCTTGACCTTAATAGATTAGTAGTGACTGATCAAAATGACATGAAATTAGACTAAATGTATGTTCTTAGTACATTAGAAGCTCCCGAACACATTTCCCATTAAAATAAGCAGTTTATGTTCTGGTTCGCTTCCAGTTATACTTGATTTCATCCCTGATTTATTAAGGACAATGACAGCCCATTACAGTACCAGCAGCAGGATTACGTCAGCTTTCAGAGCAGATGAGGGGCATCTGCTTCTTTTGTCTTATGCCATCCGTTGAGAAAACCTAAAGTGATATGTTGTGTTTTATTGACAAAGTTTATGAGAGTGGTTATTTGTGATTGACAGGGTATTACTAGTTCTCTGCGTGATAATGTATCACATGGAGCTCTTAAGACGCACTCAAATAGAAGCAGAAAATTTGATATTCCTGTGCATTCAGAGTAGTGTCTCATGCTCCGAGAAGACGCCACAAGGTTAAACATCTTGGAGTAAATGAGATCTTCTCACTATAAGGATAGCTCACAGTTTGACAATGTGTGCAAATGACCACCTGATTGCACCTTTAGCACTTTTTTTCACCCACATTTTTGTCATAAGAAAATAGCAATGAGTTCCCAGATTCTTGAGAAAAAAGCTCTTAAAAATAATTATTACATTGGTCCATAATAGGAACTTAAAGGTGCATTGTATACATGCACAGGTGTTCTCACTTGTTTAGGCTCCAACTGTTTGAGCATGAACAGCAGAATCAGACGGTTTAATAAATCTGTAAGTCTGTCCATGCTAAAACAGTCTGAGCCTAAATAAGTGTGGCTTCAGTCTGATTGAACTTTGACACGCAAAATCACGGGGCTTGCCAGTGTCCAGCCAATTTGAAGGGGATTGGGATTGACCTGTCATTCAGGAAATATTGATTGCCTCTTTTCACAGAAGATGTTGTAACGTGTAACAGTAGGAAAAGCACAGGTGCAAATTATCATCATTAAAATTAATGATGACGGAATTTCACTTGGCTGTTTTACTTCAGTCTCCTGGTATTGTGCATACTGGCTTCCTGTCACACTGCCAAGGCTTACTTGGAGACTTGTATAGAACAAAGCATTTGTTAAGTAAAAAGTAACGCTAGGGCTTCTCGATTAGGGCAAAAATCATTATCACGATTATTTTGGTCATAATTGAAATCAGTATCATTAACACAATTATTGATTGATTTTTAGAATAACATCATGCATTTAGTGAACTATTAAAATTTAATTTAATATATGCGTCATCCAAAAGGAAATAGTAATCAGTTATTTTTAAACTGCATTTTAGAGACAAGAAGAGGAAGACAGCAATTCCGTGTGTGTCTGCCTAATTTGCAACATTGTGGACTGCTGTTGATGACCCGCTACCCAAGATAGCTCACACACTTAATGCCTACAACCCTACCTGCACTGTGTCCTGCTTTTACCGCACCACCCAAGTATATTTCACCAGGTGAAATGTGGTCTGACCATGTCTTTTGGGCAGAAAAATCATGATTTTTAGTGCATGATCTGGAAATATCACTTGATTCTCAGTGTAGTTCCACCCACCAGCCAGAAAAACTTGTGGGTGCAGGGTCAATATATTTCCAACAGTTAAGAAAAATAATGTTTAAAATGTGTTTGTCATTTCTGTTGTGGCCCTCAATGCACTTACACACCTACAGTACAGCCACTTACTTTGCCTGATTAGACCTCTTCTCAAGGCTCTGGGCATTGTACCAACTGTGCTTGATTAACATAGAAGGGATGACTCACGCCTAGCGTTGCCAGTATACTGGCTTTACGGTCTACCATAATGTGAAAATGTACAGTTATCATACTATGTACATTGATGAATTCTACCCTATTAGTCTTATTAAAGATATATTTAAGTTTACATCAACTTTTACCACTGCCAATACTTAATATAAGAATAATATTTGTGAAATTGTAGTTTGTTCAACTCCCCAAAAAACTGTTTTCATTCTATTTAACTGATAATAATAATAATAATTGTGTAATACCGTGACATTTTCTGAGACTGATATTGTACGGTGAAAATCTCACATCGTTGCAACCCCTCTCAACCTTTATCATTCTCATTAGTGCATGGAGTTTGGTTACTGCAGTTTTCAGCAAAATCTGCCCAAGCTCAACATGAATACCTGTGTGCAGGACCTTTTAAAGTGTTTATGTACTATAAAATGTTGCTGTCTTTGTCCTGATATAAATATAACAGAGGTTCCCCCACAGTCTTTAAATCTCCTCCACTGTAAAAAGAATATTAGTACTTCTTTCTATGCTGATGTTTTAACTCTAACTCTAATTTGTGTAGTAGCAGAGACTGATAATACGTTTCGTGCATCCTGCCCTGCTTGTTATACAACTCCTTGTGCTAAAATAATTAAATTAATACACCTTTAAAATACATCATGCGAACAACAGCTGATTACTGTAGATTTTATCTTTTTCATGGTTTCTTAGATATACCAATAGCATACTCGAAGTGAATCAGAATAGAATTTTAAAAATCGATGATTATAACACCAAGCTGAACTCGGTGTAGTGATATGTTTTGTAAAGTGGCAATAAGATATATGACTGTCAAATTGGTTGCATAGTCTGATGAAAAGTAGGCGCGTTCATAAAGAAGTACTTAGTTCTAAGTGCGTCCACATTTTTGTAGCATACTCAAAATAGTAGTATACTGTAACTTACAGAAATAGTCAATATTAGGGTTGAACAATTTTGGAAAAATATTTATTTGCAATTATTCTGACTGATATTGAAGTTGCGATATAATTTGCAATATTGGAGGGAATCATTATTTTTATATAATTCTTATTTTCATTAAACATTTAAATGAAAAGGGTGTTGTTTTTGCAAGGATCTGTACCAAACAAAGATGCTTTCTTAAGTCTAGAATATGATGTGCAGGCCTAGACATCTCTGCAGCACGATATTTAATTTAAAATGGCTTTTTGAGGCACATTTTGCCTTTAACAAATATTGCACCTCCTGCGATTTGAAAATTGCAGTAGCACATATTGTGAGATTTTGATTAATTGGACAGCCCTAGTCAAAATGAATGCCAAGAGTACTGTAAGCACAAAGACTGATTAGTTTGATCAACATCTCCCAACATGACACTGTTTTTTCTTTGGGGCATTTAGGGTAGCATTTAGGTACTAACTGTTGAGTACATACAGTACATATAGCTCTGGCATTCAAGCATTCAAATAGATTTAAACTGCATATTGTATTTGATGTAGTTAGACTGTATGTCTGCTTGTCTATCACCAAACTTGAAACTTGTGTTATTGTTAAAGCTACACTGGTGACTGCGATGACACATATTTACCTTTTCGCTCAGGTCAGTTTCTCTCTCTTTGTTCTTGAGTATTGTGTAGCATTACTTCCACCAGACTGACCAACTAGTTATAAGGACTGTACCAAATGTAATTTTTTACGGGGTTCCTACTCAGTGTTTGAATGTATGGAATTTGATTTTAGGGTTAGGGGTAGCCAGTGCTGATGCAAGAATAATGCTGTCTCAATTCGGGTACTTCCTTTAGTATACTAACATGCAGTACACTGCGTACACTATGTACTTACTTGCTTTGTGCGTTAATTTCGACAGGGTAGTGTTGTCTCAAATCAAACATTGCAGTTGTGTACTAACCGGAAATGACTATCACAAGATTGCGCAATACCCCCAGCACAGAGTCTGCTTGCAGAGCTCCAAAATAACAGCCAGGCGTTATCACCCAAAATAAAATGCTCAGAATCAGGTTTATTGACACGTTTTAAGGAGTTTGCTTTGGAATATTGGTGCATTAATAAGAATGATATAAAATAAAAGCAATAGAAAGCAAGTATTGTAACCACGACTGTACACTAACAATGTAATGTCTGATTTAATAACGTAACGGCAGTCCCCCTTTCATACTATTTCTGTTGTTCATTTTTTCAAGTTTCACAAGCCAAGAATTTTCTCTACATCACCAGCCTGATGTCCCTTTTTTTTGACATAAATTACCCAACATGTAATGACAGAATAACAGCAGTATGAACATTAAAACTGTTTTACAGCTGTGGTTTCCTCTGATGTTGTTGCTGGACTCGTCTGCTGTGTTGGCTGCAGCGGTCTGTGTGACTGTGGGAGCAGAGGGCTCTGTGAGCCGGTTCATGAGCATCCCCCCACCGGTGTAACCACCTTCACTTGTGGAGCTTCTCAACTCCAAAAACGTTTGAGTAAATCTTTGATTTGCCATCAGTTTTTGTAAAACTGCCAGCATTTGACATCTACACAGTTGACTTGGATTTAGTGATGAAATGGTGTACTAACCTTGTAAACGACGTTCTGTTGTTGGCCTCAATCGCTGCTGCTTTCCACTTCTCCCGTGTTGTTGGTCCCGCCCCCTTCTGCTACGTAGCTAAAATGGCGGTCACTGAGGGTGAGAAGTGTCCAGTGTTCCACACTCAACTTTTTGGCCGTTATGAGTGCACCGTCCGGTTACTCACAGTGCACTGCATTTTGCTGTACTTCTCAGTGTGAAAGCACGTATGCCCTCAAAATAGTAAGTGTTAAGGCCCCTTTATACTCCTGCGTAGCGCTACAGCGTCCATTGTGTTGACTTTTGCCGTCCGAGCAGGCTAACTTCCGGTTTAGCTCTCCACTAATGTGAATGGGAGTAAAAATGTAAACGGCTGGTTTAGCCTTTTCAAATGTAATCGACCGAATGGATCACATTCTGATTGGGAAAACGAGTCACTTTGCGCGTCAAAACACAAGTGAAATGAGGCATTGCGAGGCTACCCAGCCGACCAATCAGTGCTTAAAGTCTGCATCACCTCGACGTGTAGTTACATTTTTGAGGAGGTGCACCTCAGGCGACGCCGTAGGGTAGGGGGCTACACAGAGGCTACGTCGTCAATTTAACGCAGAAGTATAAATTACACTTAAGTATGGAAGTACGCAAATTGAGACACAGCCTAAGTAGTTATAGATAATGGATGGATGGTTAGGGGTAGTACACCAAAACCAATCTATTATGCTGTTGTAGTATATAAACTAGTTGAAAATTATGTCAGCTATTGTATCAGGGGGGTATTGGGGCGAGAAAGCAAGGTAAGAATCATTGCATGTGACTGAACGATGAATACTCCTACACAGCGCTGCCTCTACGTCTACAGCCAGCAAAACAGCTCTGCCCAAGTGTCTAAAAACTAACAAAATCTGACATGACCAAAGTTTGAAAATGCGGCAGTATCTTTGAATTGCATACTCAATTCAGTTTTATTTATATAGGGCCAAATCACAACAACAGTTATCTCAGAGCGCATAGCATCACAAATAACCAAATATTAGGCCTGTCTTAACATTTATGAGTTAGCAGTGATGTAGTCATCAGAAAAGTAAACGAACAAATTTTTATGTGTAAGAAAACTCAACCTTTATGGCTTAATTTACATTTTTCAGCCCTTTTTCGGTTCCGATTTATAAGAGGCAAAAAAAATTGGGTAGAACAATAATATTAAATTATTTTTTCAATATGTTGTGGGGAAAACAATATGAGTATTGGTAGCACTGGTTAGTTTACTTCCTCTTTGGGCAACAGATATTTGACGGCGGAACATTGTCCAACTTTCTGCTTAGGAGTGTGGAGTAAACAGCAATTTTGTATTCATTATGCATTCATAAAAACATTTATTTACATATTAAACATCTAGCTATTTGTACTCAGATGTCAAATATGTTTTGAGGTTTTTGGGTTTTTTTAATGGAAAATGTGTTGCAACTCTGTTTTTACAATTAGATCTTCTTTTGGGGTTTTTGAGTGAAGCTTTGAATGTCTGTCTAGGTCTGAAACGGTATGAAAATTTCATTTCACGATTATAGTGACCAGAATAATCACGGTTATCAGTATCACGGTATTGTAGAAATATGCCAAAAAATATTAAAATGTACTGATACACGCACACACTGAAACCATTTCAACAAGTTTTATATTGAAAACTACAAATACAATTGCCATTTTGTTTGCATAAAAAATAAAATGACTGCAAATACATTTTGTAAACATATGAAAATCATCAGTGTGCATTATCAAGATTTTATATTATATAGGTAATACAATGACCCCGTGGACAATTACATGAAAACAAATAAGTCTTGAGAAGACAGTGATAGTAACTGTAATGAGCCCAAAAACTGACATAAATACAGAGCAGTCTGTAGCATTTCTAGATATGCTGGTTGGTTGACTAAACAGCGTAACGTGTTCTCATGTGCAGTGGACGAATAGACTCAGCCGACACACGACGCACACAGCAATAGAACAACGTGTAGCGTTTTTACAAGACCAGCAACACTGAGATCTTCAGTTTACAAGCTGTTAGCAAGTCAGACAGACAAACCAAAGCTAAAAGTTAACTCACCCTGCGTTCATTAAGGTTATTTTCTTCAATCAAGTTTCCCACAGCGCTCTCATAAAAACTAAAATACGACCGGACTTCAGAGTGACTGAAAAATCTCTGCAGCGTTCCGCCGTGTTGTCATTGACCCAAACAAACCCATGTTGCATTCTGCGCATGTGCGTCTGCTTCTGGGAGATGCTGGACAGTGTTTGCCGTGAGATTATAATAGCACGGTTAACCGTACCCGGTTATCATGGTAATTAAATTGTGTACAATAATAACCTTCAGGAATTTTACCATGGTTTACCGTTAAACCGGTAATCGTTTCATCCCTATGTCTGTCGTCATATTTTATAACGTCATTATCCAAACAAAAAAGAATCCTCAAACAAAATCCTTAATTTGAATAAAGTAATTGATCAGATTAAATGAATTGCGTTTAGGAAGGATTTTAGCCAATTGGTTTAAATGCAATGTAAGTAGCTTAATAATGTGGCTTTAACATGTCATCCACTGCAATCTAGAGACCATCCAACCTTACATAGGTTAAAGGTTGACCCTGTTAGGACAGTAAGGCATAGTGAATAAATCTGGCACAGTTCTCCTGTTTCGCCAGACTCACTCCTCTCATGTTATGCATTTAACCAAATATAATTCTCGATGCATTTACTTTATTTTTTTTAAATTTTTCGTACTGTATGACCACATTTAGAATAATTGTTAATATCTCATCAACATTCGTGCTATATACTGATATGGTGGGATGAAAATGTTCCCATTATGTGAGATAAATTTCCTGACAGTATTGATAATACTTGCAGTCTGGAGTCTATCATTTTAAAGGTGATTCCTCATCAGCATTCACTGCTTTTCTCACTTTATCATCCGCATTGTGACTTAATGAGTTTTCATGCACTTATTATACTGGTTTTGTTAAGAAATGTTTAAAACTAAAATCATTTTCATTATAACATTGGTTTGTTTTTATTTCATAATGGAATTTTGCCCAGTATTTAATTTAACATTTTATTTCATAATGTGGGCTTTTAATGACAGTTTCAATAACATTATTATTAATATCTAATACCACAAAAATTCATTCCAGGCATCAGAATCATAAACGGCTTTATTGCCAAGTAGTTTTTACACATACAAGGAATTTGCTTTGGTGAAAAGGTTAGGTTAGATAGTGAAGATCCAGTGTTAGCGGCAGCAGCTAGCTGGTGTTTTAAGTCACTTTAGAAGTAAACAAGTTTGTGCTTCTGTGAAAAAGGCACAACTCTGAAGAGCTAATAGGCAGACAGCTTTTCTCTGTGGTCGTTCTACTCAACAGGATCTTTCTAACCCTGACTCCTTAGTTCAAACGGGGCGTTAGGGATGAGGGTTTATACCCCGTCCCAGACCATATTGGTTTGGCTTTTCAAATTAACGTGTTTCACAACATTTTAAGCCCTTGTTTTCATGGCCAGGCTATTGGGTTTTGCCTGTAAATATTGGTCAGTGTCTTAAATGGCTCACTGTAACTACTTTGATCCTGTTTACCTTTATCTCCTTTGTGTTTAGAAGGGTTTACTTTCTACGTATTTATTGAGTATGTTGCTAATGTCATTCAGTTTGGTTTTTTGAAGAAGGCATCTGTTCTTTTGAGTTACTGGTCTCAGTATCGGATCTTCTACAACATTTCTGGCCTTTAGGAAGGCTACTGCTTACTAGCAAGTTGGCTGGAACGGCAGTCACTTTTATTCCCTGTATTATATTGCTAATAATGTCATAAACAAATTAATTTTCACACTTTACTTTTTAATCACTGCGAGCCTTGACACACACAGCTAGCTCTGGGTTAAATGGATACGTTTTCATTCTTTTTAGGTTGGGTTATGTTTTGTTTGTTTGTTTTGCAATTAAAGTAAAAATTGTTATTTGCATCATATTCCAAAGGACATCACAGGTATAAATTATGTTTATAAATAGAGCCTGACCATAGGGGATTTTTAAAGACTAACACAGAATTTTACTTTTGAGGATATTAAAATCCTATTTACACTACCGTCCAAAAGGTTGTGGTCATGAAATGAGTTTTAATAGGAAATATAGCATAATGAATATGGTCATTGACAAGGTTAGAAATAATAAATCCTTCACTTGTGGCAATTACAGCACTGCAGACCTCTGTAATTCTAGTCAGTTTGTTGAGATAATCTAAAGAGATTTCATCCCATGCTTCCTGAAGCACCCACCACAAGTTGGATTGGCTTGATGGGCACTTTTTAAATACTATACAGTTGCTGCTCTCACAAAAGCTCAACAGGGTTGAGATCCGATGACTGTGCAGGCCAATCCATTAGTGTTGTCACGATACTGGAATTTCTAACTTTGATACAGTACCTTAAAAATATCTATTTTCGATACCACAGGGGGAAATTGACACAAAATTTATTAAATTAATGAATTGATTTACTAAACTATCCGATCACCTTATCTTTATAGTAAGTAAAGTCAATAGTACTGTGTGTTAAGCAGAACAGCATCAGTTAATTTATTTCTGATCTTAGTCAAAGTATTTCCTATCAACTGAAACTCTGCTGTCTGAGATTCCTCAGGTCTGACAGCTCTGAGGTGGATTAGCTTACAGGACAGGTAACAGTCCTGTTGTTGTAACAATAACAACAGTTTACTGGGCCATCTTGTTTAATACTTTGGTAATGTTGAAAGGGGAGACGTCTTCAACCTCTCCAGGTTCTTTATAGGGGACGGCGTGTCGGTCCTGCAGGTGCTTTAATCTTTAGCCCTGCTCTATACCATCACTTTCATATGGTGGCATGCTTGTATCCTTTGCCAGCATCCAGTCACAAGTGATGAGTACTAGCCAATCACAGTACAGTAGGGCGGGACTTGCTGTAGTGGCGGGACTTGTCGAAACTCTGGCAGGGGAAAAAAACATGATTGAGACAAGAAGAAAGCGCTGTGAGTGACAAAAGGCGGGGCTATATGGGCACTGCATCGGTGTGTGTGTATACACTCCCTGTCGGGGGGAAGAGAAGCGCATTTTCAGGATTGATACTGTGGAAAAATAATATTAAAACCGTTGATATTGAAACCAAAATATTCAAATTGATATGTATCAAAAAATCAATATTTTTGACACCATAATCCGTTACAGACAGAATACCAGCTCACTGCTTCTTCCCTAATAGTTCTTGCATAGTTTGGAGCTGTACTTTGGATTTTTGTCCTGTAGGCATGGCATTGCAAAATGCAGTGATAGCCTTCTTTCGTCAAGATCCCTTTTACCCTGTGCAAATCTCCCACTTCACCAAAGCACCCCCAGACCATCACATTGCCTCCACAATGCTTGACAAATGGCATAAAGCACTCCTCCACCATCTATTCATTCAAACTTAGATTTGTCTGTCCATAACACTTTTTTCCAATCTCTGTCTAATGTCTGTGCTCTTTTGCTCGTCATTATCAAGTTTCAGAAGAAAGTTCTTTGTTTCTGGCCATTTTGAGTCTTGAATGGAACAGTTTCAGCTGTGCTACCATAATTGCGAAAGGGTTTTATAATGATCAGTTAGCCTTTTTAAATGATAAACTTGGATTAGCAAACACAACGTGCATACCCTATCTTTTACTCATGTAATATCTGTTCACAGTTTGTTAAATTGCTAACCCTGTGACATCTGGAATGCATTTGCAAAAAAATCATAGAGCAGTATCTTAAAGTGAACTTTGATTTGACAGTAGCACCTCACTGCCTTATGTGTGATCCTAGGCTTATATAATATATTGTAAGCACTTTTTAACTTTATTTAATTGAAATGACAATTTTCCTTCAATTGGTCCCTGTGATGAAGAACCATAACCCCATGTCACTCAATCCCCTGCACTCTGACTCCATCTACTGGCTGATTGTAAAACTTTGTAAAACTTTGAGCTGTTACTTAAAAAATGTTGCCACAGCAGTTGACATAAATTGGTGTGGCTGGAGACACATAGTTTTATTTGCTTAAGATCAAGTGCATAGTGCTTCAGTCCTCTTGGTCAGAGTCCTTCCATATTTGGATTTGCAAAAAAACGGCTGCCCACGTTAGTTTTTACTGTAATATGCAATGGGTTAATTTGTAATCTTTGTGTCTCAGTGCTGGTGTTTTAATGTAGTGTTTTGAATGCTTGAAATTCAGTACTTCTCTATGTATAACTACACTGTGTGTGTGTGTGTGTGTGTGTGTGTGTGTTTGTTTATATTTATTTATTTACACACACACACACACACTCTTAGACCTCCCCCTAGAAAAATTAAAGTTTTCCAATGGAAAATATGTAATTTCACATCATATTGGGCCATTACTTTCACCATATCTCTGAACAAATAGTTGGAAAAGCTAGAGCGGATATTAAATAAACAACACCAAAAGATCAGTCTACTCGGGTGGAACTATAACCATTACTTTTGGTAACATTTGATGCTCTCCACAGTGATTTTACATTTATGGCACAGCATGTTTTGGGCATCACCTCCTAAAACCCTGTTAATATGACCTCAGAATCATATAGACACGATTGTTCATATGGCCTTCATTTTACAGCTTTTGACATTTATTTGTATAGACATTAATATTAAAAAAATTTAAAAATAGACAAAATGAGAAACCACCTCCCTTCTGAGGTGCATTTTATTTGCACCTAAAAATCCAAAAAGAAGCGTCTCCTCATTAGCTTAATTAGTTTTCATCACTAATTTGCTTTACTAACCTCTGGTCCTCAAGTCACCACCGTCCTTTCTTTTCCTAACAACCACTTTTTCAGACTCATCTGAAAACTGAAAAATAATTTAGGATTAACCAGGCTGTGAACAGGACAGAGCTGTAGGCTACACCAGTTTTGTTTAAGTTTATACCTGATCTTCTCAACATTGGACAAGTAGGTAGTAACAAAATACAGCTACCAGTTACTTTCTGTAAATTGAGCTAATGTTAAGTTACAATGCCAAAAGATGCAGGCTAATGTAGAAGCTTCCCTGCTCAGCTGCGCAGTCTGAAGGGGAGGGGAGATGTTAGCTAGCGCAAACAGGCTTCACTTTTCCAACAGTTGGGGAAACAACAGACAGACTTTTCTTGGTCTTGACAAGCTGACACACCGTAACTGACACAGTCCATTTACTGCCAGAATATTTTCTCCCTCTCGCGTTCTGCAGTCACTTTCTGCCGCTTGGACAATCAAACACTCGCTCCGATTCGGTGTACCTCCCGATTCGGAGTTACGTTGCTCTTTTTACAGCGCATGTCACGTAGATGTCCTTTGAAGAATGAGGAGATGAAGAGAGCCAAGCGATGAGTGTTACCATGTTCAGTGTGTGAGTGAAAATTAGTACTGCATTGATATAATAATGATTGTGTGAGATTTTAGTAGCGGCGGTCACAATTCAGCAGCGACACACTGCCGCTCGTGAATGCATATAGGGGAAACACTGAAGGCTGTAGGCTGAACAACGCAATTGAAGAGGTCATTTGAATCCGTGTATGGTTCTTATTCTGTTTCAAAACCAAATCAGAAAAAAAAAACAAAAGGAAAAATGGTAAACAATTTTTTTTTCTGTTTTAAACCCAAAACGGAAAAACAAAGGAACTGCATTTTGTTCTATCTTTGACCAGTGTTGTATCCCTACAACCCGTTCTCACTCCATGTGTCACACATGGATGCATGGTCAAGGCCCATCGGCGTGTGTTTGTAATGCACTGGGGATCCCTATAGTTCAACGCAGTGAGGGAAGCCCTGTAGCATGAGAAATGTTTGGAGCAAATGATCACCAATCAACTCATGTTCCTCATACTTGTAGAGGAATATCTACAAAACTAAAATTATGCTTTAAAAAGTAATTGGATTTTCTTACTTTGCAGTGATTCTTTGCATCATTTTGTTACACCCAGCATTAATTATATGTCCTTTGCAAGCCTCTCTAAACAAGGATAAAACAGTTTCGGAAACCATATTACAGCAAATTTTACATTTCTTTTAACTGCCAGGAGACCAAACTAAAGTTGCCATTACGAATTCCTTTGTCTTTGTCAGTGGTGGTCATGGTGTTTAGAGGGGTTGGTAGTGCACAACTGTAGCAAATGCAGAGAGAAAAAATATGCCCAGTCTTATATTTTCTGATATTTCCTGTTGTCAGGTTTTAACTAACCAGAGCTGCAGCTGGTTTAGTTTTATTAATTGAATTACTGATTCTCGTGTCGCTCGAAATGTTTACTTTCCTTTGCTTTTCTTTCAGTTCTACAAGCATGTTGTCCAGAGTGTGGAGAAGTTCATACAAAAGGTGAGTTATGTTTTAAAAGAGGATCGCAGTGCAGTAAAATTTTGTGATTTAAACCATTCTTAACATATAGAATTTTTAAGGACACTCAGATTTTCCTAAACCAGTCAGATAGGACATGTAGGTTATGGCAGAGAGAGATCCCAATAGTTTATATATTGAATGTAAATGCAGTGTTAATTCCTTTACCAAGCCAATGTCTTCTCTTAACAATTTCACAAATTGCTTGTGTTCAACTTGAAGTGTTACTATAGCTCTCTAAAAAGGTGCACTGTTTGCTTAAGTAAATGCACAAAAGGCCCCAGACAGTAACTTCATAGATTGTTTGACTTCAAATAAATGTTTTTCTGTATCTACAGTGCAAACCAGAATACAAAGTCCCAGGGTTGTACGTCATCGACTCGATTGTCAGACAGTCGCGACACCAGTTTGGCATGGAGAAAGATGTTTTTGCCCCACGCTTCAGCAAAAATATCATTGCAACGTTCCAGCACCTTTATCGTTGCCCATCAGACGATAAGGTCAGGCAGTTTTTTATGGGTTTTGTGTTCCTCTCTGTGGCTTTTCATTTTTGTGGCTCGTCATGGTTTCATGAGAGTTAAAATCAGACGCCTTGCTATATACCTCAGTTTTACAGGAATAAGTGTGTTAGGAATAGACTAGGTTATGTCACAGTTTTTGTCATGTTTGTTGGTGTTTCCAGAGTAAGATAGTGCGAGTCCTGAACCTGTGGCAAAAGAATGCGGTCTTCAAGAGTGACATCATCCAGCCTCTGTTGGACATGGCAGCAGGGATTCCCCCTCCCAGTGTCACACCAGTCATGCCCAGCAGTGCTGCCCCAGTCAATAACACTACACCTGGTCAGTACACTCTGATAATGTGGTCAAATACCTTGTTTGACACCACTATGGAATGCACTTACTTCATGGTTCATATTGAAACACCTCTGTCTCTGTGCGTCCAGGCACGCCGGCTACTCCGGCTACCCCAGCTAACATAGTCCAGGGTCTGCCTGATTGGGCTTCACAGATTACCAACACAGACACTGTGGCTGCTGTGGCACAGATCCTACAGAGTCCCCAGGGACAACAGGTTAGTGAACATGTCCACCCAGCATCTCAGTTAATAAACTATTAAACTGTAAATGTTTGGGTAAATGGGTAAATAATAATCCTTAAGAATCTGTATGTCCAGTAAACTAATGCTTTGACCTTTTTTCTTGAGTACCCTCTGAAGTTTGTGTGGCTGTTGGTGTTGAAAATGTGTCAAATACTCTGGATTGTCACTTGTTGTAGCTGCAGCAGCTGGTTCAGAGTCTACAGATGCAGCAGCAGAAGCCCCAGCCGTCCCTGCTGCAGGCCCTGGATGCTGGCCTGGTGGTGCAGTTGCAAGCCCTGACAGCTCAACTCACTGCCGCTGCTACTGCCAACAGCCTCAACCCCCTGGAGCAGAGAGTCTCCTCTTTTAATAAGGTAATGCTGCAGTCAGCACCTGGATGTTTCTTATTCCTTGTTTCACCTGATGCCTCTTGATGTAATGTGTTTTGTTTGTTTGTTGCAGAAACTTCTGGGTCCTTTTGATTTTGGGAATGATTCTGAACGCGGTGAAGAATCTAAAAAGGACACTTCATCATCTCAACTGTGAGTTTATTGTGTTTTATGATGAATCTGTTATTTCTCCCACAATAAAATTGACTTGAGAGTTATCCAGAATCCTTTCAGTGTGTCAAACACCTCCACGGATCTAATCGAGCTGCTGATCACTTTCAGGCCCATGGTGTCGGAGCCCATTAACAGCTCCCTCTTCCATCAGCTGGCTGAGCAGCTACAACAGCAGAACCTGGAGCAGTTTCAGAAACAGCTTTTAGAGCACCAGCAACACCAACAGAAGGTAGGTACACACACGATCACGGTTTGCCAAAGAATATTTTCCAGAACTGATGGTATACTTGTGCCTGCCGTGCTTTAGCAGACAAATATTTTTACTTCCCAAGTTGTTCTGTGTTAACATATTAGGTCGTAAATAGACTGCCCACCACACTCCTCAACAGCCAGTGACCATACACTATAGGGCTGTGCGATATGACGATAGATATTGTCAAACGATGGATAGACAACTGTCTATCGTTTACAATTATGCGTTCATATGGTTGTCGCAAATTCCACACTGTACCATAATATTTTGGTGAGGAAATGGCGCTTTGCACCGCGATGAAGTTAGTATATCAATAATGTCCTCAATGTCCTCAATAACAGTATAATAAATGTTCAATATATCGTCAATAAGTATTTGCTTTAATTCATTTGAATCACGGACAAATAAGCACTTAATTTTTCTATTAAAATATTTTGTTGAGAAAAAGAGGCCCGAAAAAAGATTAACTAATCATGTGTAAATATCCCTAGACTTGTCTTGTTAATGATAGGACACATAATAGGTACGGCATTCTTTTTATTCTTCCAGGCAATGAGTGTGGAGGCACAAGACTCAATCTTTGGGCAGGAGAACTCAGTTGCGACTGCTCAGAGCACCAGCCAGGCTCAACTTCCTGAGCCAGAGAACAAGTTGGATGACTCCATAGACAACCAACAACAGGTATGCTTGACCAGTATGCCATTAGCAAGATTTGTACTCATTGTCATTTATACCTCAGTTGTTTTTATTTACTTTTGGAAATGCAGTGAATGTCTCAACTTAGGGGTGAGGGAGCTGGCCAAAATATTTCTATTTAATCGCAATCAGGATCCACAATCTAAATTGCAATGCTTTTTCTCAATTTTTAATTGCCCTCTGGACCATTGCCAGACTTGAAGATGCCTATGAATTTCTCCATTTGCACCATTAAAACACAATATTGCATTAGACATTACACAGATTTCAATTATGATTAAAACCTGAGTTTAATTTAAAGTTGTTAACAGAAGCCGAAAAATACACATCATATCATAAAACAACACTTTCCAAGTACTCAACTCATTTGCATAGTTGACAATATGTCACCCAAGGAAAAGCCAAGTGTAGACAAGTAATTCGTTTAATCAGCCCTCTAGTTGGCTAAATCGCTCTATTGGTTTGTTAATGTAGCATGGATCTGCTAGTCAATGAGGTTATGTGAAGTTTGGAAACAGAATTAAGAGGACATTAAATACCACAGCCTCTACAATTCGTCTGAAAAGTAGATTGAGGACACCTTAGATCATGATCTTGATCTCGTCAGATTGCCCCAGGCGCAGATCTGTTTTCTACAGTACCTTGTATTTCTGTACAGAGATTCATTGAAATCTCCTTGCCTTTTTTAGGACATGGATCTGGATGAGGCCCTGATGGTATGGAAGAGGAGCTCTTTGAGGCGGAGGAGAAGAAGATTGTGAGCACACGCTCCAGAACACGCTCAAGGTCGCGCTCTAGGTCAGTCTCACTTATTTCAGAAATCTCATTTTGTGGCAAGAATTTCCAAATATGTCTAGAATATTGCGGAATTGTCTGCTGTACAAAATGAAGAAGATATTATCTTTTAACCTTGTTAGAAAAGTGCTGACTATTGTCCTGAAGGTCAGATGATGCAGTGCAACCTTGTCTCTGTCTAGCTTACTAGAATTGCTATACTTTCTTGCTTCAGAAGACTCACATAATCTCCTGTGTTTCGTCCATAGGCCCAAGAAAAAAATACAGTCATATGAGACATCAGACACTGACCAGAGTGTTTTTATTCATCATGTTTATATCAGGAAGTAATAGTGGTACCAAATCTGTATTATGTCTAGTTCAGTCAATGTGTGTTGTAAATTCAAACGAAAGTGCTTGATTAAATTTTCAAATAAAGGAAATTTAGAGCAGTAACTATTTACCTGACAAGCTGGTAATATTAGGCTGCTGTAGTCTTTTAATTTCAAACACTGGAGCTCACTGTAGTGCATTTCTAAACTGGAGAACTGTTCAATTCAGTTACGAAATGTGAAAACGGACTTGGATTTTCAAAAGGAGCAGGCCTGTGGTATTACATTAAACGTGACAAAAAGTAAATCTTATTAATTTTTAGGGTTTTTCTCTCTGTAGGTCTCCCAAGAGGAGAAGGTCCAGGTCCCGCTCAGGCTCGCGTAAACGTAAACACCGCAAGCGATCACGCTCACGCTCCAGAGACCGCAAGAGGAAGTCATCACGTTCTTACTCAAGTGAAAGACGCGCCCGAGAGCGAGATAAGGAGCGGCAGAAGAAAGGACTGCCTCCCATCCGATCCAAGACTCTAAGTGGTAAGTGGAAGTCATTATTTCAGAATATTTGATGTCAGTGCTTTTCTAATGAGTAATAATTGTTTTCCCCTCTATTTGAACCTAGTGTGCAGCACAACTCTATGGGTGGGGCAGGTGGACAAGAAGGCTACTCAGCAAGACCTTACCAATTTATTTGAAGAGTATGGCCAGATTGAGTCGATTAATGTAAGTAGACCCCTTCCACTCCTAACCCTCTAATTTAGTAACAGCCATGTTAGCCAGTTCTTTGATCACCAAAAACAAATCTGTCATGTAGACATTCATTTGTCATTCTAGCGACCTTAAGCTGCTGGTTACTGTCTGCCATACTGCTGTTACAATTCCTCCATCTTTTTTATTACTTTGTCATTCCTCCATGCTACACACTTACGTTCTCTCATTTTCTCATAAAGACATTGCTCATCGATCACACATCTAAGTCTGTTGTTCTCCACTGTATAGCCATGTCTTGTTCAACCGTCGCATGTCTTACGAATGTAATTTGTTTATCTGCAGATGATCCCTCCCAGAGGCTGTGCCTACATCTGTATGGTCCACAGACAGGATGCGTACCGTGCTCGCCAGAAGCTCAGCACTGGCTCCTTTAAGATTGGCTCCAAAATCATTAAGGTACACATTTCATTTATTATTCCATCAATTGTATTCTCTGTCTCCTTGTGGTTTCTTCTAATGTAATTTTCTCTTGACCTCCAATGGTGAAAACTCAGTGGGATGCATTACACATCAGAGACAGTTTAGCTTTCCAAGCACATGGATCCTTGTATGCTCCCAGAAATGACTTGCTGTTTCTTGACCTTGGCCATGTGTGTATCTGGTCCAGATTGCATGGGCTCTGAACAAGGGGGTAAAGCAGGAGTACAAGCAGTTTTGGGATGTGGACCTGGGCGTCACCTACATTCCCTGGGAGAAAGTTAAGCTGGATGACCTGGATGGCTTTGCTGAAGGAGGAATCATAGACCAGGAGACCGTTAATGATGGTAAAAAGAAACGCATCTTCTTACTTTAGCACAGGCACTAGGTCAGTTGACTCAGTATAATTGGTTGTTTAAATATAAGTTGGATACTCAGGCAAGTTTGCACGCACATGATGAAAGCATAACGCGGATATCCAAACACGGGCACTTATAGCATTTAATCATCTAAGTGGATTTGTTTTCGATCCCATTCCCTCCCTTGTTTGTTTTGTTATAGTAATAAACAAAATTTAACAAATAGAAAAATTGTGAATTAGGGAGGGGGCAACTAAATCCCCAGTTCCAAACAAAGAATTGGATGAGAGTTTAAAACTTCTTTTCATCTTTTTGTCTGTCTCCGCAGAGTGGGAAGCATCCAAGAATTCTGAACCAGCCAAGGAGGTTACAAGTCAGCCAGTAAGCGCTGAGACTACAACAGCATCTAACACCCAGACTGAAACCTACAGTCAGCAGGTCACCATGATGCCTGTGCAGGTATTGAGGAGGGCCTGTCTTAGTCTGTGGATATACAGTACAGTGCACATAGGGCCCACTGTTTTAATTTTTGCCAATATTCACAGAAAAATTGTACAGTGGTGTCCCAGATTTTGTTTTATTTATTTTATACGACAGTGGTGACGGTACATCGTTGTTTGCAATAAGTAGGGCTATTTTGATCTGTTAAACATGCAGTGTTTTGAACGAGGCTTGGAGGGCACTAGGACATGGTCTAGAAACCTGTGTACCATGAAACTTAGCCATTGCACTATTAAGTATTTTAAAAGCCTAACCAGGGACCAAGGTTATTGTTAACGAAGGTGATCGAAATAACGAAAACTAGATGTGAAAAAACATTGTCGTTAACTAAAATAAAATAAAAACTAATGAATGACTAATGAAATAACCTTGCCAGAAACCTGCATGCATGGCATCTAGTTTGTATTCTTTATAAAGCAATGCCTCATGTGTTTGTCCCTGTTAAATAAACACTAAATAAATAAATAAGTTATCCATTATATGTGTTCTCTCGTGTCTCTCATCCAGCTGCCAGTGGCCCAGGCTGTTCCCAGTGCAGTCGGTTTGGTGCCTCCTTCCTTCCCTGTCACTATGGGCATACCTCCACCAGGCTACGGGCCCCCACCACCGTTCATAAGGGCTGGTTTCAATACCTCACAGCCCCCGCCCGGTAAATGACGCAAACAGTCAAATTAAGATCAGGCCCACAGATAGTCACAAGCTCACACAACATTATTTTCTGTTTTGCAGGTTTTATGCAGGCAGCACAGACAGCAGCCATGGCCTCAGCAACTACTTGTGAGTATATATTCCATGGATGTAGTTTTAAAAATTGACATGTCCTTTTATGTCATTTAGTTGGACTGTATTAGCTTGGATTAAATAAGATGCTCCTGTGTCCACCTATAGCTCTAGTGCAGTCTTCAACCAGCCAAGAAGCTGTCAAGGAATCACCATTCAGTGCTATGATTCCTCCGACCAGCACTATCCCCGGTAGCTTCATGGCCTCAGCCATCCCTGGAGCTGGTGTGTTCAACCCAGTGGGAGTCCAAACTCAGCACGCCACCAGTGACAAAACAGCACAGTCTGCAGAGGGTATGGATGCTGCTGCAGAGCTTACATTGCAAGGTGAAGCAATGTTAACATGTTCTTTCAGACTGGTAGACACTCTGATCTCGTAAAGTATTGTCTGTATAGAGTGTTTTTAGTTGTGGTTATAAACGTTTTTTTTGTTTGGCCAAGAATCATTTTAACATTTATTTATTTTGTTGTGTTTCATCCCCAGGCATGCAGAATGCAGTCCGCAGTGGGATGGGTCTCCTTGGCATGCACCCCACAGCTTCCCTCACCCACCCGCTGCATCAGTCTGGTCTGGCTGGACAGAGAATGCCTGGCCTGCTGCCTCTTGATGTGCGACCTAACCTCCTCCAACCTGGGGTAGCCGCCCGCTTCCCACTGCTCATGCAGCAGGGCCCTGCACAGCAGGCTGCTGGTCTCCTTGACAGTGCCCTCCAGGCTCAAGCCCGTGCTAGGGCTCCCTTCTCTCAGCTGGACCCCTTCAACAGGGCCCCCAACCTTAACAATGAAAATGTATCCAAGACAGAAGATGAGTCTTCCTCTGGGGCTGATGAGGGCAAAGACCAGGACTATCGCTTCCCTCCGATGGAAAAGCAGAGCACAGGCCTGCTGAGGACCCCTCCGCCAGAGCATAGGGAGCCCCTTGGAGGTGGTGGTGGAGCAGGAGGTGTTGGGGGAGGTAGGCCTCCCTTGCTTCAGACCCCAGGGACTCAGCCAGCCAGAACCAGTCTAGCGGGACGTCTGCAGGCTCTTGCAGGCTTCACTCCTGATAACCGCTGGAACCAGACCAGAGGGGACTTTGATGAACGAGATGGCATGCGCGGAGGACTACAGGCCCAGGGTGGTCCAAAAGGCTTTCAGGAGGAGCGGCCCACACCTGGCCAGAACTTCCCCAACCGCTTTGACAGCCGTCCTGGGACAGCAGGAGGAGCAGCTGGAGTTCCAGGAAATGCTGGAGCTGTTGGGGGGCCACAGGCCTGGAACCGTAGTGGTGGTGCCACGGCGCCTTTCGACAGTGAACTACATCAAGACCTGGATGACCGAAGACGTCCGTGGGACAGGCAAAGAGACAGAGATGAAAGAGATTTTGACTTCAGGAGGGAGATGAATGGTAACCGCCACAGCCGGGAGAGAGAGCGGGAGCGTGAGAGAGACAGGGAGCGAGGCCGAGACCGCCCCAGAGAGCATGAACGCGAAAGAGACCGTGACAAAGAGAGAGACCGCGAGAGGGAACGTGAACGTGGGGGCTGGACACCTCTTCTCCCTCTACCTACACCTCTGCTTCCAACTCCAGCTCTCAATCCCAACCTGACCCTGAACCAAGGCAAACTGCTTACACCGCTCAAATTGAACCCCCAGATTCAGCAACGGTTCCAGTCCCCACTCCTGCCTCAAGGTCAGGCCAAGCCCTCTCTCTTGGGTCTGAATCAGCCACTGCCACAGATTCAGATTAAGTCTCCACCTCCATCACAGAGCCAGGCAGCAGTGCCCGAGCCCCAGTCAGCAGAACCATCTGAGACACATCAGGCAAAGTCACCACCCTCAGCCCAATCACTTGACCCAACATGTAACAGCAAGGGTCAGAGCCCATTGACGGAGGCTCCCACCCAGGCCGAGTCATCACCACAAACTGAGACCCCTTCACAAACAGAATCTCCATCCCAGCCCATGACCCAGTCCCCCTCCAAAACCACTTCTTCTCCAGACAATGAGACCCCAAGCCAGGCTTCACCGTTGGTTGAGGCCTCATCCCAGGACTCACCTGTGGCCTTCACACAAGCTGCCAGCTCCCCTGAAGAGACGACTACTCTCTGGAGGAGCAGCAAAGCCCACAGAAGGATGAGGAGGAATCACAAGAGAGAGCCTCCTCACCCCAACCCCAGTGGGGCAGTGGACCTGGGATGGACAATAGCATTGTGGCTGAACCCACACCTGAGGCCTCTCCTGAGCCCACTCAGGAACCCTCCACCGATTCTGTGCTCCCTGAAAGTGAACCAGAGCAGCAGCAGGAGCAGCTTGACTCTCCTAAGGACGTAGACAATGAACAGAGTGAGCCCGTGGAGGAAGCTGCAAGTCAGCCAGTGGTAGACACTGTCACAGACACTGAGGGGACATAATCATCACTCAGTAGGTAAAAGATCATTTTGTAAAGTTGTCTCTTCTTCTCTGTACTCATGTCAGCAAACCACCACACGGGACATGGCGAATACTGACTCACATCAGTTATTGTCCAATAACAAAGGATTTTATCTCTCACAAATACCAGTGTACTTAAATAGAAGGCTTGTTAGCTGATTTATTGATAGACAATTTTGTTTTTGTTTTATTTCCTTTTTCCTTTTTTAAGTTGTAATGCCACCCCTCCCGTTTTAATTAATCTAAGCTTGGCGAATTTTATTGAATTGCCTACCAAAATGTTTCAATTGTATATGGGGAAAATGAGCTTTGGCCTTCCTATGGAAGAAGTAAATAAGTAAGTAAGAAATCCTGGCTCTTCGACAATGGAGTGAATACATTACACACAATACTTGAAAACAGCAGTTGCTGGCCCCATTTCTGTCTCCTCTTCTTTTAAAAATGCTGCTGCAAAGTTTTCAATGAATGCTTTTGTGGTGTCCTGCAATGCGTTCTGTTTCAAAGCTGAACGAATAGCCTGCATACAGTGAAACCAGTACAGTTGCTTATAATTGGGGAAAAAAAGGAACATTTTTAAAATGAAAACATGAAAATGTTGTATCCCCAAAATAAATGTCTGTAATTTGTTTCCAATTATACAGTGAACACAAACAGAAATTTACATGCCAGGGGGAAGAAAAAGAAAATGAACAGAGGGATGTTCTGATGTTGGGTACATATTGTTTTAGTTTGAAATAAACATGCTTTGTCTGTTTAAAACACATGCTTTAGGACTGTTTTCTGCCCCTGGACCAGTGGAAACTAAGACTGCTTTACAGACTCGTACACATTGTGTGCTGTCACTTCAGTCGATTTGATGTTCTCGTAACTCAAGTTGCTGCTATACCATCCATCCACAGGGCACTTTGTTGGATGCAACCGTGGGACTTGTAGTTTTTAGTTTCTGATGACATCAGCCTGTATGTTTCCCCTAAGCTTTTGCTGGGTGACTGTTGAGGATGGGATTGTGCCTTTTTGAATGGATTTGTCGTTCATGATGCTACCCAACACTACTGTGTGATGTAAACCAGACTGTGACGCGGTTTCAGACAGCTCTATGAACACAATGCTACCTGCACAGAATTGACTGGCCTACTGTTTGAAATGTAGCTGGGCAGTTTGTACAGCACTCACCTAGAGAAGTCTATATCCTCCATCGTTCTGTGCATGCAGGCCTGTAGCCATGTTTTAACCTTCCTGTCTCTCTTGTTCATTTCATACTTGTAGTGCTTTTCTGTTGAGACATACTGCTAGAAATCCATAGTTTGCTGTTCTCTCAGACCAAATGTCTACTACAGGAGTTGTGATGTTGAATAAAAGTTGAAGGTGCATCAGATTTTAACCCTCTTACTGTCATGAATCCTGACTCAGGCCGATCTGATGAACTCTTGCACACACATCAACACTGTAGCTTCAAATGGAGATTTAAAACCAGACACATGTTAGTAGTAAACCAATGAAACTGTAAACTGACTGGGACATACACATCTAGTATACCAGGTTGTGTATTTAGAGAAGTTTCTAAAAGCAATAGAGAACTACATCCTGAGGAAAAACTCCCATGAGATCTGAGATGCTGAACAAAGGTCAATTCCACACTGTCAAAACACTGCAATATACTTTATTCCACACCTACCCATAAAGGTATAAATATTATTCAGTCAAATTATTTGCTGAATCCAAGCAAAGGGTACATGTCTCACAAGGGACAGTTACTAAAAAAGAAAACAGCCATCTTACCTCAACAGAACAAAAGGGTAAGGAGGGAATATACAAATGAGGGAGATGTGGAGGATGTAGAAGATGCTGGCCGCTGCTCTCCACCCTGCACTGCCAGAACCCCCCAGCTGCTACAGCTGGAGGAATTGCTTACTCAGCACATGCTAGCACCACTCTCTACTCATTTATGGCCCTGCTAGTGTCAGAAAACACAAGCTAGAGGCATTATTTATATTCTATTTAAACAGTCGCCGACATCATTGAGTCCGCTGATGCCATTTCAGCGCTTTTTATTTTTAGAAAGGAAAAAAAACAATGGGAGAACACACTGCTCAATGTGCTGCAGAAAGCCTTTACCTCCAATTACACCTGAGCTTAGCCTGCTAATCCAAACAATAATACACTCTTTGGCTCTGGATTTAGCATCTAGAGACCTGTTCGATGATAAAGCCAAGCTGAAAACATCCAGTTGTGGGTCTCCTAGTATGACTCACACTATAAATTTCTAACTCCCAAAGGCCCTGGCAGTCAGCCAGGTCCAGCCCTACCTGCTGATCTCCCCACAGAAAGATTTAACAGGCTGAGATTTTGAATCAACCACTGGCTGCCCTGAAACAGACGTACATGTACACAGCAGTTTGCTTGCTCTCCCTTGGACAGCCATGTAAATAAATCCTCCAGTTGTTTACCTGTAGAAGAATAAAGGGCATGTTTTGCTAATGTAGCTTGTTCTAATTAGGAATTAACAAAATATCTACATTTAGATTTGGCTATCAACTAGTGCTCAGGAATGGATTACAGTCTGATTTTGTGCATTTCTTTCTCTGCATGCTTTACATTAAAGCAGTGGTTCTCAAAAACTTTCTTCTACGCCACCCAACCCCCTTCAGAAGCTGACAAAAGTTAATGCCCTGCACTCACCCCAGCAAAAGTAGATTTAATGTTTATCATTAACAATACGAGCAATTGAAATATAAAAGATTCAGGTTAGCAAAATAGCCTCGCTAGCATCAGAGCACACCCACAGTCTAATGATGGTCCTGTGCCAAGCATTTGCACATCATTGCCACTTTATATTCCCATAAACCCCTAGCCAAGCTCATGGGAACACAGCAAAGAGGGCCCGACCTTTAGCGCAGGATTACCCCTGCATGGGCAACTAATGAGAGCATCTAAACCAAAATGGCATGAAATAATAATGCACTGCTGGTCCATGTCCAGGTGGTAGTGCTAATGTGTGGTTTTTACTGTAGGTCAGAGACAGAAGTTCCCTGCTGTGAGGAAGTCAATTAGACAGAATGATGAGGGTTAAGATTTAGCTTGTAAATGGGGTTTTAATATGACACATGGGGAAATCCAAAATCTCTTAGATATGGACTGAAGATGTACAACTTCCAAGGCATAATTTACTCTAAAATGAGCATTTTTAATTAGCTTTGGTTATATCAAAGAGTAGTAGTTAATTTCCACAACATGTATTGTTCTCCTTTTACCATTAAAAGGACCAGTGTGTATCTGTAGTGTCATACCATGTCTGACCATTTGAGGTCAGTGTGGCACCGCAGCTCTTCTCACAACGGCAGACAGAGGAGTTTGCTCGGTGCAGTCGGGGCTCTTGGAGTGCGACAGCTCAAAATCTGCAGTGCTCACCTCTCTTACCTTCTGTGCTTCGCTCTCACCGAGGCAAACAAAATCCCGCCAGTGCCATGGCAAAGTATATCTGAAATTCCCACTTTTGCAACAACAACAGGATGAGGGTATAGAAAATTGCTGCCTTGCAGAATCTTCACGGTGCCAGTGTGCTGAAATGAATTCGTCAGATACCTCTTTCCATACCTTTTTCGGATCGATACAGGAGCGGTGTGATAAATGGAATGAGGTCCTTTTAGTGTGAGATTTGGCCCGATTCTGCAGCTTCCCAGTTGCTGCATTCTTAATTGATTAAAGCTATTGATTGGGCCTCCCAAAGCCTACAGACTAAAATCAGCCTCTATCTGCCGTGGCCAGATACCCAGATATCATATTTGCAAATGGTGGAGTCTGTGCCAAGTGCAGACAGACGGTGTCTTGCGTTGGTGTGGCTGCTCACACAAATAAATGAGTGCTAGAGATTTAAGTTAGGGCAAAAAGAGAAAAAAAACCCAGAGCCATCCATCTTCCGTCCACCTTGTTATGCAGGAGAGGAATCCCCTATCTTGGCTCACACTCGGCAGCCACAGTAATTACTCACCACTGTGGGGGTGTGTGTAAGTTTCCTCTGCCTTCAAGAAGCCACTGCCTGCCTGGCTCCCTGTTATCAGAGCCAGCAGACTCTTCGAGACTGGGCCGAGGTGTCCAAAGTTTCCTTCACCCAGGAACTTTGCCTTGTCAGGAGTTCAACCCTGCTGCAGGCCGCACCCTGCTGCAAATTGGCTGAGAGAGGCAGCATGGTCACAAAGTTGCAGGGAAGTGTGAGCGCAGGAAGTTTAAGCAGCAGCCCCACAACTGGTTGTTGGTGGCTTGCTCAAAGGCACATTAGCAGGGCATGTATTGCCAACATGTCCTCTTTAGTTCCCTTAATTTGACTTGGAGTGAACATGAGTTTTTATTGTCTTTTTTTACCCACGCTTGGGCAGTCTGGCGGTCAGTCAGTCCACCACTGGTCTAGACATTGGATGGATTGCCTTTACATTTTGTGCAGGTATCCATGCTGCTCAGAGGATGAATCCTAATGACTTCGCTTTCCTCTAGCAGCTTCATGAGTTTGACATTTTTGGATTTCAGTAAAATGACAACAACATTTGGGTGGATTACCATGTAATTTGGTGCAGACATTCAAAAATGAATCAATCTTTCCAAGCACTTAATATTTAGTACTGCTTTGCATTGATGAAACACATAATATGCAGATATTTAGCAAGTATATTGTTTACTATGATCACCATCTTAGTTTAGTGTGTTATAGGGATGTCACGACACCAGATATTTAGTAGTCGAAACCACTGAAATTCCACAATTCTTGAAACCCAATTGGATACCACAGTAAAAAACAAAACAATAAATCCCATGTACTTTAACATACACTCCTTTTAATTAAACCATTTGAACATTACAAAGAACAACTAACAGCTGAGAAAGTTATGAGAGGATGTCCAGACAGATTAGAGGTGATTTGATATCATTATATTCATAAATGAGCAAGCTATTGAAATTACAACCTTACAATGCAATTCATTCATTCATTCATTTTCTTTTTACAAACTCAAAGGAGTGAAATGTTTAAAGGTGGTCACTATCTATATTAGCAGTGGTTTGAGATTTCTATGTTTGAAAGAAAACGTTATTGATGATTTAAATGGATCATATTGCACCTTTAAGATGGCCCCTTACTCCGCCTATAGTGACAGGTGCCTTGGACAGACAGTAAGTTCTTTGCGCCACAAACTGAATCGTCATCTTTGCTGATTTTGACTTGATAAAAACTGACTGTGTTCCCAACATTTCACAAAACTTTTTGGGGCTCTTTACATGCCACTATCAAAGGTAACAGCCGCAAGCGCTGACAAATGTTAAATAACATAATAAAAACTTCACTCCAGGTTCCATACACAAGGGTGGAGCTGTCGCTGCAGCCGCACTTGTCGCCATCTTACACGTGTTGGATCCCTGGTACCTACGGTACTGTAGAAAAACAAGTACCGTCATGTTTTCAGAATTTTGGATTGGTATCAATGTATCGGTTCTCGTGACATCCCTAGTGTGTTAGCATGCAACACTTGCTATTTAGTAGTAAACTCAAAGCACAACTGAGGCTGATGGGAATGTCATTATTTTTTGAGGATTTTGGTGGCGCTAAATGAAAAGTCAGAGCATCAACAAAATCATTAGGATTCACCCTCTTGGGACAGTGAAGGTCTGTGCAACAGTTCATGGCAATCCATCTGATAGTTGTTGTGAAAATATCACAACACTCAGATGGATTGCAGTTTGAACACCGACTGAAGACTGGTATTGCCATCCCTAAAGATATGCTACTAGCAAAATAGTGTATTGCTGTGTAGCTCATTTTCAAATTTTTGCACATCAGATATGCACAGAAGTGACTTGTTGTTGACATGATCATGCTCACACCATGGTAAACCCTTCCGATATAGGCCGCCAAAGACCTTTATTTTGACACCACCCTGTGGCTAGTTATTACGTTTGCTTCACCATGAATGCGAAACATCAAACTAATTTTGGACCTGAACGTTTTAGAAACACCACTCCTCCTGTGATAGGCCACAGAAGGTTCATCAAATCTAGATAATGCTGCTGAGTGTTGCTTCAATTTTGTTTTTGAAGGTAGCAACTTGTCTAATTTTTGCTGTGAAAATTTCATTTCATCCTCTCTTGGGGCGAATAAAAAGTCTGTGGCAACTGTTTTCTTTTTTTATGCGATGCCAGGTGCATGAGGAGGAGAGAAAGCCTGTGTTTGCCAAGTCACTGTGTATTTGCATACTGAGGAGTTGTGTGTGTGTGTGTGTGTGCGCGTTATCAGTGGTCTACATGCCTGTCACTGAATACCTTTTCATACACACATAACTAACTCTGTGTGTGTGTGTGTGTGTGTGTGTGTGTGTGTGTGTGTGTGTATATTGGCAGTGTGTCAGCAGTGTCACCATGCAACTAGAATTAAACCCATTAGAGCAAAAATGGCTTACACAGGGAGAGACAGAACATTCACGTTTTAGGATTGATGTCTACAACATTGATAATCTTAATCTAAACTTTTCTGTTAATGGCCCCATTTGAAAAACACAAATATCAGTAAACATACATTATCTGTTTACATGTGACTATCTGCCCAAAAAATGTTTGTGGCAGTCTCGGTCTCATTAGAAAAGCTCTGTTAGCGCTTCTGCTTCTCGTCTCAAACTGTCGGCTCCTATTGTGGGGTCGGCGGGGATGTCATCAGGGCAAGGGAGGTTAAAGGTTGCCACTGATGGAGACACAGGGAGGAGTCTGGGAAAATGCAGGAGAGGGTAGTCAAGGAGATGTCACTGAGAAACAAACACCTTTTTGGATTTTCCGAGAGGATCCAGTCATGATTCACGTCAGGCGGGAAAGTATTGTGTGTTTGTGTGTGTAATCTGGGCGTCAAGGGAGCTTATTAAATCTGCCAACACAAACGTGGAATTATATGTGCATTCGGGGGAGGAGGGGTAAGAGGGGAGATATGCAGGGAGGGAGGTGCGCTGAGATGCTGAGCAAGCGGTGCGAGCGTTTGACAGCGCAGCACATTGTGCCTGGAAATGTTGAAACATGAAATCTATCAGTAAAGACGGGCAGATACGGGCCGTGGCTTCCCGCAGTCAGTCTCGCATCGGGGTGGCTGATGGGCGCAAGTACATAGTGCAGTCCCACACACTCATTTGACCAACCCCCGCCACATTTACATCAATTTTCTGATTATGTAGTCTCTCATTCTCGAACTGTTCCGCATAAAGCCTCAACACACACACTCACACAGCTGTGTTACTTAGCAGACATTTTATATCCACTTTGTTCTCATGCAGTCTGTGTCGCCTCCATTCACATGTCTGTCATCATTTGGAGAGAAGACCTTATAAAAGCTGCTTATTAAAGGCTGACTCAGCTTCTTCCTGCAGATGTGACACCTGGTTCATCAACCGCCCAAACAAGCCTCATTGTTTCCATTACTTAAGTGTGTGTGTGTGTGTGTGTGACTACCTGCCCACACATGTGACTGTTTGTTCGCCCCGGGTCCGTTGCTCCCCCGTGTGATGTTTGTTAGCGTGGTGCAGCGGCAGCTAGCTGGTAATTTGTCCTGAAGTCCTCCTTGTTGTCTGCCTGTTTGTTTACGAAGGTAAGAAGCAGATTCCCTCCCGAGCGTCGGAGGTATCACTCAGAAGAAGTGTGAGAGATGGGAGACGGAGCAGATGTCAAATTAAAAAGGATAAGGAAATTTTAGAATCATCATTATCACGCGGGGGCGGGAGCTTAGAAGGGAGTGGACAGATTTGTAAGTTTCAGGCTGATCCTTTAAATTCAGACAGTTTTTTTAGGCAAATGAGCCCAAAGTAGAATGCAACTTATCTGAAGACATAATGCACCTGGAACAGAATTGATACGGCCATCTTGTCATATCGTACTATTCACCTGTTTAAAAATAAAATAAATTGTAATGTGCTTTTAATGTAAAATGTCTCCTTGCATGCAGAATAATGAAGCCAAAGCAAAAAGAGTGGCATCATGCTGCAGTTCTGTAAATTTGGGAGACGGAACAACAGCTTGTTTTGATCCTGATGACTGAAATTTTAATTAGGGAAAGGGTAAAAGCACAGTGCAAACAGTTAGTGTCATATTTTAACCCATTTTCTTCCTGTTAGCTCCCACTCAAACAGGCAATGCAGTTTCCGTATCTCAGAATCCAAATATCATATCAGTGGCTAATATCAGTATTTTTAAATACAATGCAAATATTGGAATATGAATGTTTTATCAGCCTAATTCTTAATACCGTACTTTTGGGGGAATTAATTGCTCTGCTGAACGTCTTTATCTTAAATAAAGTTTCTTTATATATTATTGAGTCCCAGAAACAAAGTACGTGTTTCCAATACAAATCAACTTGTTTCATAATGTTTCTTCAACCAAGTATCATTTTCTTAATTTAAGTGCAGAGACTAACTTCATTCTGTCTGCTTTCACGATGCTCATTCTTGGAAACTTCCTGAAATGACGGGAACCTTTGCTGTGACTGGGTCAGGCCCATTTACATAACATATTCTTGTCCACATATTTGTTATGAATTGGTTCTTTATAGTTGGACAGTGCTTTCTTTATACACACAGAAAATCCTATATATATTGCTTCAAACCTCCCTCCTGCCACTCCTCCAATCTGTTAAGTGTGTGTGTGTGTGTGTGTGTGTGTGTGTGTGTGTGAGACTTTGTCAATATCACCCACGAGGGCTCCCCTGCCACCCCGCTGATGGGGATTAAACATTCATGATCATGTTTATTAATGTCCAGCAGGCATCGGGGGTCTCCGGGCTGTCACACACACACACACACACAAGAAAATGCAAACGCTCACACAAATTTACACTTTCTGTCATACACCTACGCAATCTCACTGTCCTTCACACACACACACACACACACACACACACACACAACCTCTTCCCATTATCCTACACACACACAACAGACACATTTTCCTTTCTCTCGATCTCAAACACCTACACAATTGCACCTTCACACACTCATACATACACACACACACACACACACACACACACATACACACACAGAATTCAGTAGTGAGGTGTGAAATGTGTGTGTGCGTGTGTTTGTGTGTAATATGTATCCACTGGCCCATTAAATAGAAAAAGAACAGATTTCCTGTCTCCGTGTCTCTCTGGACCGCCGTTCTGAACTCTCCCAGGGGTGGAGGGATGGACTTGAGGACCTCGCTGAGAACATCTGTGAAGGGGCCGGCCCCAGCAGAGACCGCAGTGTGACTGGGCCACAGCAGATGTCACACCAGTGTGTGTGTGTGCGTGTGTTTGTGTGTGTGAGAGAGAGAGAGAGAGAGAGAGAGCGACTGTGTGTGTGTGTGTGTGTGTGTCTGTAATCAGGGTTGATAAGTCCATGACCTAGAGAAGATGTAGAGGAAATGCTCTCACACTCTCTTCCTTTCTGTCCCTCTTTTCATTAGTCTTAGATGTAATTGTAAATAAACAGTGGGTAAATGTGACCAACAGTCGCTGATCTTCCTATAATAATTATTAATAATTAATAAAATCTGTATTCCTTCATCCTATTTCCCTCCACTCTACCCTTTAACTCTCAGACTGTTTGTCCTCTTCTGATGTGATATAAATCCATACATGCTTTGCCTCGCAGCCTCTGCAAATGAAATGACAATGACTGATGACCAGAGGAGCGCTGATGCTGCACATGCTATTCTCTCTTCCCTCCATCTTTCCCATCTTTCCCCTCATTATTCTTTTTCTCTGCTCCCTCCCCTTATCCCTTTTTTGCCTCTCTCACCTCTCTGCTCCTCTACCTCCTGTTCTCCCCTCTCCACCCTCTCCCTGTTGCCTTTTCTTTTTTTTTTTACTCCCCAGCGAAGCGTTTCACAGTCTGGGCAGATTTCCTGGTAACTGAGCCTCTCAATGGGAGATATTGTTGGGTTCATAAAACTAAAAATGCTTAATGTTTAAAAAAAGAACTCTACTGTTATTTTTAGGTTTAATTTCCCTCGATGTCCAGAGAGGCAATACAGAGCAGTAAATTACCCTGCAAACTGGAGAGTATTCACCTTAAATGAATGCACCCTTTTAGAGGGAACTAGTTGGTCCTCAACCTGTGAACAGATGAAAGCATAGACTATAAAATAACCATGCAGTGCACCCGCTCATAATACTTTTATTTCCTATGTTGTGTGTAAATGACAAAAAGTTAGAGTGACTGACAAGTTTTACCAGCTGTAAAGACATATCATGGAAAAATATAAAAGTAATTTCCAATAAGTTTTATGTAGAAGATCTGCTTAGTGTTCTAAAAGAAACATTGTTTTAAACTGTTGGGGACTACTTTCTCTATTTTCTTGTGTGCTTCTTAATGTGTGGTTGAATCTGAAGTAGCCTGGCTACCTGAATACATCAACGTAATTGTGTTTTAATGGTATTTTATGTAATCCAATCTAATCAAAAATTCTTCTTACTCTCTTCTTACTTTGGATAATGTATGCTAACGAGAAAGAGAATGCCAGATGTAATGATATCAGAGAAACATGAGTTTGGAGTGTGCACTGATGTCAACAATAGACACAGCAAGAGAGAGCTGCCTGTACAGTATAATTCCGTACAACATCCCTGCAATGAAGGCCGCCTTTGAGAAGCTGTTTACGTTCGGAGTCAGACGAGTAATGGAATGGATTGTAATTAGAATTAAAAGTCAAACTAGAGTCAGAAAGTGCTGTTCAAACCAAACTCGAAGCTAAATTCAGAACAGGAACCAGTAATGACTTTGGTGGGGAAAGCAGAGGAGGGTCAGGGGAGTCGAGGCTAATGAGTAAACAGACAGTCTGCTCCTCTGCCAACCCACCCTTTCTCTCTCTTTCTCCGTCCTTTCTTTCTCCACTATCTTACACCCACCCCCCACCGCCCTGAGTATCACGTGGGACTCCAGGGACAAAATGAGAAACATGAATCTGCCACTCATCTCGAGTGTAAGAATTACTGTGTTAGGAAGATGGGCCATGGCCAGACCAGACGATTCTGGGCCGGGATGGGGGGTAAATTGGTGGAGGCAGAGAGGGTAAAAAGAGAATATGTGACAAGCTGCCAGGGAGTCAACAGAGGATGGGGGAGGGGAAAAGATGGCGAGAGGGCTGACGAAGTTCTGGCTGATGAGGTGCACCAGTTAAGGGATAATTCCACTTTCTTACAACTTGGATCTTATTTTCATAGTTTTGGTGCCATGCCAAAAGTGAGCAGGTAAGAGCGAGTAAACGTACACGTAATCACAGGAGGTGGTTGAAACATTGCATATGAAACAAGTAACTTTCATCATCATATCATCACAGCACATTATCATAATTACAAGCTCAGCTACACGAGCAAAGTAACCAATGTACCAGTTAGTGGTGTGTGAGACCCGACAATCACTTTCTAATGAATACTTTGTGGTTTATATTATATGGGATGTGGATTCATAAGTTTTTAAAATGTAATATTAGCCCAATATAGCTGATGTAGCCACTATAACTGTTTCACTTGAGTACAGTCTGCTGTTCACTTCAACTTCTATACAAACAGGCAAAGAGTGTCCAAAAAACTACGTAATTTGCATCTACACAAAACTAAAAGACTTGTCTTGACACACAGTAAGCCTGGAGCCTCCAGGGCGACTTCAGTTCCTCAGCCCTGCAGCAGTTCCCTGCTTTGCCCAGTTGGTAGCATCAGTATGAACTCAAATGCTTTTCACGCTGCTTATAGAAAGCTACAAAATCCTGTTACCCACAGTTCAGGATTGGTACAGCAGCAGCACAAGACAACATAAAGTTCTTTTGAAGCAGAACGCTATACTACACATATATCATATACATTTTGATGTCTCTACCACCAGTACATGCAAACACACACTCCCTGTTGTCTCCTGAATAGTGGAAGCCCTGCCCTTCCTATGGAGAGGTTACCATTATACATACATTTTGTTGTCAAATCAAACATGCATGCGCACATTCACACATACCTCA